>NC_134366.1:151716886-152028333 GCF_035582795.1 Mycteria americana
ATTTGAGTCTACATGCATGGCAGCAAGAGGTAATAGTTTAAGGGACAGATGAGCCATGGCATCTGCTCTGCAACATCTCAGATCTAAGCCCTGGCAAGCAGCAGACCTCTGACGATGGTAAATCTAGTTGGTGGATGGTTGCCTCTCATCTCGCAGGAAGAAGTTTCTAACCAATATTGTGGTTAGAATATCAGTATTAATATTGTTATAGTATTGTTTTCAGCTTCCAGTAGTGAATTGTTTCAGGTTTTCTAACTATGAGCCTACCATGGTCAATACTCCCTTTTTTCAGGAGTATATCAGTAATACCCACTGCAGCTGCATATAATAACAAAGCTCAAGCAGAAATCAAACTTCAGGACTGGGACAGTGCTTTGCAGGATTGTGAGAAGGTACTAGATATGGAACCTGGCAACTTAAAAGGTAAAGTAGAACATAAACTTGCCCTTCTATGTATTATTTTATTTATAGCAAATAAAATGGTACATACCCATTCATGTTGTTAGTTGACTTCATTGAGCTTTAGATCAAGTCCAAGTATAAAGAAGGAAACAGAGTAGCTCTCCAAAGTAATTTTAACAGTGTTTTGGGGGTCAGGGAAGTTTTATGCAGTCCATCCTGTTGACCTGTAATGCATATTCTTATGCAGTAGCATGGGGCTAACTTGTTTTTTATATGATGACTATAAGCCCTCTTGTATTCGTGCAGTGCATTGTTTCCATCATACCCACACTGAAGTATTAATTACCTTAAAAGTGACATGAAAACAATGAAAGTTGCTGATTTAATCCTATCTGAAGGCAAGGGCTTGAATGTAGCTAACTATATTTGCATAGGAGAAGGGGGAAAATTGGAAAAATATGAAAAGATGCTTCACAATTCATGATCACTATCCCAAAAGGCGTCATGTGAAATTGCATCGTTAAAAATGATCAAGAGAACAGTTATTACTAATACAGAGTCATTATGAAGTAAATGCAGAATTTTGAAAACGGTTTTAAACTTAATATGTCTAGAAAAAATAGTGTATTGTATCTGCTTTATGCTGTAAACACATAAATAATACACTTTGTTCCTTTGTAGCTCTGATGCGCCGTGCCACTGTACACAATCAGCTGCAGAATTACCAGACAGCTATAGAGGATCTGAACAAAGTATTATGTGTTGAACCAGAAAACGCTATAGCTAAGGTAAAGATAAATGAGTTGAAGATGACTAGAAAAAGGTTGTATGCAGTTATAGCATAAAGTGAGTACAGTTTATGTTGTTTGATTTGAATATGAGTTTTGAGGACACACTCGATCTACTGTGCCAATGATCAGTTTCCCAAGACCACATCGGTGCCTGTTGTGGAAATTAGGTACTTGAATGTGACCAGATCTTCTGTTCACTACTTAACTGTGAGAACCTGTAGGCACTCACGTCATCTCTATTAACGTAATCTAGGTGCCTAAAATTTTCCTGCTGAACATGTTTACGGTATCAGTGTCTCAGCTGATCAAAGTTATTTGGAAATTTATCTCAAAAAGATCCATTGGGATAGGTGTATTTAAGTTTGACACATAATTCACAAGAAAAAATTCAAAAGAGATGTCAGGCTTTTACTGTTGTAGCAGTAAAGTTAACCCAAAAGGAGGGGACCTGGGTTCTGTCCTCACTTCAGCGTGATGTTATAAATCCTCATTTCTCACCTCCAGGCTAGAATGAAAAACCTTTCATATCTTCTGATGAATCTGGACCCTTCTTAGCCAATTTTGGGTCTAAGAAAGCTGGATGCTTTCTTTGGAAACTCAAGGTCAGGATGTGGTCCTTGTACTACTATTACTTCAGCTATTTAGGAGAGGATTGGTTCATGTCATTTCATTGGTGTCTTCTTAGGGGTGTTTTGTGGGTTAGAACTCAGTCCTTGCATTTGGACTCTACATGTCCTGAGCATCTTCACTTCTAGGCAGTTCTGATACTGAACTGCTCTTTGCCTGTTAATTAGGAGTCCATCATACTGCTACCCTCCATTTTTTTTACGTATGACTTCTGGATGCTGTGCAATTGCCTTATCACCTGAACTCTGTTCAGCTCTTATTGTTGGCACATTTTCAGTTGCTAGCAGCTTGCTGATTGCTACTTCTTTCCGTGGAGTTATTTGATCACTGCTATTGCTTGCACCAGTGAGAGACGTCCAAGCCTGTTATGTCAAATTCACCACATACAGCATTCATCCCTTTTAGGGTGTTCTTGGAGCTAGATTCCTGTCCAGAATAGTTCCTGAGTTTCACATCAACCAAGGAATCAACCTGCCTGCTTTTGGTTTTTTTCCCTTTCTTTCTTTTTAAACACCTGTCTCTCTAGATTTGAGTTCTAAAAGAGCTTTTGGGTTTTTTTTTTCCTGTTTATAAGACTGAACCACTAAATAGCTTGTGAGTCTGTGTTGACAAACTCCACAACAATCTTTGGGAAAAGATTATCAAACAGGCTGTGCTGAGACTTCTTACAATACCAGACATAAGATACTTACTCATTTTGAGTACGCTCTTCCAGAGATCCAAATATATTAGTAGCTTTGCTGAGCAATGCTTCTGTAGCTGAAAGCAGATATCTGTACTTTGTCCTTATCTGTGCCAGCTATTACGCCTTGGCTCAGACATCTAGAGGTGACAGGGTGCTTGGCAGGGCATTTTTTCAGTTGCTCTTTGCTTGGAGGATCCTCACAACCCTCCTGAGCTAAATATGAATGTGTGGAACACATACAGAGTGAATGTTTATGTGCGGAGTCACTAAAATAAAGATAAATTGCTTGTGTGTAACTGGAATTCTTCAGGGTACTTTGTCCACATCTTTGCTTGTTCCTGTCCTTGTTTCATCTTTTTCTTGAGGAAGTGTGTACTGAAATGGCACTTCCTTGTACAGCATTGAATTAAATTCAGAATAGTGCATAATGTTGGGTGTGTCTTACTCTGCTCTGAAAGTGCAAAGTGCAGTTGGAGTATTTTTTTTGAGTAATCAAAAAATGTTTATGGAATGAGAGGCTGTTTGATCATCTAATTTGTACTTCTTACAAGAGGAACATTATTCAACAGTGTCCTTCTGCTACACTGCTAAGAAGTTGTTGTCTCTTTTGGTTCTAGTTCTGTCAGTTACACTCCTCCATCAGGTATCCGTCAGACACCAAATTCTCCATAGCATAAATTTTGATAAATTGATTTTAGGCTTTTTTGGAGATTCTGGAAAGAGCCTGTTTTCCACATGTCTCTTCTGAGTAGACCATGCCAGATATCACAGTAGTACAATCTACTTTTTTTCCTTTTAACTTAATTTTCTTTTGCTTAAGCACTTTGTTCAAGAAAAGTACTTATTTATTTGTGTGATATCTTGTGAGTTTCTAAGAGACAGAAGTTGAGTGTTAATCTTGGTTTTGATACTGACTCTTGGAAGAGTCATGTTTATTTTCTCTGTTTTTGTATTGGTAACATTTATCTCGATAGTTCTTCAGGATCTTATGTGGATTATTTAAGCGAATGTATTTTCTGTATATAAACTACAAATTATATACCTATAGAAAAAGGCTTCTGCTATTGCTGTTTTTTCTCTATTGCAGAAAAATCTGCTAGAGATTGAAAAGAAACTGAAAGGTTTAAAGCCTGTATCTGAGACTCAAGGCAAAGGAAAAAGAATACTTATTCAAGATATAGAGGATTCAGAAGGTGATGAAGAAAGAGGGGAAAATATAGAAGAACGTGAAAGAAGCGGTGGAGATAAAAGTAATGTCATGTCATTTTTCTATTTAATTTTAACCTAAGGAGAAAATCATTGCCTTTGATATTACAATGTTTTTCACACAATTCATCCATATTTACTTGCAAAGAATTTTGCCTGTTTGAAGACTAAAATTACATTCACTACTTAAAGTAGATCTGAGCGTGAAATCTAGAATCCAGTTTTATTACACATCTTTGGAATTATTTCTAGAAAGGGTATAAGAGAGAGATATGGAAAATGTTGCTATAAATCACCTACTTCCCTGTGTCCTGTGTAATTTTATACCTATCCTTTGATGTGGACCCAGTTGGGAATTTCTTCTGGTGTTAGAGAACATTTTGTGTTCCTTAGCTCTCTTTCTCGTACAGCTCTCCTGCCTTCCCGCCATCACATTTTTCTTCTGCGTTTTTCCTCCCTTGATCGGATCAAAGGGTGCAAAAATGATCAAGTGGCATGTAATTTGATTTTTTGTTGTTTGTTTTGAAACCTATCAATCTTTTTTTTTGTTTTTAATGTAAGAGATCATCTGTGTGCTCTGAAAGCATATATTAAGAGATAAACAACATGTAATTCTTGTACTATATGTATTTTACAAGTGGTTGAAGTGCAGCTCCCATTCATGAATTAGTGTGTGACTAACTGCAAGACTGCAGAGATGAAGCTACTGGCATAATCAGAATACATGACTTGGAGGAGGAACTGAGGCAGCAGGGGCTATTGAGGCTTGCACTGGCAGGTTGCTTTTAGATTCAGCTGCATGTCTGGGCTTCAACCTGCAACAGAATAACATCCCTTGATTAATTTCCACTCTTTCTCCTTTCTGTTGGTTCTTTAAGATAATGTGGCATGACAGCTGTGGCTTTTGTGTTTTCCATGGCTTATGTAGTTCTTTATCTTTAAACCAGTCTGTGGGTTTTCCAACTTAATTGTGAATATTAGACTGTACATATGTGATTTAATAATGCATTATTTGCACATGAATTTAAGGAAAATACATTTTTCAAAATCAGGAGGTATCCACTAAGTTTCCTCAGCTAAAACCCTGGAAGAAAGGATGGATCATGCCCCTAGCCTTAAATACTAGTTAATTGGGGGTTGCTTTCCATTGGGAGCATTCAGATGACTAAGTGCCTTCTAGCTCCATAGGGAGACTCCCATTCCGTTGATGAAAGGTTAGGCTTTTAAACATAGGGAAGATTGTCAACATGCGTTCGTGTGATATACCTAAGTATTTTTGAGATTTAGGAGCAAGCATCTTTATAGATTACTCTGTGTTTTAAAGTACAACTGGAAACAAATACGAAGTCAGTTCAGTTATTGAATAAATCTGATATGTTCAGTGAACCTAATAGCAATAAGTAGACTAAGCTTCTTATAGGTCTTCTTGATACATCTAGTCATGTAGTCACAGTCAGTCCAATAGTCCATGTAGCCCAGTCATGTAGTCACATTTTTTCCATATTCTAGTTGGTAAGCCTCATGCATTCCTACTAAACTTATAATTTAGAAATTGGAAGAAAAACAGCAAAATATTTTTTGTTTTCTTTAGCTCTGAAAAGTTGATTTCTCCGCTTTGAACAAAACAGTCTAAATAAAGATTGTAGTTCCTCTTCATCTTCTATGTATCTGAAAGCAAAAGTAAATAAAATCCTTTTTGAACAGTAGAACCAGAAAATTGCTTATGTCCTAGAGACTGCAAAAACTAGTATTCAGGCACTATAAAAACTAAAAATCATGGATGTACTTGACAAAGCACCTGATATTTTGACATGTTTATAGAACTCACAATCTCAACTGATAAATATGGTTTAAAGACAAATAAAATAAATGTATTTTAAATAGCTGCTTTTAATTCATAAGAATTTGCTGAATTGTGTGGTATTTACTTGATCTATTCCAATAATTTAAAAAAATTTATAGTAAACAGCTCTGAAATTTAGTAAATATTCATCAAAAGGAAAGTGTATTTAAACAAATAAAGCCTAAGTTAGCTTTAGCAATAACAGGTTGAGAAATAATAATTTTAAAGTTGGCAACGCATCTCTCTTTAAAAGATGTACTTCGAACACGTACAAGAAACCTCATAGCAGACAAAACTATGTTTTGAGAGTTGACCATGGGAAAATATGTTGCCTAGAGAGTTTTTTTCTTTGTGCATGATTTATTTATTACACTTTAGAGGTGAAGAGAATATTCTTCTTCTGGATGAGACCTTTTTCCCGATTCAGGATATATATATTTTTTATTTTTGTATGGATCCTGCTGTTTTGTGCACCTTGAGATTGCTGGTTTGGTACCCTGACAGTTGGTACTGAAGAATCAGAGCACCTCTTTTTCCTGTGTGTTAAATCCTTCATCTGACATCTAGTTTCACTGCCTATGTGGTATTACATTTACTTGATGCCACAGCAGTTGGCTACAGAGAATTATTTTGTGATTTTTTTTCCAGTCTCTTTTCTACTTGATAGCACCAAATTAAGGTCCTTGTCATTGAACATGACAGTACTGTCATTTGGAACCATTCTTAGATTGAAGAGCATCTCCTTATATCGATCTGCTATTTTGTGACTTTGTTTTCTTTCACTAGATCATCCTTTTTTGGGAATGTTGTTAGGAGCTGAATAGGTATGAAAACTCTCTCTGCATCCTTGATGAATTCTGAACTGTGTTCTCAACTGGTCTTGACCATGTATCATGTTTTCTCTGAAGTAATGTGCTTTCTGCCCTTAGATAAACAGAGCTGTCATCATAATGACTGACTTACAGCTTTCCAAAACAAATAGGGGTTGATAACACTCTTCAAATTTCTCTTGTTGATTTTTCTAAACATGTTTTATGAAATGGACGTCTTCAAATAAAACTGGATTCTTTGTCTTTACATTTTTACTTTTTCTTGAATTATTCCATGTGAAATAATGAAACATTTATTTGATGTTACAGATAATTCTTCAACATATGTGTTAATATTTCATGGCTTTTCACAAAGAACAGTGAGTAAGGTCTTAGATTTGCATTTTGAAGTTTCTGGTTTGTTGAGAAGCAAAGCTTATTGGGTAGGAGACAATTAGAGTTTTTTCCTACTCAAGCGATCATTTGTGCTTGCTGTTGTATTTTCATCATTCCTGGTATGCTTTCTGCTCTCCTCTACCACTGAGGCTCTGAGATAATTGAGATGTTATCTGTTGGTTAATGCTTACTGGCTGCTCTGTATGCTCACTCACTTGGCCTTTATGCCATATATGATATCACACCTATCCAAATCTTAATTTGTAGTAATCTCTGTGACCAGAATTTTAGTGTAATAGGAAGTTTCTTTGTCATTGTAGCCTTGAATAATTGACTGTGTCTGTTTATGGTTAGAAGCCTTATTGATGAGGTCTTGTGTGAGGACATTTCGCCACCTTGTTATTCAATATAGTAGTTATTCTGTATTCCTTGATCCTCTTTCCAGTGTGCTTGTTAATTTGCTATTTTTCGTTTTTAGAATTGTAAACTCTCTGAAGAAGGAGCTCTCATTTATAATTAATTTGTACAGCATCTAGCACAATGGGGCCCAACCTACTGTGGCTTTTAGGCTCTATTGCAAGCTAGCGATACAAAAATTTAGGTCATGTTAAACGAAACAGCATTGAAAATTAACTCTAGAATTGCATTTGTAGGGCATATCCTGAAGTTAAGAAAAACCCTCAGTTACAGTGTCAGTGTAAATGTTGACCAGTAAATCTTTATTTCATTCTTTATGAACAAAGACTGCTCCTAAGCAGTCGGAGATCAGAGTTATTTGAGAAGTCTGTTCGTTATATGTTCTGGTTCAGAACAATCCAGCTACAATCTCAATCAGCTAAACCAAGAACATGTAATACAAACCAAATATTTGTTGACCATGTGTGGCACAAAAGCAAAAAATTATTTAAAATTATTAAAAATGAATCTGTGGAGATTTAGACCATTCCAGTTGCCTTCATAGGTAGCTAGTCCAGAGCAGATAAAAGAGTTGAAAATGTTTCCTGGCTTCATAATAGGTGAATTCATGAACTGAATATAGGTGAATTAATGAACTGAACTTAGATACGTTGCTTTTCATTCTGCCACCACTATTTTTGTGCCATGCTTCTGGAGGATAAATATTTTGTGTAGCTGGAAAGTAATTTTAAATGAAAGATGATGTCATCCATTACAAAAAAATACTTCAAATATTCCTTTTGGAGTATTCAATAGCTTTTGTTTCTGACAGTCCTTCCATTTTAAATTCATTATTTTAGTACTAACATGAATTAAAATTCTTTCTAGTTTGTATTTGTTGTCATTCTGGTCAAAATCCTATCCATACTTTTCAGTACCTTTCTTTAACTTTACTTTGGAATTTATAATGTATCTAGACTTTTTTTTTTTTTTTAAAGTTCATAGCGTGGATTTTTTTTAAGGCAAAGACCAGAATACTGCTTTCATGAATACATTTCTCTGTAGAGACCAATACAGGAATATTGTTTATGTTATAAACACTGAAACTGAAAGACATTGAGAATTAGATTTGAGAAATATATCTGTACAATTTTGTGCATGGTGTTCACTCAGTCCAGAAATATTTAGGCAATTAACATAACCTGACAGCTAAATAAGTTAATTATGAGTATTCTTATTTTCATGGGGACTCCAAATGCTATAGACGTTTCCTGTTTAATCCAGGATTGGTTCTGTGCACTTCATCTTTAGGAAATTTTCTCCTCTATTCAGGAAATGACGTTCATGTTAATGACATTCACATTCACATCACACATTATCTGCCTTTCTTGGTTTTTGTTTGTCTCTAGCAGTTGGGACGCTCTTCAAGAGTGTTTTGCTCTAGTATTTTTTCTAAAAACTTGTTCTATCACCTGTTTGTCTGTGACATTTAAAATTGTTTTTTCTTTTTTTTTTTAGTAGAAGGTATACAGACTATTCTCTGTGTTGGTGGATGTAAAATAAAAGTATTTTAGCATGCATCCTAAGGAAATTATTATTATAATACTACTGTCTTCATTCATCTGCCCAGCTAGTCTTTTACCTTCATCCTCCCTACCAAATAGACTTTAAACCTTTTTGGCATATTTGGCACTGCAAAATTGGATGGATGGATGGATGGATGGATGGATGGATAAAAGCCTCAAATAGAAATAATTTACTTGAAGTTTTATAAAAATGTCTGTGTGGGTAGAATAGATTTATCCTATCATTGTTCCCACTGTGGAATATGAACTTATTATTAAACATGGTATTTCAAAACAGAGACCACAGCTAGGAAGGATGCAGTTGGAGCTTTTGTCTATTACGCTCTAGAGAATCTGTTGGTTTCAAAAATCTTATGCTTTCCCATCCTGTTCAGTTTGATTCCAGTAACATTTTGTGCATTAAAAAAATAATTTATGTTATTTGGAACAACCTGGAGTTCATCCATATTCAGTCAACTTCAGAAGTTTAGTTTGAGTCAATTGGAAGTATCTCTCTAATATATGAAGGCATGAAAAAATTCTGTTGGACAGATGAGAGCACATCAAGTTAAGGGAAGGTGAAAAGCCAGCATCTTAATTAATAGTACCAAAACACAGAGTTGCCTTTGCATGACTGGTAGTATCAAGAGTCAGGCTTTCTGCTGAAGTCTGTATTTGAATACCGTGATGGTAGTCTGATAGGAATTCAGGTGAATAAGGAATTTATATATGTTAATATCCGATAGCCTGATTGTATGATTTTTCCTAATTAAATTAGTAATAAATAGCAGTGAAAATTGAATGAGCAGAAGAACTCTCTGTAAAAGGCTTTTTGATATTATATTTAAATGAAACCTTTTTGAGAATGATTTATAAGCTTTTATCCCTCCTATTCTATGTTGTATTTGAGGAGAGTTTTGAAGTGTGCAACATTACTGGTTTTTTAGCTGTGTGTTCTAATTTTAACATGCAAGCATTTTGATTTGGTCATGGAAAATCAAAGTATCAGTATTGTAATAGCCAGTATTTAAAGAGTTAATTTCAAGGTGAACTCTGTACCATTCTGCCACTACAGAACAGGGGTTTACTATGTGCCCAGCAAGGAGAAATGAGATTTCATAGTAATACCTTCTCAGCAATAATCGCAAGTTACTTGTAAGTGGGATTTTTTCTGTGTTCTTGGAAGTGTCTTCTGAGGCAAGTAAATCTTGGTAACATTAGGATACCTGAAGGATTTGGTGCCGTGTTCTTTGGCTGTACACCCCTCTTTTGCCAAGACGATAGTTCCTTCTGATGATGCAAGCTCTAACTCAGCTCATTAACTTCCTTGTAGAAATTGGCGTGCCAGTAAGAGGAGAGGCGGCTACTGAGGAGGCTGAAATGGGGAACGTGCAGAGAAAGTTTCATAGCAAAGGAGGTGGCAGTAAGGCGGAGGACAGAGAGACAGAGAAGCAGAAGGAATCCACTAAGAGCGGATTAAAAAAAGACACATCAGAGAAAAAAACACAAAAGCATTTGTCAGACCATGAAGGTGAAGTTAATGGCTATTTACACGGTGATGAAAAGAGGGAAAGCCCTGAAGCTGAGAAGATCTCCAGATCGCATGGAGCAGGGTCTCCATCGGCTGTTGGTGGCAGTTCTACTTCACTTCCTCCTACTGCAGCAAAACTAAAAAGTGAAGGAAACGAGTTATTTAAGAGCGGACAGTTTGGAGAAGCTGTGCTGAAATACTCGGAAGCAATTGAATATGTCATTGGTCTAGGTGAGTGCGGTACCTTATACTTAAATCTAGGATTATTGTTTAGATTATTTAAATCTAAACATAAATCTATTTAAAGGAACTACAAATGAACTAACCTAGCCTATCCCCGGATTTTTGGCAGGAGTTACTGTGTGGTAAATTCTTTGTCATTGTCAGTAGAGGATAATTCACATGATACAAAGTATAGAAAGATGAACGAAATAATCTTTTAACTTCTCGGGGCAGAGCTGTTTGCTTTTATTTATGTGTTTGGATAATTGCATATTCTAGGTGACATGATAAAGGAAAGCTCCTTACAGCTTTGCATTGTCAGCAAACTGCATCACTGCAGTGCAGCTTACAGTATGCAAGTCTTTAATTCTGGAATGTCATTTTAGTCTTTGATTTTAATTGTAACTTCTTTTAGGAGAACAAAGTGCAGATGATTTAAGTATCTTGTACTCAAACAGAGCAGCATGTTACCTGAAAGAAGGCAACTGCAGTGACTGCATTCAGGATTGTAACAGGTAAATTGCAACCTCCCATGTAGAGCAACAACATTCCTGATGATGATTAAACATTTTAACTGGTATATTGTTATTCCAGTTTGACTTAGAACAATCTTCAATAAAGTCTGACTGCCTGTCTAAATGACAGATATCTTTGTCAGTTATGTAAGCAACCACATGGAATCTAGAGGAGGAGTAACTTTTAACTTACTGTGTGAGGGCAGTTGTTAGGCTTCTTGTGTACACAGAAATGCGTAGTAGGGCTAAAATTTTTAATACAAAAGCAGGCTTACTTCAATGATGCTCTGTAGTAACTTGTATGTAAAAGCTTTGTTAAGCCAGATGCTTATCACAGTGTTGGAAATTGCTTTCAAGTATGTGTATGGTGTATATGTGTGTGTTGTCTGTATGTGATTTGTTGTTTTGTTTTGTTTTTTTTTAAATATATACTTGGCATAGTTATAAACAGTAATTGCAGCTGTTCAGGAATTGAGCTAAAATCCTTTCTGCTTATTGTGGCTTTTAAGGATACAGGCGCTAGAGGGGATCAGACACCTTCAATAACTTCTAGACACTTCCTTCCACTAAATTATTACTGTATTTCTAGATGTCTTTTTTTATATTTTCATAGATAGGGTTAGTAAGACTGAGGCTTAAGGTGCAAGAAAAGGATCCCAAGGCAGTTAGAAATCATTAATTCATCAGTTGGGTTTTTACAGCACAACCCAACTGTTACACCCAAAAGTAAAAATAAACTATGCATGTAACTTTGTATTAACTAAATATTTGACTTACTGTATGTATTCTGCCTGACAGAAAAGTTTTCTGAAAACGTCATCTGAAAAAATTGACTCGTTAACAATATTTTGTTAAAACAGATGCAGGACCATAGACAGCTGGCTGATAGAACAAGATGGCATACTTAACAGCCATCACATTCTTCTATTCAGGAGGTTTGAAGTATGTAAGACTTCAACTGAAATCAGTAATACAAAGGTTTTGGGTTTTGTTTTCTTACCAATTGGAAGCTTATTTTCTTACTACTTAATGATCATGTCCTTAATGTGGTGCATGTTTTCTGGATACACAAGGACCCATGATGCTTAGTGAACACAACAGAGGTAGAAGTGATTTAGAGACTGGGAAGCAGAACTACAAAACTGCAAGCACACATGAATTAGGCAGTGTCAATTAAATCTTCTCTAGGCAACACAACATAAAGGATGATCTACAAATAGATTACTTGATTTGAGAGTAAAAAATGGTGTCGTGCTTATATTCGTGGTGTAAAAATAAGTATTGAACATTTACTAAGTTTTAGCTATTTAGGGCTTAGAAGTGCATCAAAAACCCTCTGTTGGATCTCTGTTTGTCTCAAGACTCTGATTTGGAGTGCCTTTGATTCTTGTTACAGAGAGTGAAATAGGGCTCCAATGCACTAATGTTATTTTATTTAGTACGGTGGTGTGGTTTGTTCCCTGGCTGTATTATCTTTGCATTCTACCCTGGAAATGTAGTTTTCCATTCCCACTGATGCTATTCTTCAAGCAGTGTTGTCTTCATCTGAATTTATTTATGGTTGGTTTTTTCTTCATTCTTGATGTTAGGAACCTGAAATTGCATTAATATTCTTGTAAGTTGCAGAACGTCAAGCATTTTTACAGAGGTTTTGTAAGGGCTATGATGTTGTGCACTGTTGTATTTTTCAAATGCATTCAGCAACATGAAGAGAAATGGAATGTTGGAAATACTTATGAAATGGAAATTGGAAGTGTTTATTCTAGAAATCATTGTTTCTCTAGCTTTAGGAGGAGTAATGGTGCAAAGCCAAGTTACAGCAAAGGCAGCCAACAGCCTTATAAACAGGAGCACAGTCAGTGGAGTGAAGGAAGTGATTATCCCCTTGCACTCAGCACTTGTTAGACAACATCTATGATAACTGTGTCAGTTTTTGGCTTCCCCAGTACAAGAAAGATAGTGATCAACTGGAGTGAGTTCAGTGAAGTGTCACTGAGGTGGTTGTGAACTCTGCAGCACTTGCCCGGAGAGGAGAGGCTGAGGGAGCTGGGTTTGTTCAGCTCAGAGAAGAATGGCTTCCAGGGGTCCTAACAGCAGCCTGCCAGTACCTGTGAGATTATCCAGATGGATCCAGGATGGATCCTGGCTCTTTCTGGCAGTGCATTGTGGGAGGACAAGAGACAACAGGAAATCGAACCACACAAGGTTCGGACTGTGTATTAGGAAAAGCCTTTTCCCCGTGAACAGTGAGGGCCATTGCAACAAGTTGGCCAGAGATGTTGTGCACAGATTCCCCTGGAGGTTTCCAAGGCCCAACTGGATAAAGCCCTGAGCAACCTTGTCTGATCTCAGAGCTGACCCTACCTGTAGCAGAAGGTTGGACTAGGGACCTCTCAGCCTGAATTACTTTATGATTCCATGAAATCTAATCAGCTAGACTCATCTTAATTTCAGTATTTCAAAGTTTATCTCTTTTTCTCTTTAGCAAGAATCATTGATTTATAAAAGGTTGTCTTTAATAAATAAAGCCGTTGTGGACTGCTTCTTCGTATTGCTGGAAAAGTGCATGGTGTTTGGAAGGAGTTCTGATTGCACAATGTCAGGGGTTGAGCTTAGTGTTGACCAGGCACACAATCAGAAGAGTAAACAGACAAAATACAGGGGAAAACCTGAAAGCCAAAAAAAGACAGGTGTATCTTCATGTCTTACTAAATATATTTTTTATGTGCATACTTCCATCTAAGGAAGAAGAACTGAAAATCATGTAGGCAAAAGCACCATATCCTTGAAATTCCCATAGATCTAGGCATGACTTAAGAAAAATAGCTTTTGCTCTTACACAGCTGCCATTACATTAATCTTTTCGTGGTGATGAAAGTAGTTTTCCAGATGGAAGATAGGGATTTGAGTAGAGTAAGTTGTAGTAAAAGCACTAACAATTTCGTAACTGCATGTAATTTAGGGTACTAATATAAACCGCTTAGTCCCATTTTCTTTGGTTATGTTACTGTAAGGCCCATCTGAAATCACAGAGTTGTTAGGTATAGTTGTGTATATAATAAAATAGTTTTATTAATATTATTTCAGTTATTCTGTTTCAGTCATGCATTTTTCTTTTGTATTCTCCAGAGCTCTGGAGCTTCAGCCATTTTCTCTTAAGCCACTTCTACGACGAGCAATGGCAAATGAGTCTATGGAGCGGTACCGACAGGCATACGTTGATTATAAAACAGTCCTACAAATAGACAGCAGCATCCAAGCAGCAAATGATAGTGCTAATAGGTAACTGCACTTACGAATTTTCTACTCTTATCAGTCCAAATAGAAAAATAGAATTCAATTTTGTTTGTTTTACATGCTTTCTCTGTTTTGTATCCTTCAGAGGCAGGGTTGTCACGAGTGCATTGTAACTAGAGGACTGGCTGTTTCATTTAGTTGTTTTCCCATAGCTTCACAGTTTTGCTATGCCAGCAGTAGGTCACTTTCTGTTTTAAAAATGTAATATTTTAAAGGCTTTTTTACCAGTGCTTCAACTTGTTTTCTTTCCTAACTTGTATTTGATACCATGTAAAGTAATACTTTAAGGTCCATACCTTTTCTCTGACATTGCTGTTTCCTTTTCATATTAGCATGCTTCCTGTGGCAGTTGGAGACTTATGTTAAGTGTGAATCTTTCAGTATGCTGCAGTTGTGTAGACAGTATTGTAGCTTGATACAGTGGTTGGCTACAAAGCTTAGAGGTGTAAAAAATATAATTTAATATTATTTTTAACTTAAGTATTAATACTTCCAACATTAATTCTTGCTGCCAAGAGAGACATCTCAATTTCTGTAATTACTTTTTAATATCGTAAAATTAGTGTATGCACACTATTGTAATTGTGTTCTCATTAACATGTAGTAAGTAGTTAAGTGCGTGAATGATAGGATTTTCCATTCACTTTTCTTTCCTCTTTTCTTTTAATGGCAAAAAAAGTATTTATGAAAACAGAACAGCCATTAATCGTTGAGCAGGAACCCACATGCATGCAACTTTTGACAATGGAATCTAGTACCTTTCTTTTTAAGGCAAGGCCATGAGCACTTACATTATTACTTCATTAAAAAGTCCATAATATATTTAAATTCTGCTTATTTGACCAAAGGTCATGGAGATCACGACACTTTATCATCTCCTCTTAGAAGTCTTATTTTTGATAATACAACAAATTTTTACTCATCTCCTGTATCTACTCTGATAATAGAGCACTTGGATTGGTGAGATAACTGCTTGTTCTGCTATCTGTGTGATTATTACACTTTTTTTTTAATCTTCTTGGCTTATTTTATCTGCAGATACTCTTTTCATATTTCTCCTTGACTTGTAACTTGCTTAGTAATAAGCTTATTTCCTTTTTTTCCCTTAACACTCTTCCTTTTCTCCTCTCTAGGCCTTCCTTACGTTTTTAGCTTCACTGCTCATTACTCTTTCCTCCCTGGCAACCCATCACCTTATTTCAGCTGCTTCTTCCTTCTTCTCTTCTGCTGGTAATTCATTTTTGCTTGCAAATTCTTAGTTTCTAAAGCGTAGACTTTCCTGCATAATTGAACTTTTACTATAATTTAGTTTTTACTGTTTTATTGTTTATTAATTAAACTGAAATTGTTTATCAAATTATTAATTTTCACTTCCAAAGTAACAGACCTTTTTAAAAATGAATTTTAACAAAAAATGATTGTTACTCTACTGCCTTTCAACTTAAAGGGACAACCCCAAAATGTATTTTTTGTATTAGGAATATCAGGTCTTAACAACCTGCTTTTATTGGAGGATTGCTTTGTTTTTAAGTTCCTGCAGGAAATTGGATGGTGATGCTGTAGGAAGCTGACAGGAAGAACTTATCATCCTACTTGTGTATGAGGGTGGGTTTGATAAATCGTGTCAAGGCTTGCCTTTCTGTGCTTACCTAAATTAGCAGGCTTTCCAAAAATCTTAGAATTGAACAGATGTTCAGTCTGATATTTCTAATAATTCTCATGTAAAAGACAAGGAGAATTTTTAATATAAAGCCTTTACCTGATAATATAAAGCCTTTACCTGATCATTTTGCAATCAAAATGAAATAATTAAGTATGTAAATACATATTTTTATGAAAAGTCAACTGAAAACACGTATAAACAGTTATTTGAGTGTTTATTATGTTGATTAGATGATGCTGAATTGTGTCTTTTATTGGTTATCCTGAGGTGATTTTTAGATAAATTGGAAGGACTGTTTCTTTTAATGGTGTATGCCAAGTCACAGGAAAATGCATTTCAAACATGCTTATAATTAGTGGCATTTTCCTAGCTTTGTGAACATCCATGAATTTCCTACTTTGTATATTTTAATTTCCTCTTGAGTGTTTTACTATTTGCTTTTCACTGTTAGAAATACAGAAACACTAATGTGGGACAATATGTTTCCGCATTTCCATTTACGAAATTGAAGTTTCATTCCAGTTGTCTCAACTCCTTTAATATCAGTTAGCAAATTGCATTAGATAGCTTGGGAGCTTTTATTACAAAGTCCCATATCAGCATTGTAGTGTACAAATAAATATGTGGTAAACTCCAAAACTGCAAGATTGTTGGGTCAAGTTAGGGTGTTGGTGGTGGGGAACGAGTGTATTTGTCCCAGCTTTTTCATGAGGTACCTGTGCTTTTTAAACTAACCATGGCACACTGGTACGCGTTTTTGCAAAAGATTGTTCTTAGGTTATTATATTACAAGAAGTTGATCGATCATCAAAGACTGCAGGATTCTTTCTGTTGATTTTGATGAATTAGGTCAGGTTTTTTGTCCAGCTTTTTAAGCCCATTATGATAAATGGAGAAAAATTAAACAGGAAGTCAATAGGACCATGGTTTACTGTAGAATTATTTTGTTACTTTCTATGGGAAATGCCTAAAAGTAGTGAATTGACTTTTTAGTATGATGCATACAGTTTTGTTCTCTAATAAAATAACCTGAGTAAATCGTAGGGCTGTTTAATTTATGATGGCGTGCCACATTTTTCTTAACAATTGAATTCAGACCATCATTAAAAAAACCTAAAGTTTTAGTAAAATTAGAGCAAAACAGAACTTGGACAAGCTGCTTTGTTGGTATGCCCTATAAAATACGGCTTAGTAATGATACAGGTAGAGGAGAGCCCCTGGAAGGGCATATGTAGCTAACACACAGAGAAATACTCTTCTTGTTCACTTAGAAAACAAATAAAGCAACTAGATAATACTACCAAATGTGATATTCTGTGTATGAAGAAACTTACTTTCAATTCAAAAATACAAGAAATAATATGTTTCATGCAGCACTGTGTAATACATAAAATCACACATTATATAGCTCTACAAACAGCCTTTTTAGTCTGTATCATTCTTTAAAATATTTTGGTAATTTCTGTTTTACAATAAAGAAGATTATAACAGGTGCTGCTTCTTGTATTGGTTTTTCTGTCAGACCCTAATGGGAAAAGAATTTGGTCCTGAGTGCTCTGACTTTGTTGCCAGAGTATTATACTGGGGCTTTTTTTTTTGTTTCATAGCTGTTATTCAAATATTTAAAAAGAACAAAACTAAGCAAGAAAACTTGATTGGGTAATTTATGCTCATTCTGTTCCATTCTTCATATCACATTCAAGGTTCTTAATTTTTTTTTTTGGATGTGTATTCATGTAGTAAGTTTTTTACACCTGCATTAGATGGAAATGCACCTAATATACAAATTGGAGGTTTATTGGCTATAGTATCAATGTGACTTGCCTTACTACTCAATTCACAATTTTCCTAGGTAGTAGACTTAGCACAGTTGAACTTGACTCTTAAGCTCAGTTTGAGATTAGAAGACATTTATCTCACTATTATTCTCATTCTCATAATTGATTAATATTTCTTTGGGGTTTTTTAAAAATCACTACAAAAATTGCAATGGAACCATGATGTCTTGTATGGCTTTACTCATTATGTTTACTTAGGTCTTTCTCCAAAATGTATCACAGCAATGGGAAGCTCCCCCTTGAATGAATTTTGGATTGAACCTCTCATGTATGGAAATAGTTGACCTATATGTATTGTGTGTGTGTGTGTGCTGGTTTAAGAAAGGCTAAACAGTTTTAATGTATTTTCTTTGCATTTTTAAATGGGGATAAAGAATGATTGATTGACAAATTTCTGACTGTGCTATAAAATACATTGGTTATTCAGAGAATTGTTGTGTAAGAGGTTTCATTTGACATTGGCAAATTTAGATACCACACTTTGTCTGAGGACATTGTAATCTACACTTGTTACAAATAACACTTATGAACAGCTGAGGAAAGTAAACAAAATAAATACATCCATTTTTTTTCCTACTTCTTTATTGTGTGTGGTAGGCAGCATTTAGAGCTTAGTTGCAAAATCAGTCATTTGCTTAAATATTTACAGATCATGCTGAAGTCAGCTTCTTGTCTTCTAAATGCTAGCATAAATACGCTAAAAAGGAGAAAAAGCCTAAGTCTTAAATGAGTGCAATACCATTGGCTGCTGTGACAATCTTGTTTTAAATTAGTCTTAAGGATAATTGTTCAGTTGTTTTCTGAAAAATTAGAACATTGCATCATTTAATTTGGGTGTAATTTATTAAAGCATGAGTTAAATATATGAAAACTCATGTTGGTGGGGCTTTTCTCTTTCAGAATAACAAAGACTTTAATTGATCAGGATGGCTCCAGTTGGAGGGAGAAACTGCCACCAATTCCAGTTGTCCCAGTTGCTGCTCAGCTACACAGGTGGGATGGAGGAAGCTTTACTTCAGAGAATAAGCCAAAAAGTAATACAGATACCAACAGAGAAGAACAGTTGCAGATGAATCGTATGTATAGCTAATGCAAATATATATACACAAAAAAGAAAATAATTTTAATTGAAAAATGAAATACAATTTAATAATGTCAAAGAAACTGCTTTAGAAAATATTTATCAGAGATCTTTGTGAAAAGCCAAGTTAGATGATGGTCATTTACATGATTTGGTTTAATGTGTTTTACGGAGCCACAGTTACGATAAATTTTTTTAAGCCAAATGATGTAGTTTGCAGCATGTACTTTCTGAAGTTCTATAAAATAAAGGAAAACAGCATCAATTATCATCAGCAGTACATTGAGTCCTATCACAAGTATCAGTGGTTTCCCTGACATCATACTACAGTTATAACACAGTTTTCCCCAAAAAACCCACCACCCAAACAAACACCCAACCTCAGTAACATAATCAGCTGCATAATTTGTAGCTGTCATTTAATTGTTCATGAAAACATTATTCAGCTCTTCAGAATAAAAATAGTAGGTAGACTTCTAGGTGGCCAGTCATTAGTAAAATGGGCTATAGAAGAACACTTCTGATTTTTAATTTTTTTTTTACCATGGATTCTAACTTTGACAGCGGCCATTTAGTAGTCACCTTTCAAAGATGTTAGTTCTGGACTTGTTTACACATAAGCACTGAGTGCTTAACTGCTTTAGGACACTTTCTTCCTCCTGATTTTTTTCCCTTCGTTGCAGTTTCTAGTTTTCTCCTCCAGTAAATCAGGTGAAGGAACCTTTCTGATTCAGTTTTTATTGACGTTAAACATTCTTCTTGCGAAGGTCTTAACTGTATCATTTTTTACTCTTACATGACCATTAATTGGTTCCCTTTTGAGTTTATTTCAATATAAAGAAAAGCAGTGCTGAAGATAATCTCCCCTTGATTAACACAGGGGAGGCTGCAATGCGTAACTGGGTTGCTGGCCAAATATGTAGCAGCGATAGGGTTACCTGTCCATAATGTGGTACTGCAATAATGCATGTCCTCAAAAAATCTGTGCTCTAGGGCACTACAGATTTAATGACTTTAAAATGATCTTTCAGATAGCATTGAGTTTATTTGTACCCAATGTAAAACAACACAACTTACAAATACATGCATTTATGAGAATTGGACATTTTTCTTGAGAATAAGACATAGTTCTAGAAATTTGTAATAGTGTGGTTTATGCACGATTTGAATAGTAGTGCATACTAAAGTTCAGTAATGCTACAGAAAATTGTTTTTCATTTAAGAAATGAGGCATGTTGATGTATAATTTAAGCTCGGTTAAATTGATAAAAATTTTACTCTACTTTTTAAAAATGTCCAGTGACAAGTATTTTCATTACAGTTGTTGTCAGTACATGTCATCACTGATTCATCACTCTTAATGATTGGGCAGCAATTGGGTTTAACTTTTGGTTTATTGAAATGAAGTAGACAACTGGTA
Source organism: Mycteria americana (assembly GCF_035582795.1). Lineage (NCBI taxonomy): Eukaryota > Metazoa > Chordata > Aves > Ciconiiformes > Ciconiidae > Mycteria > Mycteria americana. The sequence continues at coordinate 151,737,174 of NC_134366.1, forward strand.
TGTTGCACAACTGTTGCTATTAAACATAAATGCTTAGCTTGAAAAGTACTTTTTGTTGTACTGATTGTGGTCCAGGCTTTTTCTGATTTTAAAGAATACAACTTGTTGGATTTTTATTTCAATGTCTAACGAACCTATTTAAACCTTTTAACTAGTAAATTTGGAGCTATATAACCTTATGTAACTTTGTTAAGAGAGAGAATTTGAGGATCATTGTAGTGAAAAGTACAAAGATAAGCGGCTCCTGAGAACACTAATGACCATGTTTAGCCTGTTACGAAAGTTAACGAAACTGGCCATCGCTGTCTTCATGAACTCTGCTCTGCGGCATTTTGATGCAAAACACATCTCGATCTATTTCAGATAGAGTGGGCTTTGGTTACGCTTTGTTTTTAGAAATATTAAATGAAGACTGTGTAACTATTTTCTTCACTGAAGGCTGACTCTAAGGTTGTGGTTGCCTTCTCGGGCCTGTACTAAATCAGTGGGACCTGACAGTGATAGCTGGTGCCAGAAGTGTGCCAGCAATAATCTTCAGTCAGTAGTTAAACCTTACTGTTCGCTGACACTCTTTTGCAACAATTGTCAGTTGTTTTTTGTGTCTTACAACCGGAGTTATAATTTAGGTGTGTTTCTTGCATAAGTCTGTTCTGGTCTCACGTTGTTACTTAATTTTTTCCCCAAGTCCTCGTGTAGTTTTCTGGCATAGGAGACTGCCATGTTTTTATAAAAGAACTCACTGAGTTTAATTATTGGTTAAAACTATCTCGTTATATACAGTGTTTAAAACCTGAAGCTTGGCAAGGAGCTCATTCTTTAGCAAGGTACAAAAAGTAGATTTTTCCATTATGATTGGCTTAGATCTATGTTACTAATTATTGTTTGCTCACCACAGAGACATGAAACTGCAGTCAGGATTTCCACTGCAAACATAGCTAAAAATTGTAGTCTAACCCAGAATCATATGCAACAAATGATGTGGAGTTTAGAAGAAAAGACAATTATGGAAGAACACAATATTAATTATGAAAAGTATAGTTAGGTGTTTTCAGGTTCCTTGAAGCATCTTTTATAAGTAGTTATTAACAGAATATTACTGATGTATCACTAACCCCTACTGATGTGATGATTTGTTTGTCATTGTTAGTTTGGCGTAGTAATTGTGATAGGTGGTTGCTTGCAGAAAGAATATTAGATTAAATTATGACCGCCTTGGTGTGACAGTGGAGATCTAGAAGGCCTTTAATCCTGCTGATTAAATCTCCACCATTGTAAATAAAACGAGTGTCTCAGTGGAGATGTATAGTCCCTCTCTACCACACAGAAGGAGGTGCAAGTGTAGAGCTATCTGTTGCGTTCCCATTATTTTCAGCAAAATAGGTACCCAGGTGCATGGGGAAGTATGTGTTGTGCCAAATGTATATATGGTAGTTTATGCCTTTCTTAGAGCAGCAGGGAGATCTGGGACAGAAATGGCAATGTGCAGACTGATAAAGATACTCCAGATGCCAGGCATTTATTCTTAGTCTGGGTAGATTATTCAGCTACCCTTAATGAACTACCTTCTTATGTAACACTGTGATCCTTTTGTAATGTAGGTGAGAAAGCTGAGGAGAAGTTCAAGACATTAAAAAATGAAGGGAATGATTTTGTAAAAAAGGGTAAATACGAAGAAGCTGTAAATAAATACAGCGAATGCATGAAGTTAAATACCAAGGAATGTACGATCTACACTAACAGGTAAAGATCCAAAATCCAGCCCCACTTTGTGGGATAACAATAGTTATATTTTCTCACTGCAAGAGAGATTTTGCATCACTTCGGTTACTGTTTTAAAAGAAGGATTTTTTTTTTCCACTTGATGAGTGGTTTTAATAACAAAATTGATTTTTTGTTAAACTGCATTATTTTCCAAGGGGAGCAAGTATTAATGTCACTGATATATATCTTAAAATCTTTTTATAAATAGTGTAAGCAATAGTAAAAGTTATAATTAGCATAGCATTTTGCAGCATTTTTTTAGAATACTGGTATGATTTTAGTTAAAAACTAACGTGTAGTAGCCATATCTCAAATATGAAGAGTAATAGTTTAGAGAAAATGTACATTTTGAGAAAATAAAAGTAGGAATGTGGTCATACAACAGCATTATTTTAAAGGTTGACCTAATTCTGCAGCATAATTCTTTATGCTGTAATCTTATCAGCTTTCACAAGCTAAGAAGGATTTGATTAGGCCAGTACTAGAGTAGGAGACTTCCAAGTAATAATTAGGTGCAGAAAGCAGTATTGCTTATTTAACCTAGAGCACTTTTTTACCCAGAATGGCTGTATAAAATCCATACTATATCCACTACTATACTATTATACTAATATAAGCTCTACTTTTAAAATACTTACATATCTGCCTAACTTCAAGATTAGTCATACTTGAATTTTGACTTTTATTGCAGGAATTTGCCCTCTCTAAATCCATCTGGTGATGTTATTAATACTTACTGGATTTGATGTACTTTAAAAAATACCACATTGAGACTGAATTGTGTGAAGTATTGTAATTAACGTTTATGAGTCAGATACTGTTGGCACTACTGCACTGTAGAATTTACTTATATTGCAGTGTGTTCTGTTTTTCTGTGTTAGAGCTCTCTGTTACTTGAAACTGTATAAATATGAAGAGGCTAAGCAGGATTGTGATCATGTTCTTCAGATAGAAGATTCTAATATTAAAGCTTTTTATAGAAGAGCACTAGCGTACAAAGGATTACAGGTGAGGAAAAAGAACATGGCAGGTATTCTTAAGCACTTCTAAACTTGCTTATCCTCTTCAAAGGCAATCAGGTAGTTGCAGTCAACGGTGAATACAAAGTATGCAGTGCTGATGATTTATTGCTTTGTAGAGCATTAGGCATACATAAAATATTATATAAATATTTTTGCAACATAAAACCCTGCATGTTGACTTGTAAAAATCTGAGAAATACAAGAATATTGGAATAAATGAGGTTTGACTGGAGATTGGTTAAACAAGTTTCAACTCTGTTCTAATGTTCTAATATTCTTCTGGGTATCCCAGTCTGTTTTTTCCTGTCAAGGTGTTTACTATATCTTTGCTGATGACGAATGGATTCTCTCCAAGTCAGTCTTCATCTGTCCAAACTAAAATCTCAAGCTGTCTTTTGGCATCTGCTTATATTTGAGTGCTTGTCATATTAAACCAGGGTTTTAATTATCTTCGTTCTTGCTCTCTTCCTTCTCCAAACATGTTACAAACCTTGGTCAGTAATCTGCTTTCTCATTCTGTGGATGGTGTGGAGACTCAACCATTTCCTTTCCATCTACACCGTGGTGGTGTTGTCTATTCTGTGCTCATCTTAACACACAGGTTTTTTGAGTATCCTTTTACCTTATCTTCATAAATGAAGACTTACATTGCTCAGATTCATCCTGATGTGACTGCAAATCTCGTTTTCCGTCACTTGAACCATGTCGTTCCTTTTGTCCATCGCTCTGTTGGTTCCTCTTCTTCAGTGATGTTAATCAGCCTCTACACTTAATAATTCTTTCATAGCAATCCTTACCCTACCTGTCAACTCTTACCTGGTACTGAATGATCAGCTTCTCACTTCTGTTGTCTCATGATGGCAGCTGTCATCATCTACTTTGTATTAAATTTTACAAGTGTCTTTAAACAAGCATCTTAAGTGCTTTCTCCTGTGTTGCTCTTTATAACTGGAGGTGATCACTCCAAGTGTCCACCAGGTTCCAGCAGTGTCTGTCAAATGGATACTTAACTCGGACCTCTGCTCTGTCTGATGCCTTAACAAAAAACTACCTGATTGTCTCTCAGCTTACAAATCACCTGAGGACAACGTGTTTGTGCGTAGCAGTATACTAGCCTGTTCTCATCCTGTATTATAATTCCAAATGCAAGTCTTAGGAACCATGGGATCTTTTTTTATGATAAATTTGTTCCTCTGTTCCAGTAGCTATGACATTTTGAAAGTTTCCGTTGATTAACTTTCAGAGAAGGTGAAAAGTCTTAATTTTGTGTAAAATCTTTTTTGTAACTGTACCAAGCTACCTGGTGTTAATCATCTGTAACCTTACGTTGTTGAAGCTGATAAAAAATTAGTATAAATGTGAGCAAAGGTATATAGTGATTCTACCAGTAAAAATAAGGGAATTACATGCTAGTGAAGAATGTCAAGAATTGGTGAAATAACTTCTGCTTTTCTTAATATCCTAGAAAAAATTACTGGTTTTGTATTATTGAAGACATAACCTCAAACATAATGTTCATGGATTCCTTCAGAACAGTCTGAGCTGGGGACTCCCAAAATGTTTTGTTGTGGTTGGATTTAATGCCTTCATTATTGCTAATTCCAGGGATGCGAGTGATTGGTAAAACCGAGAAAGCAACAGAAATTATTTGAGGTTGAGAAATGACTCTGTAATAAAAGATTTTAAGAGCTAAAAGCATGTAGTTTGGCAAAGACCTAACTAAGCTGGGAAGTGTTATTTGTATGTAAATATCCAGATACTTAACCACAAAAGCTGCAGTGGAATTTAATGTAGTAAATGGGGGGTTTTTACAGATTTACTGAGGTGTAGTTAAGGGAAGATCAGGAAGAAATCATGCTGGTGTGATGAATTAGGCCTATAACATTGGACACAGGACCCCGGACCGCATCTTCTACAGCTGATAGGCCAGTCTCTTGCTTTGGGTACAACCGTATCATATGATTTGTGTTGAAAAGTCTGGCAGGCTGCAGTTTTAAATCCGAGAGGGCTGGTTGTTTGCTGGCCCTTGGGATCATTTTCAGAAGTCTGTTTCAGAATCTCATTTCTCTGTAGTTGTGAATCTTCACATCTGTAATTCAAATGGTTTAGCTTAATTAGTAGCTGGTTTTTGATGAAAGCAATCTGCCTCCTTTCTGCATTCATTTGCGAAGGCTGAATAATTCTAGTTCTCTTACTCTTCTTCCATCATACAGCAGACTTCAGTTCACTTACAGACTTACTTCAATGTCTCTGCACCTTGAATACTGGTCATCGGTATTGAACAAAATATTCCACGTAGGAAAGAGAATACAACTGACTCGTACGCTAGTGCTTTTATTACAGTTGAGGTGCTGAGGAAGTACCTCAGCTGGTACGTGAGGATTTTTTTGATGATAATATGAATGACTTACAGTAACCTTATGATACTGCTTGGGAACAGAAGAAGTATTAGGTCCCTTACACAAAGAAATTATGTTGATCTTTTTACTGTCTGCATGGTCTTTTACTGTTTACTGTTACATTTTATACATATTTTTGATACTCCATCCCTCAAGCTGTCTTGATTTTTCTATGTGATATTCCAGTCTTCCTCAGAATTGATGCTAATAACTTTGTCTCTCCAGAAAATTTAGTCTAAAAAATCATAATTCCTAATGTCAAAATTTGAAATAAAAACATAAAACAAATGACAAGACTGATGATTGAGGAACTGTGTCCTAATGCCACTCTATCACTGTGTTTGTCCTCCTAATCTTGTTCTTTATCCCAGAGTTCATAATGTAATACCAATCTTACCAAGTATAACCAAAAATTTTGCTTTTTAAACTGTAAGAGGTAGTCTTTTGTATTGAAGCCCAGGAAGATTAGATATGTTTTTAATCTAAGCTTAATTTAACTCTCTTTTATTGGCAAAGCAAGTACACAAACTGTTGATGGACTCACATTATATTAATCTTGAGGAAGTGTTACAATGTGAGAAATTATGCTTAAAAGCAGCAATCTTCAGTAATCTATTCTGTGATACAGGGAATATGTTTCTGAGAATAAAAAATTTCATATTATATATTTAATACAGAGGTATTTAGCCGTAAAATACTAACTCAAACTCATCCTCCGTTTCCTTTTTTCCCCTCTAATGAAATTACACTGTCTGTATTTAGATTTTTTTTTTCCTACTTAATGTCAAGATCCTAGCATTTTTATTTTTCTTAATGGTAAAGGACAGTATGGTAGTTCTAATTTATTTTTCTAGTGGTGTGTTTATGAAAAAAAAAACCTTTCCCTTCTACTTACAGAATTATCAAGCCAGTGTTGATGATTTCAACAGAGTACTTCTAATAGATCCAAATGTTCTTGAAGCAAAAAAGGAACTAGAGGAGGTAACCCAACTGCTTAACCTTGACAGCAGTTCTGCAGTTGGTGATCAGCAAAAGCAAAGGAAGAAAATAACCATACAAGAGGTATACCTGTTCATTTTTAACAGCAAGCAGTACAGAAGCCGCACATTTGAAGAGATAATACGAAAGCTTTTGTTTTGCACTTGTTAGCCCTATGCTTTTTTTGGGTGGGGTTGTATTTTTCATGTTATTTTGAGGGCATATTGGAGAATTCTTGCATATGATGTGTTTGGCGTCCATTACGTTCTATAGTAAAGCTTGGACTGCTTTGAAGTGTATTCAGAACCACAGCAGAAATGGAGAAAAGTGCATTTAGATGGCACTAAACTTGACGATGTGCTCCTTGTAAACAAAGACTGTTCTACAGAATACAGCTGTCAAATAGCAGTTTTGCTTTTAAAGTTTGTGCTACTCGGGAAGCCTCTTGGGGCTGTGCTGGCAAAGGTTCGTTGTCAGCAGGCGTGCTGGCTGTTCTTGTGCTAGTAGTAAAGTTACTGCTCTGAAGAATTAAATCTTGCCTTAAAGAGCAAGAGTATGGGTAAAATATCTGTAGGATCTTATAAAAGAAATACATGATGTAATGTTACGTACTGGATCAAAATGTTAGCCTTGCAGAGTTCTGGGTGGAATTAGGCGATGAAAGGATTTTCTCAGTCATCTGATATTTTTGGATTGTAACTTTGCTGGTCATTTAAGAATGGGGGAGGTTTCCCTTTTCAGTTTAAAATATATCGTTAAAATACATAGTTTACCAGTCTGTACAGTATTATACAGTGATACTGTAATTTGATCATGTAATTTCAAAATGGTGGTGTAATGGAAACTGCAGTTATTAATATAGAAACAACTTGTTTTATTGAAACACTTCACATTGTCAGGAGTTCATGGGATTTTATGTAACTGGCGTAAGCCGGGTATAGTGTTAGTTAAGCTCTGAGTTGTGACAAACAAAGGGACCTGGAAAGTGTTTAGCAGAGATTTGGGAAGTGACTGCATGGTTCAGAGACCAGCTAACTACATTACTGGCAGCTGTAATTTTTCCAGGAGTGGGGCAGGAAGCATTTGCTATCATAATTACAGCTGCCCCCTTAGAGAGCCTTCCCTGTCTTATCAGCTGTAGTACAAGGTAGTTCTATGAAAACAGACTGCAAATAAAAGTAAAGAAAATTTGATTAGAAACTGGGATTTATCATTATTATTCCATTTTAATCAAGCTATAATTATATAGAAGACAGTCAAGATTTCTCTCTTGATAATAAGGGTTGTTGAAAAATTAGAACAAAATGTCTATAAGCCCAATGCAGTATTTTCCGAAAATGACTAACGTAGTACAGCGTTGTGCTGGGAGCTATGCAATACAGTATCTTCAGACTTTCTGAAAAACTTGGCATCCGTTGAAGAGACCCTGTTCAATGAGTTTTAGTCAGTTTATACTAATTCCACAGCTCTTGATAGCTTGAACAGGATTTCAGCAAATGTAGTTGAACCTATGGTTAATTTTGTAGCGACTGATTCATGAAACTCAATATGGGCTGCAAACTTTGGAGAAGTTAAGTGGCTATTCAGGCGGTTAGACCATGCTGAGCTTTGTCCTTCCACAGCGAGGCTCCAAACAGCAACCTGATAAAGCTGCCATATACCTGTACTATTCTGAAGGCACAGCAGTGAAAGGAAACATGGGTATCTGGTGACTTGACTTCAGTTCTGCTTGTCTTCTGCAACTTCACATTTAATATATGTATACAGTCCTCCTTAGCTTTCTCCCAGTGGTCTTCAGTTGCCTTTCTACAGCGGAGTGCCAAGCAGTGAAAGAAAGGAAATGTGAAATACGCACTTTTGACTACAAACCTTTAAAGATTAATCAGAGAGGTACTATTCTGGGGGGAAGTAGGACGTGAAAGAATATAAGTGCCTTTCTTTTATGAAGAGTAAAATGCTGACTTTAATTTAGTGACATTATTGGTGGATATATGCATGCAGTTTATGAACCTTCAGGTCATCTGTATGTCCACGTTAAAATGATTTGTTGCCATTTTCTTTGTGAAGGTGACTGAATCTGATGAACAGGAAGAGAGACAGTTTGCTACATCAGAAGATGGTGTGACTGATCATGTTACTTCTAAGGAAGCAGTTCAAAAGTGTGTGCCACTGAAGACCTCTGAGAAACTGCACATTTCTGAACCATCTAATGCTTATGACTTTGGTCAGATTATAAATGCAGTGAATACCAATAAGGATAAAGCTGCTTGTGCAGATCTTTTAACAATTACTGATCCAAAAAAATTGCCAGTGCTGCTAAGTAACAAACTTGAAGGAGAAATCCTGTTGATCTTTATCCAGTCATTGGAATGTTATGTACTTGGAAAAGATCCTGGCCTTGTATATCAGCACCTTTTCTACTTGAGCAAAGCAGAAAGATTTAAGGTAATGCTTGCTTAAGTTCCTTAATTGAGTGCATGCTTAAGTTGAACAGAAACTTAAATGAAATTTTCATATCTTAAAAGGAGACGATACACTGATTTTGTATCTCTGTCAAATACTATGATTTTCAATCAACCTGTGCTGATTATAAAATAATCTGGTTTTTTTCAGGTGGTGCTGGCCCTTCTTAGCAAAAACGAAAAAGAACAGGTTCAGCAACTGTTTCACTTACTTTCAGAAAACCGGAATCATCAGTACTCTTTGGAAGATCTTGAGAGCCTTAAAAAGGTTTATGAACTTTAAGAAGTTAAAATGTATTAGTTGCATGCATATAGTTCATGTTTATAAGATGGATGTATGAACTCTGCAGACTTGCATGGGTTGAAGTGGGTCTTTACCCGGACTGTTTGAATTATATTTTGTTTTGACAGCATATGCACATTTAAAACTTGCTGCTCTTTTTTTCTTGTAGTTGTATACATTTTTAATCTCTAGAATTTAATGCATGTCTTGGTGTTTAGTAACAGAGTTCATGTTATTTGGCATACTGATTTTATTTAGACTGTGTTAATTATATATATAAAAATATATTTTACATTATATATATAATGTGAAATATCTTGATGGTACGATAGATAATACACTTAGTCATCACTTGTTATACCATTTTATGAGTTGTATGTTCTTGTGATAAAGTAAGTGTCTTCAAGATAAACGGGTCAGTTAGCAATAGGTTTGCTAAAATGAGTTTACAAAAAGTATTAACATATTTCAGATAAACTACTACAGGCCATCTGTTTCTTCACTCTCTCTGATCTATACAAAACAGATTTAAATATTTTTGGTGCAATACAGCTTAGCAGAAAAGGCAAATGAATAATGTATTAGCTTGTCATGGAACACTTTGAATCAAAATAATTAATTATTAAATAAATGGGTATGTTTGTAAAATTATTAACAAGCGAGTAATTTTTACTGCACAGAGAATTACTTCTTTTCTGTGTGTGTGTAAGGACTGCTGGTTTGCATGGCTTTTGAAGTGACAGTGGTAAATAGGAGAACAAGTGGCTGCACTTAGCAATAAAAATATTTAACTCTGAGTTTTGTAACCAGATTGTTTAAAACACCAGCTATTTCTGTTTACAGACATATTTATAAAGCTAAAGTCAAACCATTTTGTGGACCAGTATGATTTATTTTTTTTATTTCAGGCAGTACTTGTGTTTTATATTTGATTCTGACAAAGCTCCTTTTTTCAAGATGAAGCTTTTAAATTTTTCAAATACCCCAATGCCTTCTTTGCACATGTGATGATATAAATGTGTATCAAACTCACTAGCACTGCAGAAACATCATTAAGAATGTTCTAATGAAAATTTTTCTCAGGTGTATATTAATTAAAAAAATAAAGGTTTTTTTCTTGAAAAGTACAATTATGGATTCTCTTTTCTGGTTCTACACTCTTTAAGCTTATAATTCTGACATGTGGATTATGAGTTTTGTCTTGAAGTAGAGTGCCAAGAATGAGGCTTTTAATTCCTAAAGCACTGTCAGTACAACCGATGGTTTTTGGTTTTAAATGTCCTCTTTTTATGAGATTGTCATGTGTTCAAGAGAGATCCGTCGCTCATCTAATCTATGCATAACCAATTGTACTTAACCAACAAAGTGCCACTTTCATTCTTCAGTCATGGTGGCAAGGTATTCACATTCACTAATTTCTGTGCTAGTGATTTCAATCTCTCTATTTTTTTCCACCTCAGTTTAGTATGTTCAGAGAAGATTCATTGTATGTGTGCAACTTGCTGACATGGTTTAGAAAACTTAATTGATTTTCATTTAATAGAGTTCAGTGTTTTAATAAGTGGGAGGATTGTATTAATAATACACGGATTAGGAAAAAGTTCTTTTGCTAAAAGAAAGCATAAAAACCAGCTATGTGATTTTAAAATAGTCTTAGTTGTTTGAAAACTGTAGTTGAGTACAAGCCAATGTCAAAAGCCACCACATCACAAAAGCTCTTGATGAAGTTAAATCTTTCTCTGTGCCGCCAAAACCCCCCAGTAGTAAAAGCTCTTTAGATTACCTCCTAAGAAGCAGTCTTGACCTGCTAAAGTTCGTATCTCATTTGTATAGTTTATAGTTTGTTTTGACACTGAAGACAAAAATCAGAATCTTTGCAGCAGTAAATCATAATAAAAATATGATTTAGTAAATTTAGGAGACAATCAGATATTATTAAAAAGACAAAAAGGCTTTAAAGAGATTTTTAAATGGAGTGTTCCTGACAAATCATTTATCCATGAGGAAATAGAGAAATGGGTTTTCATAGATAGGTATACAGTGTCACAGTTAATTTTAGGACAGTTTTAATCAATCCCTAGTGATTAAACTAGAAACCTAGAAGTAGTCCAGAGAAAAGTAGTCCAGGAAGATACCTTTTTCTGGTAATGCCTTCCAGCTTGAATGTCAGCTGAAACAAAGGTTGACTCAGTTTGAGGTAAAAGTGACAGAGATCAGCAGATCAGGAAGCTAAAATTACTCCTTGTTAAGAAGTTCTAAATGGAGAACTGCAGCAATGTTTGCAAGTGAACCCGTTACGCAGCTGGCTGGAGGGAGCTGTCACCAGCTGCAGCCAGAGCTTTGTACCCACGTGTGTCAGATACAGTCAGCGAGAGAGTAAATAACAAACATCCCCTGATTTGAAAAATCAGCACTTTGCCATGAAGTCACCCATCTTCTGAAGCAAAGAGCTGATGATGAGTATGTCTCTCTTCAATAGATGCTAAGAAGAGGGCAGGTTTTGCTAGAAAGCTTAAACTCAGCCCTAACAAAATACTTGGCAACAAATGGGTTTTCACTTTCTGTGTGTGATTGAGTCTGATCTCCAGTTCAAGGCAGACCATAAGCTTTGGCTGGTTGAGTATTTAGAGAACCCCCCACCTACCCCAAACACTCTTTGGTAGACAGCCCCTCTAGTATAGCTTGATACTGATCTCAGACAATATTCCGGTGTATTCCCAGGCATTGTCACATACCAGGAGCTGCTTTTTAAAATTTTTTTAAGCTCATCCTAGTCCACGATCCCAAAGGGAGAAGACACTTCCTTGAAGTCCTGCGTTCCTGAAACTGCCGCCAGGCTGGGCATGCGCTCCCAGCAGATCCTGGGCACCAGCCCCGCTTCCCTCACACTCAGCAAGCAGATGTTCAAGGGCCCCGCTCTGAGGGATGTCCACGTTTCTTCCAGTGCCGTATTACTGGCCTCACTCCCAGATGAACCTTTGAAGCAGAGACCATTGAACAGTAATTGATGCAGTAATTGGGATCACGCTGTGCTACGGGTAGCAGGCCCCTGAAGTTTTTAGGCACTAAACCTTTACTACCTCTATTCCTTAAGTACCAGGTCAGCTGTATGATCTGCAAAACCTCGTCTGTCTGATGCTACTCACAACCATCTCAACTATGAACTTTTGGCCTTAGCACCCAATATGAAATAAGTAATAATTTTTTTAAAGTACAAGGGAATAAAGGAACAGCTGAGACATTGTTTTAATAGCTGAGAGAGGTCAAATAGACAAATACATATTTCTTCTTCAAGAAAAGGAAGTTGGTAACTCTCAAATGTAAGAAAAATGGGCCATGAAGCTGAGCAAAAAACAAAAAAGTTCAGCGACACGTGAGCCGTTTGTCTGTAAGGCCACCAGCGGGCGAGCGGTACTTGCAGTCATTTTGGTGATGTCCCTGCCTCCTCCAGATTTCACTGAGACTGGCTGCTTAGCTCGGACAGTATTTGAGGGGGGCTGACTGACAGGCAGGACAATTTCTGAAGACATAGAACTTACAAAAATCAAATTTGTTAGGGACTGTACTGCTGACTTGGCCTGGACAGCTCAAGCCAAGGCCACCAGGCTGCCAAACCTGCCCCTCTGTTGGGGCAGCATCAGGCTACTGAAAGATTTGGGAGTGTGGAAGGAACTACTTTTAGGGGCTGAGTGCCTAAAACCACTCAGTTGACAGGTGCGGGCTGCCTAAACTTGTCCCGCTTGGCTCAGCCTGGGGAACCTCTTCAGGGCCAGAGAGAGGAAGCTCTGCTGCCCTAAATAGTTGCAGTGTAACAGCTGTTTTATTGGTGTTGGCGTTTGCGTCCTTTTAAGAATAGAGCATTTGTCTCTTTAGAAGAGCACAAGAGAATCTTGAATGGTGTACTTGGTTTTGTGGCAGGGAGACCCAAATCGCAGCTCGTGTTACTCTCTCGGGCTTGTCATCCACCTCCTCAGCATTAAGATCCCCTTTTTTCTTTTTAAGGCAAACAAACCAAACCCAAGAACGCTACAGAAACCTGCTTCAGGAGGAGAACGTTGGTTATTCAGGTGATGGGAACAGCCAAGTGAAGTGTGGTCCCAACACAGCACATGGCAGAGTGACAATATCCTGTGTAGCCAAGCTAACCAGGCTTGCAGTGACCCCTTTGCTCATGGATACAAATCCTTGTTTTTAACACAAGTAGAGAGTTAGTGATTTTCTTTCTGCAGCTACTGAAAGGCAGGCTAGTGGCTAGGGAATAGAACACGCCAGGGAACAGGGTTTTGCACTACTGTTATTTTGCACCCCTCAAGATATTTTTGAAATTTTTAGAGAAGCCATTGCCAGGTAGAACGGATGCTGGTGCTCAAAGGGCAACGGTAAGAGGTGCTACAAGGAATGAGTGTCATCACGGCACGGTTGCTTCTCTGGCCAAAAAGCTGATTTACTGCAGAGCCCTCATCATGACTCCTTTTACTCTTCCTGCGTAGTGGTGCAGGCGGCAAAGCTGGCAAGAGCCCAGTTACTGGCAAACCACACTCTCTGCTCTTACGGGGGGAGTTTTTTCCCACTCATCAGAACCTACTCTGCTTTCTGTAATCCATTTGCACATATAAAGGGCTGCTCTTTGTGGCTGGCAAGGCTTTCAGAAGCGTCCGAACTGAAGTATTTAGACTTGTGCATTAAAATAAACAAACTATATATTTTTGGACAGCGAGGAACAAGACTCCTTCCCCACTTGTAAATCAAGATTTATAACCCAAGTCAGTGTAACCGTGCTCACTGCCCATGAGCTGCAGCTACCCAAGGGACAAAGGGCAGGCAGCTCGGAGCAGGGTATCAAACCCCGGTGGCTGGCTGAAGGAGTATTAAATATCGCTTGTCCATAAGTGCTCCCTCATTTACTGCTGGGTCTCTGCCTGTGCAGCCCTGCTTACCCACCCGTTGGGATGTAACACATTTCGGTGCGAGGCACAGCCTCCAGCCGTGGCAGTGCAGGGCACCAGCGTCATTGCCTTGCAGCCCCGTGCTATTTCTCAGTTGCTGCTTGCTAAATGCCACCCTTGTAAATAAAGTCAGCAATGTGAGAGTCTTTTTACTAGTAAGGGAGAGGGATTATAGGGGGATAAAGTGCCCAGTGCACAGAATGGCGTGCTTGGAAACATCTTGAGCACACAGCCTGGGAGGAAAGGGTAGCTTGAGCCACATAAACCCCATCGGCACTGGTCTGGTGCTTAAACCCAGCTGCTCTGATGTAGGCTGTTGTGAATTTTGATGTCCTCATTGTGGAGATGGTAAGCAATAATAGTCCTTTTGTCAAGCCAGCTCACCAGGACTTGGTGAAAGGACAGCTGTATCTTGTCAGCTCGCTGGCTTTGCCCGCCAAAATGATTTCTGCTGCTACCTGGTGTGTAGGCAGGTGCGGAGGCCATCGTGGCTCGAAGATACCCAGTAACCTGGCTTGGCACGTGAGCGAGGTGCAACAGCAGGTTCATGCTTGTGGTCAAGCTTCGAGCTGCTGTGAGGAGGCTGGATTTTGTGCCAGGCGGATACCTGTTGCCTCTGCTGCCTGATCCAAAACCAAAACACTTCAAGGTAAGCCCAGTGCAGCCATTTGATCACATTTTACTTATCAGAGCCTGGTAAGGGGATGCTTTTACCCTGCTGTGCTCCCAGGCACTTTACCTCCTCCTTCTGCCCCACGGTTCCCATGGAGCGTGCAGTCAAACCCAATAGCTAGGAGCTGGCGATGGGGCCAGCAGTGCTACACAGGAGCTTCGCACACGGTCTGTCCCTGTAACTTAGTGCACTCGCTCTCTGACGCTTTGCCATACGGCTGAGGAGCAGCAGGACAGGTTTGCTTGGCTGTACAGTCCCACTCCCTTTGGGCTTCCCACATGCCGCTGAAGTGCCCGCTCTGCATTTGTCCTGACACCAAGGCGGTGCTCAGCCCTGCCTGGTGCCGGGCTCGGCACAGCTCAGCGCTCTATGGCCACGCTACGCTTGCAGCTTTCCGTGCACCATGAGAGGTGAACCTCAGGTTTTACCTGCAGAAGTGAAGCTGAACAAGGTCACATGCAACCCCACTGCAGAGCCAGGAACAGACTTTGTCTGCCTTGAACACTGTGTTTCCCTGCTCTAGGTGGGGACTGCCATGATGGGGATGGTGCCAAGCTGAGATCTGCAGGAACTGCAGGTCTCAGCCTGGCCTCCCGCAGCACATCCCTGTCCCCAGCCGGCCTCCAGCAGCAGCAGGGCCTTCCTCACCCAGAAAGACCAGAAATGAAACTTCAGGGATCAAGAAGTGACACAAAGGGAAAACAAGTCAGATTTTGCACAGGAAGAGAGGTCTACAGCAGGCAAGGCCAGCAGCTCTGGAAGCAGAGGGTAGGAAGCAGTGCAGACATCAGAGCAGGGAGCCCACAGCTGGGCACGCTCACCGATGAGCATCTGTCCCTATGCTTGCAGCTGCGGTGCATCCCTCGCATGTGAGGGTTGCTGCACTCCAGGGTGAGGGTTGCCCAGGCACCAGCCCTCCACCAAGGCCAGAGAAGCTACCACAAAAATCACAAACTCCTTCTGAAAAGCTGTTGCCATCTCTTTTCTACAAGGAAGCAAATCATAAGAAAGAACAGAGAAGTATAACTTTATATATATATATCTCTCTCTCTCTAAAGCTGGCTCCTCAGAAAAAAAACCCCAAGTGGGTTTTTTTTGTTTTGGTTTTTTTTTTTTTTTTTTTTTTTACTATGAATTCCCTGACACTTCAGTTGGGTCTTGACTCTAAGATTTTCAACCACCTCAAAGACAACTCTATTGTTGCCCCTAGTACTCAAGGGCACTTTAAAATACTCATGTTTCAATCTAATTAAGTATATGAGCTAGATTGCTACGTTATTCTATTTTAGCAATAACTTTGTCTGAATTTGAATCAAACTGTTTTATCTGAGAGACAAGGAGGAGCTCTAGAGGCAGCTACTCAAAGCAGCTCTTTCAGCACAGCCCAAGGGTTTCCTTCAGAGCAACGAGCTGCACCGCAGTATCTAGGTCCTCTAGCCGAGGAGCCTTTATACAAGTACAGCCCAAGGGGGAATCTGTGCACTGAATGCTTCTGTGCACTGAATTCCAGCTCATGTAAAAAAGGGACCAATGTGTCCTGGTCAGGACTTGTCTCAGCACCTTTTCCAATGACATCTTCACAAGATGGTTTTATGCCCTCACAGAGGCAATTCTACCTTCTCAAAGTTTCTTTACAGCAGCATTCAAATCCTTACATGAAAACTTTGCAACTATTTAGAAAGACATTGCAAAACCTTATGCATGATCTGGCAGATACTTGCCAAATTCTCCTCTTGGGAGTCCAAGAGACTGTCTACAAGTTACACTATGCAGGTCTATAATGCTGGCAGTAAACTAGACCTAGAAGTAGGGCCTCTTCTCCTCCTCCCTAGGGAAGGTATTTTACAGCCATTACTTTCTAGAACAAAAGAAGAAGGGAAGATGGCCACCCATCAAGGAGTTGAGGAAGCCGAACAAGTTATTTTACAAGTTCAAGACAAGAGCATTTACGACAGTGCTGTTAGCCTGTGCGCGCCTCTGCGTGATGATGAGAAGCGTCGCTAGCAGCAGGGGAAGCCGACAGTGCTGCAGGACCCGCAGCGCTTCAACCTTTTTGCACACACAGGGGCACGTGTGTCCCTGGCACGCAAGCGGCAGCAGTGCTCATCGCCAGGAGAGCTGGCAGCATCGTGCCCTGCCTGGCAGAGGTCCTCTCGGGGAAGCAGGTAATGGGAACTTTTTGAGCAATGTTACAGCTAGTTAAATCCATAAGGCTTAGCACTAAAGTTCAGTGCCACAGCAGCTGGAAGCAAACTCACAAGTTGTGAAGATGAGATCCCTGATGCTTCCAGGGCTCTAGGTAGTCTGCTTTGATGCAGCACCTCGTTCGTGACACCAGCAGGGCTGACCAACACTACATACTCTCCCAGGAGGCAGCGTCTGTACACGATGGTGACCGGAGAGGACTGGAGACGGGCAGGTTTTGTCCTGGCTGTAGTCTCTGCTGAGGGTACCCTTTCATCTGCCTGCTTCACCCAGCTGGGTCACGACACCGCTTCAGTGTAGAAACCCAAGAGCTCAGGTCTGAATTTTGCTAGGGAGTCAAAACTGTTCATTGACCTGTGCGCGCTCCGAGCAACGCTTGGTACTGCCTCCTTTGGGGGAGAGCAGCTTCGGTAGCAAGGGCAGCATCCACACAGGCAAGCAGAACAGTGCAAGACCACATCCCTTCCTGGGGAAGAACTGGAAGCTCTTTATTCGACATCACATTCACCTGCCCACAGTCTATACCCTCAGTTTATGCTTTGTATCCTTAACTTATGATCATGTGAACAGCAACAAACCGCAAATAGGGATTGGAGAGTAACATCTTCAGAGTCATCTTCCAAGACTTGGGGTTCTCGTAGGTTGACTTCAGTTAGGCACACAAGTTAGTGCTACTCTTGTGGTTTGTGTATTTAACTCTTCCTTTGCCTCCCATATAAACATCTTTATTACAAAATACCTCACATTTCCCTGTTGTTTCTCCTATCCTTTGAGACTGAAGGTAACAAAGATACTGCCACCAGTTTGGGATTGTCTCTCACCAAGATCAGACCTGGGGGTTCGTTTTGCTTCCACAGCAACATCAGATTGTTCCATCTGAGAAGACCACCTGGCTGTCACCTTTAGGGCAGAGAGGAGCAGTCAAGGTGGTCATGGTGCTCTTTAGACCTTTATAATTTCAGAAAGGTTCTCAGGTTCATTCCTGAGTTTTTGCTCAAGACTGCCTCCATTTCACCTGAATTAAATGGAATATTAACGTTTGTACCTTTTCCTCCCAAAACAACACTTGAGGAAGGAGGATGTCAAGTAGCTTTTATCCCTTTACACTCAAAGAAACACCACTTTTAGATGAGGCGACTGCAAGAAAACAAGACAGCAGCAGACACAGTCAAGCAGTATTATTCCCAAGGGAGGGCCACCTCTGGTTAGCAGGATCCACACCAGAGCCTACGCTGTGGCAGTGGACCCGCTAAGAATTTCTGCCATTTTAAAAAAATCTTTAAAATGGCTACTTAAAGCTCTACTTGCACCTTGATCAGTCCCCACCCAAGGTAGAGGCATCCAAAAATGCTGCTGCCTTTTACAGTGATGTGCCAGGCATCGCTGCTCGTCTGCAAGGCAGCATGGAAGGTGATCTGCTGAGCAGCTGGACTCCTTCAGCTCTCTGCACGTGTCCACCTCCTGCCTCTCTCCCAGTCTTTGGCACCTTTTCATTTCTTGAAACCTCCGGTGCAACGGGGGCATCGTGCAGTCCCTGGGATGTAGCTCAGACAAGTTTCCAGCTCCAAATGCCACCGACACCATCAGCACGGCTGTGCAATGTAGACCAAGAATCCCAACTTTCCTTTCCAAACACCTACACAGGACAGGATATTCTACCTTATTTTCTGCTCAGTACCCTTTTTGCCCCCTTCCTGGTATGATTTGGCTTAAATATAATTGAATACATTTTACCCAGACAATTTCATAGCATAAGACCTGGTATTTTGGGGTTATTTTTTTTGTTTTGTTTTTCAGTGAGGCAACTAAAATCTCTCCCTAAACACCTCGATCAAGTCAACTTTTATCAGGAAATTATTTTTTAGTTCATTAACTCCAGTTAATATTTTTCAACCATCTGCTTGGTTATCCTTATAAAGCATTACTACCCACAAGAGTGATGGCATTACTAAGTAGGCAACTATTTAAAAATTAACTTGGATTTGCATATCAAAATGACTGGAAGAGAGATAAGTCAGTAAAAAAATGTTTATATATCAGTAAAAAGTAATCAGCTCATACATGCAAAAGTCTGAGACACTGATTCACTGAAAGGAAGGGATGTATGAGGCCAGATGCTTTACTACAAAAAAGCATACTCAAACATTGGGAGGAAAGCTTTTATGACAGTTTTTATCTATTTAAAGTTGTAACTATCTCAAATATTCTCTGATACAGCAGATGTTAATTTCCTCTTGAGATTTACAGTCTGACATAAATTAGTCAAACTGGCCAGGAACCATGAAGAAAATTTCTGAAAAAGAACCACCGTGTTGGCAGACCAGATGTAAACTTGATCTTTCCTGTGGTTTATTTCAGTGAAAGAAAAAACTTTGCTTTACTGAATTCTTATACTGGTAGATCTATAAATAAGAGAAGCATCTTCTGTATTAGTGTATTGATGGAAGTGTTGTATCTTTTACTTTTTTATAGACTCAAAACAAAATTCAATGCTGCACTAAATTTATTAGTGCTGTTTAGACTCCCCCACATAGGAAATATTACTTCTGAATTAAAAAAAGAAGTTACAAAATGAATCAGCAAAAGTTTTCTGCTAAAAACTTATCCAAAAGTGAACAGAAAAAACACTTACCTCTTTCAACATTAGTTACCTCTTAATGTGGAATATAAAATTATCAAAGGTGATTTCAGAGTGACTGAAAATAGCACTATCCTTTGATAAAGTTTACTTACAAGAGTACTGACAAGAGTAAACCATAATTCCAATTTCCTGCACAGCAAAACTGAGGCCCTGAGAAATTAAGTTAGGTTTAAACTCACAGAAATAGGTCTTCTACCTCCCAATTCCCTGCTGTTAGTATTAGATTGCATTCCTACAAACTGATGTGCTTTAGTCATTTCACAGGTGTACTGGATAAAGCGAAGCCACACATTTTCAAAGCTTGAGACATCAGCAATAACTTTATTCCTATTGCATGAGACACCAGATTCAAAACTAAACAAAATAAAAGCCAAAGGGGAGGTTCACCTTCTGCTGTATGGCATGGAGCAAGTAACGTCTGGCTTAAGATGGCTAATTGAAGGTGGTTGTATGAGACTGCACAGAAATTTAACTTACTCAGAGGTTCAGAAATAGGAGGCCTTGAAGAACGTTCACCAGTTGGCCTGCACATGTGGTGACAGAAGCATGACTGGCTCACTGAGTCATGTTTTACTCCACTCTCCAGCCTCTGCCTAAAGAATCAGTTAACACTTCAGTTCATGACTAACAGACATGTCTATCCAGGCCTGAAAAATGACATCAGAATTCACAAACTGGTGTTCTAAGATGATGAACAGCAAATGCTTCATTCAGTTAATGCTGATCCTAATTCAATACATTTACTCTTCAGTAACAATGTATTTTTTTTAACAGAGTTCAGACTGGGGGGGAAATCAATCAGGAGCAAAGCACAAAAGGGAACTGTTAACACTAACCTCCCTACAAAATATAAAATTTGTATTTGCTTCCAGTTCAGGCTGCCTGATGACACGGCAAAAGTTGCCTGTATGCCTTGCTACCATTTCTAGGCTACACTACGTTTCACTCGTCCTATTTCTTATCCTCTCTTTGAGCATCTGCCATTGGAAACAGCATAAATAATGCTCGAAGTGTAGCTTTAGAGTTGGCCC
Organism: Mycteria americana; assembly: GCF_035582795.1. Taxonomy (NCBI): domain Eukaryota; kingdom Metazoa; phylum Chordata; class Aves; order Ciconiiformes; family Ciconiidae; genus Mycteria; species Mycteria americana. The sequence continues at coordinate 151,757,575 of NC_134366.1, forward strand.
AGCGTAACAGTTATCCTCGTTATTCACTTTGATATAAATATAGCTTACATATGGGTTTGGAATGAGGCAGATCCAGCTATGTATTCCATAATGCATCCCAATCAGTTTTAGTTTCTTAATTCCTGAGCCTGTCATGATGCAGGAGAGAAAATGAGCCTAATGAATAGGCAGTTCAGCCAAGCAAAAAATACCAGTCGTTACCCAGAAACCCTGGCCAGTCTGCAGTGTTTCAGAATGAACTTCGTACAGACTGTGCGAATTGAGAAAAGCATCACTTTAGATGGAGAAAGCAGAGTTTGAGCTTCGCTCAGCAATCTGACCATAGCCTGCCCACTTGTACCAAGATGGTGCATTTTGTTTAAAGAGTAATGCTTATGCCAGAGCCGCATGCTCTCAGAAAACCCTTTACTGTCCTGCCTGCCATAGAGGCAGCTCAGACTGCTATTCTTTAAGATGAAAATAAATCAGGTTGAAGTCTCGCACAAAATGCAACTAACCTTAGATCTTATATTTCAAAGTAGCAGAGCATTCAACTTCCAAAGCACAGCTAACAAAATGAAAGTGTTTAAAGGCAACAAGAGATGACAGCAGTCAGCACCTTACAGAAAAAAAGCACCTTCTGGGAACATAGACATTTTTATAAAGCTAATCAGCACACTAAAAGGACCACTAGAAGTCAGTATTTAGACATTTATTTCCGATATGCAGTTTACACGCATATTATTGAGCAAAACTGAATTGCAAATATACAAATACTGTAACAAGCATTATCAAGTAACATAACTGGCACTAGTGTTATAAGCATATTACTGAAACTGGTGAGGCTAAGTCATGGAAGAGGACTGCAGCTGATGGCATTTTCTTTTTATCCAACCAAACTTCCAGTAGCACCATAATGGCAATACATGAAACACAAGACAGAACATTGTTAACTGTTATTCTGATAGTCACAATTTTTTTTTTTTTTCCATTTTAGTGAATAACATAGCAAAAAATGTTAACAGTGCAGGCGCTTTGGCCAACTTCAGCTTGTGTTCAGCTGTACATCTTCCATATGCAAAAGAAAAAGAAAAAAGCCAGCATATTTGGAACCCATCTTTGCGCTTGGGCAGTCATTGCACTGCACTTTGATTCTGGGACTGAAGATATGCATGTCTTGCAAAGAGATGTCACGTCCACTAAAGCCTGAGTGAGTCTTTGGTAGGCTAATACTTCATTATTATTATACATTTATCTACCACAGTCATTTTATTCACTAGAATTTTCTTTTATGATCCAAGGTGGCCAAAGAGGACATTCTGGAAAACATTACAGTAAAATCCTCAAACGACCAGGCACTTCAAACCCAGTCTTTTCCAAAGGCACCAAGAATTGATGGGGCACCGTTTTCCCCCCTAATGAAAGGTGACTGCATCTGCTTTTCTACAATGCTTATAAATCACTGGATTGTTATTTTACAGTTTTTATACACTATATAGTAGCCTTATCTGCTGCATGGTTGGTTGCATGAATAAATAAGTAACCCCACTGTTCTTCACAGGTGATGTCTCCATTCCACCATATATTAAGTACCAATTTCTTCTGTTTAAAAATTATGTAAAATGCCATAACCTTGCTCAAAGTGTACACACATACAAACACTTCTGACACAGGCTACATCCATCTGAAGATATGCGGTTCATTCTACATGCATTCTAAATACAGTGTGTCCAGTTATGAAACAAAATTATCATTACGAATATTCACCGCTGAAGTATGTTTGTAAAGGTCTCTGCAAAACTTTTGCTTCCCTTAAATAGAGTTCACACAAGAATGGTTTTAAGCCACTAATGTTCAGCTAACACCCATTTATCCCAAACCCCATATTTCCCAGTGAACAGTGCAGGACATATTATTCATTTCGGCATTTAACGTATTAAGAATTTACCAATTTTTATCTAAATACACCAAGTATATGCTTTTAAGCAAAGTTGTGGCAAAAATACAAAACATGGACGTATTTGTACTGCTGTAATGCACTTGGTTAAAGCCTTCATGTCTCTTCACACAGGTCTAAGATCCATATGAAGTATTTTGCCTTATCAGACAAGTATATATAAAATGCAGTTGTATCAAAACCTTGCTTCTGCTGGTCACCTGAAACTTATGGAAGTCGCATGTAATTCAACCAGCTTTCAGACAGGGTTCTTTAGTGGTAAATATATTTTTGCAGCACTTATAGGCTTAAATTTCAGTCTGAATAGCAGTGCTTAATTCCACAGCATGTTGTGAATGGTTGTTGTTTGTTTCTTTCAGTGTTTCGCCAACACCTAAATCTACATCTTTCGAAGATCCATTATTAATGCTTTCCTCAGCAATGTAACTCAGCTGTGGAACATCAGTGCTTAGGGCTGTTGGAACAGGCGCAGGGATTCCACTTGGCTGTGGAGAGTTTTCCAAGCGATCATTTTCCACCTCTGGGAGAACACTGACTGTGGTAAAGCGAGTGTGATAGTCGCTGGAACCATGGCTACAGGAAGTTTTCATACTTTCCATATCTGAGCAACTGAACTCAGAAAAATGACTCGAGTGAGAATCTGCTACAGATGGAATACTATCGCTAAGAGAGGGAGAGTCAAATTCACTGGAATTTGTGCTTTGTTGTTCCAACAGCTGAGCATCCATGTCCTCTCTTGTCTCATTTATCTTCATGCTACTCTTCTTTCTCAGCTTACCTTTACATTTTTTTCCTGCTGTTGTTTCTTTGGACCACTTGGTGGCACTAGATTTACTTTCTGGCAAGCAGGTCGACGAACAACCAGCGTTACTACGACCTGCAGCACTGCCATCATCAACACTACTGCTTCCGCTGTTGTGTCTGAATTTGGCTGGCTTTGATTCAATATCCACTTGCACTTCCATACTGTTGCCTTCCCTAGAACAAGAAAGAATCCGTGAGTGTAAGTGGTCATCTAAGACAAGCCAGCTAACACAGCAAAACAAACGCTTACTGCTTTCCAAGATAGATAGCAAAAGAAAGTGAGAGACGCCACTAGTTTTACAGAAGTTAAGCTTTTAACCAAATAAACAGCCCAAAGAAAAACACAAAGTCTGAAAGATCAAATGCTTTACTGAGCTACAGCGACGACATTCCTCTTTGGAAATAACCTTTGCAAATATAAGCAGTCATATGTAATTCAATTTGTAACAAAATGTGCAGTTTCAAAGGGTAATCATGAGGCAGAACAGCCGAGGCATGCTTAGACTATCCTCTAATAAGCAAGGCTTATTAATCTTCCACTTTCACCACATATCTCTTACCTGTCCAAAGGGATGTAGGAGTTCAGAATGGATCCTGCCATTGCTTTGGTACTGGCATTATCACTAACTGTTCCCAAGCTGACTGTGCCAGATTCTCCACTCAGACTGTATCGTTCTTTCTGCACGTCTGCTTGTACTTCCAGTCTTGGAGAGAAAGAAAAACTGTTGTGTATGCTGCTGCTACAGTTAAAACACACTAGCTGAAAATTAGCGTCACCTTACAGAGTTTCTCCACCATTCAGTAATAAGTAGAGTTTATTAGTTGCTTTAGTACAGATGTGCATATTTACCCTACTGAAACAGGTTCTCTTCCCACTGTCAACAATGACTATTTTCTGATAAAAAACCAAAACAAAACCACCCCAAAGCAAAACCGTATTAATTTCCCAACAAAGCAAAATGTTGTGTGCTAACCAGTGGTTCTGGATTCTTTCCTCCCTGAGATTTACAAGAACAACTTCCAGGCTTAGCTACAATTCTTTTGCAGATAGTGTACTGTATTCTAAAAATGGAAAAAATATTCAGAAGTGTACATAAGTTCAAGACATTATAGTTCCCCTGTTTCTCCAGCTGTAAAGTTATTACTAATCAAATAACAGGCAGAGAACTGTGTTCTGTACTCTGCTTTATATTGCATTGTCATCAACTGCAACAGGAATAATAGAAACCTGAGCAATCTTAAGTTGGGCTGAGCAGATAAACCAGAAATCAAATTATAAGCTTTTTTCCCAAATGCCTTGTTTATCTACGTTCTGACAGTGAATTGGAAGTGTTTTTTTGTTCTGTTTTCCACTCTCAGCTCTTTAAAGAAGAGGATAGCTATACTCACTCAGCAGTCACAGCCTGAAACACATAAGGAAACTCTTGATGCTATCCTGCCCTCCTTATTCTATATAGCCTGGACTTCCAAATTACTCAAGAAAATGAGCAATGTTAGCACCTGATTTAAAGAGCAAATTCCATCCTGAACCCTAAATGCTAACAATCCTTTCCAGACACTCCCTTTCTCTTCAGGACAGCCAACAAACAGTAAGGCCCCAATTCACAGGAGGCACTGAGCACATAAGTGACAAGAAGTTGCCACCTCGGCAAGGCCAGGTGCCCAGCTGCCTCCCCTCCTGCCTAAGTCCATTTTGAATCCACACTCCAGCCAGGTGTTCTGAAGGCACACCTTAGTACTGGTAGACTACTGAACAAGTCAGCAGTTCTGACTTTGGGGTGAGATGCACTGGAGAACACGACTCTGTTAGACATCAGGTGCCTCCCGCTGACTCCTAGGTAGAAGCTGCTCTCCTGGGAAGCAGGAGAACAAGATCTCAGGCCCTACTCACCCTGAAAAAAATTCAAACTCTTTTTTGAGGATTGTGGTCTGGCAGGATCTCTTGGAAATCAGCAAGTTGGTCAGAGATGAACTGTCTCTATCTCCCAGAGACAGTTCCTCTTAATAGGAACCAATTAAAAAAAAAAACCACACAACAAAAAAACAAACAAAAAATCAAAACCCCTAGTGATACCACCTCCTCTGCTTACATGTAGAGCAGGATACTGTACGCTAGAAAGCATGTCTCTTACCTGTTAAAGCAGTTAACCATTGCACTTCCTGAGAGACTCCCTGTTATACTAGCCCCAGCCAGGGCCATGGTACTAGCAGTTTCACTTAGGTTGTCTCGAATGGCTCCTATTCTATCCATGTGGCTACCACTTGCACTCAAGCTGCCAGTCAGTCCTCCAACGCTTCCTTCGCCTATGCTAGGGTTATGACGTGCCTCTGCTACTGAAGTGGTATCTAGACAGAAATAAAGAAGGCTTGTCAGTTATGGAAGCAGAACTTAGTAGTTTCTAGAATGTGACCATGGAAACCATTCCTGAAATTATGCTCAGAAAAAGGATTTATAAAACATACTGTGACAAAAAGATAACTTTGACAAAAGGAAAAAAGAGACCTTTCTTGAAGTTGCTATAATGGTTATGCCTGACATCACATATTTAAGGTACCAAAAAGTGAACCATTGATAGGACAGGTAACATGGAGTCAAGGAAAACAGACAGACTCTATCACAAAGGATATTGCCATGTAATTAAAATAAAAATAGCACCAGACCAGCATTTAGTTCCCCCTATTATAGGTAAAAACATGAAAGCCAGCAAGCTTCCACAAACCAGTATTCTGAAAAAGCGGCATTAATTTTATTTTAAAACTTTTACTGATGGAAAAGACTTTACTCAAGTCTGGCTTTGATTCAAATGGGCAAGAAAAGCTTTAATGCTTGTACTACCACACAGCACAACATGAACACAGAGACGCTATCCTCATCTGAGAGCTGGTCTTTCAGCAATGAGTGGAGGTAGTCCTAACTGTATGGTACCTCTTCTGCAAATAAGTACTCTAGTATCTAAGGCCATCAAACGTAAGTCACAAAGCCCAAATTTCTAGAAAATGAAACACAGAATTTTCTTACCTACAGCTGCATTTGTCCCACCAACATTTATATCATTTTCATCATCAAATTCTATCCTGACACCTTTTCCATTGCCTGCTGACACACCACAGCCTCCACTTCGGCAGAGAGAAATTGGAACAACTCCATACACGTAAGCCAGCATAATAGGAACACCAATACCTACAGAGGAAAGCACAGTCTTTCATTAAATGTGACTTATATTTTAGAGCCTTTCATAAAAGTTATTTCATTTTCCATGATTACTTAATATTTCGCACTTGAAAGAAATCAGGAGGGAGCAAAATTAAGAAATATTGGTAAATCACTAAGGTGAAATGACAGGAAAGTACTTTCAGCAGGCAGAATGTCCTCTCTCTATCAGCATTGGTAGGCAGAAAAGCTTAATGCTTGATGAATTAGTACATCCATAACACTTTTTACAAAAAAAAAAAGAAAATACTTTAAAGGTTTATATAAGCTCCATTGGGGACTGTAATAATGTTCCACCTGAGAAGCAGAAATAGCAGAGATCTATTTCAAATGTTATTCAACTAAAAATGTTACTACCTCTACTAATTTAATACAGGGCTTGATTTTGCATCCACTCAAGTCAGACAGGGCTTTGCTATCCATTTAATAGGACTTAACATTATTATTACTGTAGGATCTTTCATATTTATCACACTGGTTCAATTTAAAAATTTTAATTATACAAGTTTTCCTTAAAAGTAAACAATTCTGTGGAGCAGAGCAGCAGGAGTTAAGGGAAACCAGTGAAGGAACTGTGGGCTAAAGCGCACGCAGATAGACACACACATCCACCCCACCACTTCTAGCGGTCTGTGAAAGTTACTCCTTTGGCATATGAATTAAACCATTCTGTGGCTTTGCTGATGGAAGTACACAGAAGGTACAGAAAAAACGGTAGACTGAAAAATAGCAAGCTGACCCATTCTGAGAAAGCCAGGACAGAGGTAGACCCAAGGCAAAGACTCCTCTGTCTAACCTAAAAGAAGGGTTCCAGTTACAAGAAGTCCCTTTCACTAAAAATGCCTCAGCATTCAAGGACAAAATCCATATTCTCAAGGTCATTATTTTGGAAGCCATATAATGCCCTGAGACTGGAGGCCAGGTGTTAATGGCAACGGGGCAGGAGTAAAACTCCACAAAATAAAACCCAACTGCTTTCCATAAAAAGCCAAATTTTATCTCTGGTCAAGAATAAGAAACAGCTTGAAAGAATGACATAAAGCAAACCTATAAACACATCTATGAGACTGTGTGTCCCACTACCTGTTTAGCGGAGATCCGACACCACAGCTACATGAGAACAATGCAATGCAGACAGACACCAGAGGCAGTTTTATGACTAGCATATCTGCATTTGCACAGTGCTCCACCACTGTTAACAAGCAGCTTAGAGCCACAGCTGCACAGCCAATTTAAACCATCACTTGCTAGAAATGGCCCTGTCTTCCTGAGGCCACTCATTCCTCTCTGAGCATTACTTCTGGCACAAGGAGGAACACTGCATACACAACTGCATGATGAATCTGATCAGGGACTGATCCAGCTTAAAACTAAATGGTGTGTCTTAATGTGAATCAGTTATCCACAGCAGCTTACTGTGCAACTGTAAAGATGCCTATGCTACAACAAAGGAGAAGCAAGGCAATGCTGGGCAAGTCCACCCCTTTCAAAAAAATCAGGGTTTGTTTACAGTGATCTTGAAATTACATGGTAAGACCATGAGTATTTTGTAACGTACAGCCAGATTTTCCTCAAATGCTATCCTCCACAATCCCTATGAGAAAGAATATGATAGAATTCAAACTGACTCCCAGAGCATAACAAATAGTTTGTCAACTACTATCATGTTAAGTGTAAGAGACTGTCTTTTTCTTCTGTGTTGAGAAAAGTTTGATACGAAGTTATTCAAATATGAATAGACCCTGTGGCAAGTTTTTTCTTGGTCAGTCATTTAAAAAAGCTTTAAATACTTCGGTTTTAAAAGCCAGATATGACAATGTGGAAAATTCAATTTGCAAGGTGAAAATTATTTTAATTCTTCATTTTAATGCAGCATTTCCTGACATACTGTATTCTCCATTCTGCCCCAATAAATGTATAACCTCAGGCTCCTCATTGTCTCAGTTCCTTCACCTATAAAAGGAAACTATAGGACTTCTCAGCTGTTTTATTCATGAGTGCTTATAGAGTTCTGGTTGCAAGGTACTACCAATACACAAGATAGTAATATTTGCTTACCTACAGTTACTGCAGCTACAACTGGAGAAACAATTACAGATAAGGTTACACCACCTGCTATAGCCAAGTTTCGCTTGTGCTTTGAAATGTCTTTGCCTTCATATCGATTGTGTATCTTGAGGGAAGAAGAGAAGAAAAAGTTTTTAGAGTATTATCATCATCAATAATACATTGCTGCAAGGATGGAAGAACTGACATATAATAGTTTAGAATCTGTACCCTGCTCTCTTCCAGACAGACCACGTTCTATGTCATGATTTATTCCTTAACTTATCTCAAAGAAAAGAAAATTTATACATTTCTTAATTTTAGGCAACTTCTTAAAAGTTAGAAGTCCTCCCATCCAACAACTAAGCATTTTACTTTCACCCTTAAGTTGGAAGAGCGAAATCACTGAACAGCTTTTTTTGTTTGTTTGTTTAATCATGACTCCAGCTTACATGGTTGGAAAAAGTAGACAATTTTCAGGATCAAAGAATTACCACATCTGATCAAATTGACACTTCTTATTCCCAGCCATCTTTCCCCTGAACAATATGGAGTGAAACTTTCACACATTATTACATCCATGGAAACAGAGGTTGACATAACAGAGCCATGAAAATCTTGTAGTAAGGCAGCCTTCACCAAACATATCCTGGGAGGGGGGACAGCAAGAACTCCATTGCTCTGGCACCCTCTCATGACAAGTTGTTGAGACAGGAAATATTTTATTAAACCTGAGTCTTAGCTGTGCTACTATTTACCGAGGAATCTGCTAACCAAACCCCTTACTGATGTTCAAGTCTGCAATAACTCTGAAATGTGACTGCCTCAAACTTATCTGCTGCAAATCCCACATGAACCTTAAAGGCCTTCAAAGATCACTGTTTTACAGAGATTTCCTACTTTTTGTGTGTTCCATTTACTCTGTCTAGGAACATGGCTTTTCAAGGATATGCACTTCATCTGTCATCATTCTTGTTAAGACATAATTACAAAGGAACAATAGGTCGCTATTTTAATTGCTGTCATGAGGCTAAGTTAATCCTCACTACATCTAAGGAGGAACACAAAAGAGTACTAAGAGGATAATCACAGTATTTTTATATCAATTTGCTACTGCAAAAAGAATTACAAAAACAAGCTGGAAGTTTTATTAAGTGTTGTGCTTTCTAAATTATAATTTCAATTAGAGATTTGGTAGGGTAGTTCTAATTTTGGAATAAACTTAAAGTATTTGTATTTGTTCAGGCAAGAAAAGGGCAGAGAAGACACTGCACTTTGTATAACAAGAATGCATTTAATTGCTCCAAGGTACACTATACAAAGTGCAACATGGAGTGAGGGAGCACTTGAATGTGGAACATACCTATGGATTAAAAAGGAAAAACTGAACATGAATATTCTCACAGTATGAGTGTGTAAGAAGTACAAACCCAGGAAGATCAGGTTTCATGGGGCTCTGTAAGCAATTAGCAGGATCACCTCAGGCACTGAATTTTACCGTTATGGGCAATTTTAACTGCTGAAACAGAAAACATACAGCAAACAAAGATACCTATAAAGGCTACTGGATTCCTTAAACATAAAACAACAAAAAGGAATGGATGGGAATGGTTACAGAGGAGAAACTGATTGAAAACATGAAGATAGAAGGTTACATTGGTAGGAATGACTACAAAATAAGAGACTTCCAAATACTGAGTAAAGAATAAAGAATATCCAAATAAAAATACTGGGCCAGAAGAAGAGGGATTTCCATAAGTGCAGAAAACTGGTAGGTTACAAGACTTGTATCTATAAAAAGAGAGGACTAGCACTTCCTTAAGGAAACTCTATCAAAGCACAAGCCCAAACTCTTCCAATGCAGAAGGCAAACAGAATGTTGTAAGAGAACAACGAAGCGTCCTTTACCGAAGCAGCAGCAGCAGCATTAAGAAAATAGAAAGTAGGTCAGATTACTATGAATGGGCATAAAGAAACAGCATGAGGATGTCAGGACAAAATCAGAAGGGTTAAAATAGAGGCAACAAAAAGCAAGGGACATCAAAGTCAACAATAAATTATTCTACAAGTACACTGCTAGTAAGAGGAAGGCCAAAATGGATCAATTTGTTATTTAACAAAAAGGAAAGACAGCCAGCGGATGAAACTGGAGGCCTGTTCAATTTCTTTCCCTTCAGTTGTCACTAAAGATCAACTGGGAGACAGGTGACCGGTGACAAAGGGAGTAAGATCTGTAGGAAAACAGCAGGCTAGACTATACTTACACGAGCTGATCTGAAAAATATCTCAGCAGGCCCAATTTCAGAGCCCCTAATAATTTTTTAAAATTATTATTCATAGAAAATGTCTAAAAAAAACCCAGGAAAACTCAAAAAAGTTAAACTGCAAGGATAATCTTTAAAAAGGTGTAAAACAAGAAGCTGGGGAATTAAAGACCAGTGAACTGAACTTCAGTTTCCTGAAAACTGGGAACTTGTAGACACCAAAGCAATGCAGGAAATAAAGAGGCCACACTGATTTTTTTCAAGTAGAAATCACGTCAATTTAATTTTCTTCTGCGACAAGATAACTAGCCTTGAGGATGGGGAGAAGCATATGTCACGCACTGACTTCAACAAAATTTTGACATTTTCTTGTATGACACTCAACAAGTTGTAATGGTCCAGACAGAAAAAAGGACTAGAGAAAACTACTAAAACAGACAGAAAACATCCGAGTTGTCATTAGTTGTTTTTAATTGAAACTCTTCACCAAATTGAAACTCTTCACCCTATACTTTTCCAAGATATATGCCCTGGATCCAAGAGTATTCAACATTTTCATTAACCTGGAAGATGGAAGAAGAATAATGTGTATGTTGAATTTCAGGCCAATACAATCTGGCAGGTTGCAAGAATGCCAGAACTCATACTAGTCTTGAGAAGTTAAAAAAATGGCCTGAAATGACTAAGATGCAGCACAATGAGTTCAAGACTACCCTTAGGAAGAGACCAATTGCCTATATGACCAGTATGGTGGGAAATGATATGTGTTTTAGAGTACACAAAATGAAAACAGCATGTTTTGAGAAAGAGATAACTGGCAGTTATATGCACAGGATCACCCTTTCATTTAACTCAGCAGTAGTAACGCTTCAGCTTCACTGCTATGCTCAAACTGGACAAAAACAAAGGTGGTATGAACAACTGGAAGGAAATTCAGAAGAGAAGATGAGAATCAGAGGTCTAAAACAGTGTGTTTTCTTGACAGTTTGTCACGAAAAACTGGAAGTGCTAGGTTTGTTTAGAGATAAGAATGAAAGTGGACTTAATCAAATATGTAATGAGATATTGCAAAGCAAAAGGATTCTTTATGTCAACTGAAGATAGGGCAATAAGAATTTAGTGTAGGAAGATAGTTTACATTAACATTAGAAAAATCTAAGCCTAATTTTCTTAGTAAAACTGAGAGCCTGTGGAATCTCCATCATCAGAGGTTTTGAAGTTTTCTTCAAAAGTGCAAACACGTGACAGGACTCAGAAAAATGACTATTAAGCAGTGGGGTACAACAGAAATTCTCATAAGGCTGCCCTCACAGACTAACTTTCTGAGACTTTACCATTAATACGTGAAAGGTGCTCAGTGATGGAGACCCATCCCAAAATCTAATGAGAAAAGCAGAACATGAAATAGGAATCTGAAACAGGTAACTGCTGCCTTCTTCCTCTTATCATTTATAAGGTTCCAATGACTGTATGGGACTAAGACAAAACAGAATAGAAGGGTCAAAAAACAACTGTAGCAGAAGGTAGGAGTACTTGCTTGAAAGAAAAAGATGAAAAAAGAATACAGTGGAAAAGCTGCATCCCTGGACTTTTTGTCTAGCAACAACTCATGTGAGAGAGAAACACCTCTCCCTCCCAATAAATATAGAATTATGTATCTGTGCCAGTCACTGTGATAATCCACGCTGATAAAAGCAGAAAAACAAATCTTCTGACTATGCCATCCAGTACATGTAACTAACACTTAGCACCTGCTGAACCAAGCCGTCATTTCAAAAAGCCCATTCCCAAAAGATATGGATAACTTACTACTTTATCCTAAATTACAAATAGGAGATGCAATTATCTTTTGCTTTCCTTGCAATTTGTCATCTACTTTATACTAAAAGCTATTATATTTTTGAGAGGAAATACATCAACTGCCTTCTGATTAACATGGTCATTTCTAGCAGATTCCCACAAACAGTAAAATGAAGATAGATGCTGTCTAGCCACCTGCACTGAACACTGGTCCACATGGTGGTCTGGCCCAAGGCAATTAATAAGCTGCTGAGTATGTGTGCATGCACAAACCTATAGTAGCACAATTTTATACTAAAATACTGGTAACATCTGCTTTTAAGAAAAATAAGAATGACTGCCTTTTTGCCTTCCTTCTCCTCTAGATATTGTTTAATTCTAAGGGAAACCAGAGATTAAAAACGGAGCAATTTTGAAAAAGCATGCAAGAACTTCCATGGCAAGTTGCAGAAACTGGAAATTGTTTGCTCTGCCTGCTTTAAGAGGAACTACATTCTTAAAAACACTGCTTCTCCTTCCTGTACAATTGAAACAAACATCCTTAAACAATTCAGGGGTTGGTTTGTTTGTTTTGGGGGGTGGTGTGTGTTTGTTTTTTTTTTTAAAAGGCTGGTGAAGATAGCTAACTGAACATAGTATTACCCAAGTCATACAATGCAGAAGGTAAAACCTGAAGCATGTTAGGAGTTGTAGCACATTTTACCTTACGTCCCACATACACAGGAATTCCAATAATCATAGCAGGAATAGCAATGCCAGCTATTAAGGCAATTCCTACAGGAGCTCCAACAAGTGTCCCTAGTTGCCACAGTATTTTCTTCTTACGGCTCCATGGTTTCTTTCCCCAAAATGTGCAACCTGATGGGCTAATAGAAAGAAGTAAGAAAATGGTAAAGAAATTGTAAATAAATCAACATAACTATACACTACTGAACTGTTCTTTAGTTACAAAATTATTGTTCTTAGGTTCAAGTTACAGACGTTATGGATACCAAACCATCAGTTATAATGTTTTCAGATTATTTTTTTTGCCTTTACAGCATGTTTTGCAACATAAAGAGAAGCACATTGCATATTACCACATGCCAATCTATGGTTCACAGGTAACCTATATAATCAGAGTTTTTGTATTGCTTACTACGAAGACAATACAGCAGTATTAAGACATCAATCAAAATAGTGGGTATGTTCATCTAAAACACTTAATTTGTTGTACTAGGTACACATTCATTGCATGCATGAAACTTAGAAAAATATTTTCAAATAAAAAAATAACAAAGCACTAATTTAAATACATGCATTGAAAACTAACTTACTTCTCAGATATGGATACTTCAACTGTGATTCTCTACTCCAACAGAAAGAAAACTAGACTTACAGCACCCAGGAATCTACTTTTATGTACTTTAGAAAACAAATTACCAACCACATAGATGATTTTTTTTTTCTTAAACGTACCTTAAATAATGTAAATCTGAGATCTCTTTCATACATAGCCAACAGAATTCACAGCCACAGACAGCACAAGTCATATGATTGCAGCTTCCATCATTCATTTTTATTATATAAGCAGCACAGCGTGGGCATGGCTTTATGTCATCAGCTGTTTAAAAATGAATATTAAGATCATATCAGTTCTTTAGACAAGCAGATTTAATCAAAATATAGACATATGTTTGGGAAAACCAATTGAACCATTACCTGAAAAATGGAAGAAGTTTATTATAAGTTTGCTTTACAAATCTTGATTTGGCAATGACCTGATAGCTATTTGTGTTTGTAAACCTTGGACCAAGTAAAACTAATGCAAACAAGGTATATTAGATCACACTGAAGTAATTGAATAGTTAATGCATACACTCTGTTCAAGGATTTTCTAAGCTTAATGCAATATATATTAGAGTTGGACATTAAATATGTATGTTAATACAGGACTGATAATATGGTCTCTTTAAATATAATCCTCTTTTACATTTCATGCTGTTATGAATCTTTTACTTGAATATTCAGTCTCCACTGTTATTACTTCTTCTTATCTTAACTCCATCTCCCCTTCCACAGTAAGTGCATTTCTTTGGTATCACCATCCTCCTCTTGAGTCCTTTTCACAGCCCTACTTAATACATACTTACTCCCTAGAGAAAAATATTGTAGCAAAAAGAAAATTCTGGAGGCTCTCCTTGTTCCCAAGTCAAATATTGAAAAATGCAGTTAAGTGACTAGGTCTATCATTAACAAACAAGGGGTCATTGAGCAACAGTGAAATACTTGTATACTGACACAACCACAGTTGTGATCTTCATTCCTTCACTTTACTGGTTAGCATCTGCACTTCGGGACAAGCTATTTACTCACAGCAGCAGAAATAACTTGCAGCTCCTAGTGCAGAAGTCCAAGTTTACTGCCTCTGTGCTACTACGTAGGACAAAGGGAAAAGAGGGGTTATACTTGGTATAGAGAATATCCAAAGAGGTGTAGAACCAGCATAAACAGTACCTCTACCAATTCCAGTGCAAAAGGACAGTGAGCAGCTGAAAGGACGCACTAGCTATTCCCAGATGGGAACAGATGCACAGCCCACAGGGCAGTAACTAAACTGAGCAAGTTCGTACAGCACAGGAATGGCAGAGCTACTGCTGTTCATGCTGGGAGTGACTGAAAGGGCAAGGAAAGGAGCTGGCATGCTATTTTATTTAAAGTTTATTTTCAAATAAACTTTAAAACTAGAGCAAGATGCCAATTTTTAAGACAAGATGGAGTGCCTTGTTAAAATGAGCCAGCACAAACAATAAATTGGAGACTCCCAATTCTAGGGCTAGATTGCAGAATGACAGCTCTAACTACATTCAAGGTGCAAGAGAGACTCTTCTCCCCAGATATCTACCTTGTTTGGTCAGGCAGACACAAAAGCTGCCAAATAGATCAGAGTTTGGTGAAACTCGGAGCCAATTCTTATCAATAGCAAACTGGACTCTTGCTCTGCAAAGTACTACTCTGAATAGTTTATCCTCTTTTTTGGGGGGTTACAAACAAGTTCAATTTTAAGAAGATGGAATTGTTAGCTTTATGGTAACCAAGACAGATAAGCATTTTATTGAAAAACAGAAATTAGTACTAACAAACAGATGTCAAGCATCAGAGCTGGCATCAGACTAAGAGTCTCTTTTAAAAGCAGAAAATGGGTGGTTTTCCGTTTTATTTTTAACAGCTTTTATTATTAGCAGCCCTGTGAAATTTCACCTATAGTGGAGAAAAGTGTTCCCAGTGTGTAAGTGATACAACTACTGAAGTCAGCCTGCCAAACACAGGGAATGCTTTGCAGCAAGTTCCTTTGACTTCACATTTTTCAGCAACAAAAGAAGAATTTAAAATGCTGACAAGCCTGTGTGATTGAAGCCATGTCCTGTGGTCACATAGTACTTCAAATTATAACATTTAAAATTTGAATTAAAACTTAAAATTCTCTATTTTATGTTTCTGAAAGACAAAAACAAAGTAACTAGTATCCACCATGCTACTATTCAGTTCTTTCCTTTTTAGAGTTAATTGTGCAAATGTACTAAAAATATTTTACAGACACAGTATCCTAATCATAAATACCTGCTGCTCCAGATTCCTGGCTGTAGCTAATAGATGAAGAACGAATTGTTCTCAGGCGCAGACTTTGAGCTCTCTCCTGGCGAGCAGCATCGCAGGTCTGGTTTGGATGCCAAATCTGCTTACAGTGGTAGCAAAACTCAGTTCCACAGCCTTCTCGTCCACACGTAAGTTTGGGACAGCTGGCACATCCAAAAGCGATCACAGCATATCTTGAATGATCAAGACGGGCAAGAGAGAACTTCATTAATAAAAACAGTCCTATCTACAGACCGAAGCAGACAAGACAGCTGCCAGAGCAGCTGAAGCAGGTACAAAGGCAGTGGACATCAGGAGCTGACATTAGGTGGCCAGCACAGGTTCCTTACCACCTCCTTCCACAACTCTATCGCTATTGCATTAGACGAAGACTATACAGAAATACTACAATCAGTGTATCACTTTGCTCTACCCCACCTTAACAACTTCATGCAGTACTGAAATATACTGCATGCAGTACTGTAAGGTTTACGGTCACAAAGCAACCAGAGTTTAGAAAAGCAGGACAATAAAACCAAAAAAGGTATCTAAGCAACGAGAAAAAGTTACAGTTTCAAAAGTGTCCCAGTCACTGTAGGCATGTCTAAGCTTGACCCTTTCTATAATCTGGGAGGATCTCTGCTAAGTGATCTGTAGTGTAATCTATTACTATAAAGGCATCTGACTTGGTACTGTATGACATTTTAGTATTTTACTGGTTGCCTTTTATCATGAATACCACTATCTACTTTAAATAGATGTTTATTTACTCTTTACACTTTAAAATGTCAAAACAACAAAGCAAGTATTTTATAAATAAGGATTTTGGTTTCTCAATTATTAAGACAATTTCATTTTTTGGACCATTTTTTAAAATACATTTCAAACTGTAAATGCAGACATTGATAAGAGTTCAGGGCCTCATTGCCACCTTTACTCTGACAAGACTATAAAGCAAAAAGTTCCAAAAACAATGAGACTTACAAAACTGTGTTACACCTTTTTGTCATCAGACACAACATGAACAATTCTATACAATGACAGAGTGGTTGCCACAAATCAATTCCTCCATCAGGGCTGCATTTTAAAGTTCACATGATAAAAATACAATGTGTATTATTGTTCATATTAATACTAAATACAAATATATATACACATATACACACATGCCCCTTAATTCCTACGCACTGTAATTTTTTCAATGATTTTATGCAATAGCTTTCTTTTAAATAGAAAACAGTACTAGGTCCACTGGTATGAACACTTAAAACAGATCTATAGTTTTATTCACATGAACAGTCCCCCTGAATAGACTTCAACAGATTTATAAATGTAGCAGGGCTTTAAATTTATGGCTGTTCAAATGAAGGTAATTTTATTTTAGAAGACTAAATGGCTTATTTTTACCCCCTGCCCAATTTATACAGCTGCATAAAATTAACTCAAAGTATTCTTTATCAGCAATGATACTAAAAAAAAATTATTCCCACTCACATATCTGAAAATTTATCTATTTTCATTTTACAGTAGCTACATCTGAAGCTCTGTAAAGTTAAAGCAAGTCCCATCCCTTTCATTAAGTGTTTTAAAACAGTATGTTTGATGTCCCCCCCCCCAAGAAGTTCTGCTAACAAATTTTTCAACCTTTAATTTACAGATGATGCAGTTACAAATAAAAATGAGATGCATGCTTGTCTGTTTTCAAATATTTCTTACTTTCCAAGTAAAAATTTGTTTCAATAATTGCTAGACTTTTCTGTATTATTGCCAAGTTAATCAGCTCCATTTTCCCACTTACAGCAACTGAAGAGATAATTGCTTTGTGTGTACATAGAGAGACTCTGATCCAAACGCTTCTTCAACATACAGGGATACATCCAAGACTCACTAACATCATATCAAAGAATCCCAAGCGTAGGCCACAGAATGAACTATCAATTTATATCCTGCCTCCCATTGCTAATAAAGAATGGGTGCATCCCTGAAAGCACTCCCCATTTGGGATTGATGCTGGCATACCTTTAGCAAGTAACTTTTTAGACCAGAGCAAATCCCAGTTCAAACTTTACAAAATTACAGGTTTAATTTCAACATTTTGCATTCATTTTACAGGTGATGGGAAAGCCAAAAGTTCGTTAGGCTGAGAGAAGTGACAAACAAGCAAATTCAAAGTAATAGAGTAAAACAAAAACCAGAGGCAAGGAGCAATTAATTTAAGAAAGGATGTACAGTGAGAATAGGAATAAAGAATCTCTACTCTTTTGCCCAATCTGCTTTTTGCTTGCAAAGGATAAGAAAATCTAGGAATCACTGCTCTCTTCTAACAGTGTCAGCAATACAGTCTCAGAGCAAAACCATTACATAATTCAGACAGAAGAAAAGACAGAACACATTTGCAATACCGATTCACTAAGGCTTGTTAAAATGACATCGGAAAACTGATATGAAGAAACAGGATCTCAAAAAAATTAGTCTGGAACAAAGGCCAAGAGTTTTCCTTATGCATGCTCCTTCCCCAGGGAAGGATCACCGATTTGCCAGTGTCCCCTACCAAGCCACTGCAGGTAGGCTGCAGCTGGTACGGATTTTTACAGTTAACAACAACGGTCAGGATGCATTTCAGCTTGCAACAAAAGCAGAGGATGAAGTAGCCCAGGGTCAGAAAGACTGTGGTGCCAGCAGTATGGACCATTTCTGGCATTAGACTGCTTTAGTGCTAGAGACCCCACAGCTCCCAGGCAGCTCGTTCAGGGTATAACCACTGCAACAGAGGTTCTCCTCCACACTAGTCTGTAGTTCTCTTGTTGGGAAGATCGTAAAAAGTTCTCCACTGGGACAGGAGAAGTAGTAATACACTTAATACTGCAGTTAACTTTGTTTCAAGATCTGTTTGGTTCCAGTTTTGCCATCTCTAGAACTTGTTTTTACCCCGAACAGAGGGAAAGACAGCTGAAAGACATTTCCTTCTTAATTATTCTTTGTTGTTTCCTGAGAACACAGGGGCCCACGATGTAGAAAAACAACATTATAACAGACTAACCTAGCTTCCCTCCTTTTTTTCCTTCGTCATTTTTTTCCCCTCAGGGATCAAAGTTTTTATAATTATTTGCTCTTTATCTGGTCCAGATCTTTGCCCAAGTGTGATGCCCAAACTCTGAAACAATATTACATGGGATGTTTCATCAATGCTGAGGAGAGTTAAAGCACTGTCATGCACCATCCACTTGGTTCCTTCTTCTACCTATTTGTGCAGTAAATTTTTCCTACCAGAGTGCTCTACTATGCACCTATTTCCCATTTATTACAGTACTTATTTCTAACTTTAAAGACAACTTTAGGAAATAATGCTACCCTCTGAAGTTATTGCACCTTTCTTACTTTTGGATTAATTGCAAATTTAGTAAATTCCATCCAGCTCAATCATGAAATATTTGATCCATGCTAAAATCAGGTCAGCTACCATCCCAACCTTAATGCATTCTGCCAGTACTACATATCAAAAACTGTTCAGAAGAAAAAAATAAGCCCTCAGTTTTAACTGCATATTGTACAAGTTGATTACAGTTGCCAAAGCAATTAGAAGCTGCGATTACTGTTGTACGACATAATAGTTAAAGCAAGTGTCTGCTGATCTGAAGTTTGTGCATACTGAATGTGATACCTCATCCTTAGACAATGTTTGTCAGCATAGGCTGTTCAGTGAAAGTCTGAATGGTGTTTACTTCTCTAAACCTCACGTCTGTACAATTCCTTCCTCCATCCTCCTTCCATGCTCCACAACAACATTAAATCCCTGTTATTACTTTCTATACCGCTCCCACTTCTCCTTCCTACCTCCCTCTGGGTGCTTTCTCCCAGCTCCCCTGGCTAACAGCAAGGTGAGAGAGACCAGTGCTGCAGCAGGCTCCCAGCTACGCACATACCAGTTTGCCAGATGGTGCTGTGGTGGCTGCCTGGAAGGCCAAATTTAAAAAGGTAACTGTAGGATTCATATGCAGGTATTTCTCTTGCTGGAAGCATTATTGATGGTCTCTCTTTTGCTCAAGTATTATGGGGCTTTTTCCCCAAAAAATGTTTTAGATTAACTTATGCTGAACACTCAACCCCCTCTGCCCAACATATTTGAAGGTACTAAAGGTTTCAAAAGTGATCAGGAGAAGGATGGGTAAAAGACAAAATGTGATCGCACGAGCTCTTGCTTCTTTAGGATGACAACCATAAAGAATGATCCTGCTGAGAAGTATCTAAGTAACCAACTTCATCAGATTTTACACCAGTGATGAGAATTCAGTGAGGGGGTACTATCTGTGCATTAAAAACAGAATCCATCTATCACTGTGAAGCATTTCCCTACCACATGAAATATATTAGGAAAAAGTCATGTTATCAAAGGTACCGTTAAGGTCACCCATACAGTACTAGTTTGTTCCCCTCACACAGAAACATTGCCAGGCAGCTAAACTATGCCAATATACTGTGTTTTCCACAGGATTCCACCCTGAGAGTAAGGAGCATGCAGTAGGCAGTTCTGGAGCAATGATTTAAATATTTTCTGTATACCAATACATTGCTGTGGTCCCACACAATTGCACGGAACTTTAACTTCACCCTGAAGACCCACTTTTTTTTTTTATAATGGTATTATCTATAGCAAATATCATTACAGTTTTTGACCATTTAAAGATACTTAGGATTTTTAAAAAACAGATGAGAAAACTGAGGCACAAAAAATAAGCAAGGTGAAAAGCCTCCATTAAACAAATCTGTCTTAGTCTACTTACTGAAGTACTAAAGAAGTACCTGAATCACTGAAACATGGTTTAACAGAAAATGGTTTAACAGTTCTTACATGCTTTCCCCTTACCTTGAGTAACAACAGCTTCCCAGAACACAAAAACTCAGGGGAACTTGAGCAAAGTATACTTCTGACTATCAAATAATGCCTTCTAGTGGTTGTTTTCTTTTGCAGTATTGAAATATTAAAAGCAAGCTGTACTGGTTTTGTCCACATGACTGTTACAAGCTCATGCAACCAATCCATCTCTCAAGTCATTTTTCCTTCTCTGCTCAAACTATACCACAGCAACACCACCTGCTTTGGACCAGAGGACCTAAGAAACCATCACCTTTCCAGTCCCTGCTTTTGACCTGCATTAGCAAATTCCGTTTCACTTAAAGTATGAAAGTAAAACTGTATTTCAAATATCTTTCTTAACATATCATTTAAATTTGAAAGCCTCCTAAACATCAAGTACCTGAACTTTAATATTGGAATATTTAATCTACCTAATAGTCAGTCCTATTTTGTTTTTTCTCTTTCAACATTCTTCCTTTTCTTCTTTCTACTTATTGCTCATTTGTGAGGCTTTGAAACAGAAATGTCATCTTCTATGAGTTTTTAATGTGCACTGCACATCTGGATCGCAGTCATAGCTATAACCTTTAGACATTACGGTAACGCAAACAATCTATAAAAAAGCAACTTGCTGAAGAATGGCATTATGAGACACCAACAGCAGAAAAGCATGATGAGCTGCTCAGTAGTAATCAGCCTATTTGCGTCAGAATTCAGAATGGTTTCAGAACTGTTTAAGTATTAAAGCAATGTTAAAACATTACGTTCCTCAGATAATAAGCAGGAACAAGCTGATTATTGTCTTATATCAGAATCCTGTTGACAGGCAACAAGTGGTGTGTCAACCAGCCACAAGATGGAAGATACCTGAAGCTGGAGAGGCCTTTTTATTGAAAGAAAACCTTCAATCATTTTTCACAGTTAAAAAAAAAAAAAACCCAAAAACCGAAATACCCACTGTGCTTTAACAAATGGACTAAGTTAAAGGTACAGTCACCAAACTTTCAATTCTCTTTAGTCTGAGCTTTTCACTGTTGCCTTGGCGGTGTAACATCTGAGGTATTTTTGCTTGCTGTAGATACATAGCAACCACCTACCAATAAGTTTCATGACATTGCTGAAATGCCCTCTGTGCAGAAAAAAAAATCCTACTTGAGAAAGGATTTTATTTTGGAAGGTGGGTTGTGGTTTAGGGGGTCTTTTTGTTGTTTTGGTTTTTGTTTTCTTTTGGTTTTTTTTAAAGAGAATTCTGCCTGCTACCTACCCATACAACACATAACAAAATGGTGAAGTAAATCAATTAGCTTTTCAAAAAGCATAATACTATGAACATTATCTATTTATGTTGTCACTTTTTTGCAGATATTGGGAAAAAATACATACCCACAATCTGGAGCTGGGCACCACCTACAATCAGGATCCGCAACCAGCCATCGCCTAAGCATAAACTCTTCATATTTTTCCATCAAGATGTCGTCATTTAATATCAAACGAATATCATGAGGATTAAATCGTTCTGAGCATTCTGGACAGCTAATATTAACTCTGCTCTCGGAGATTTCTATCCGGAGATACTGACGCAAGCAATCCACACAAGATCTATGGTGACAAGTCATTATCTCTGGGAACCTGTCCTTGGAGTGCCGCAAAAGGCACAAGGGGCATTCCATGAAGTCTCCACTTGGTTTGCTGCTAGAGGTTGTTCCGTTATCGGAAGAGGTACACGTGGAGAAAATAGAGTTCTTGTCTGTACACATTTCTGAATGAATACTTTCAATACTTGCAATTCCATCAACACCTCCATTTAAATCCCTAGACTTGCGTTTTGTGTCTTTTTTCCTCCGAAAAAGAGAGCCCAATGAAATTCTTCTTTTCTTTGGTGCCTTTTTAACTGATGGCAAGCTCACAGAGGAAGCAGAAGACTGGAGGTCCCGATCAGAGCCCATTTGCCGATGTAAACTCATGTCTAGGTCACTCATCAGAAATGGGTTAAATTTCATATACAACCCTAATCATTTTTAAGGATCAAAATAATAGATTCAGAAGATACAGGCATATTATTATGTAATCCAGTTTGAGAGTCTTCATGCAGAAAATTCACATGTATCCGCTTCCAGCAAATTCTTCAGAGGAATTCCCTATATTAGGAAGAAAGATGAAAAAAAGGATAGATTAGAATCACATCTATCACTTTTGGTTCTGAAAGATCATAGCATTCTGATGACCTGTTATTCATATTACTACCATCTTCTCCTCACTATCTGACCCAATACTTCTTTCTGTCAGCTTTTTCTATCCTTTACATACTTCTCATCTTAACAAGCCTGAAACTTCCCTGTGGTCAAGGAATACCTTTGTTACACTTAAGCAGTGCAGAGAATGGCATCTTCACTCCCCTGCTCCCTAAGGGGGGGTGGTGTGCGTGCATGCATGTGTAGAAATGATCATAACCCAGGGTGACAACTAAGTAAATGTATAACAAGCTCTTCTATAAAGCACTGTAACAGGCTTACAGCATTGGAAACTTTTCCATTTTCTCTACCTTACATTTTCCACACATGTGATAAGGTCATGTACAAACCCAATGTAGTTAATTAAAAGAAACTAAAGACTGTTGTGTGTGTTTTGAATCCATTTAGACTGCCAGCAGAAATTAAGTCACTGTGGCTAAAGAGCTCAAGATATTCTCAAAATCTAAGGGTTCTCAGAGAAGTATGCAGATGCATATTTATAATGTAAGGCACCTGAATATTTCAGGAAGCAGAACTGCAGAGTGAGTGACAGCCAACACTGTCTTGCCCTTCAACTTCCATATTGCAATTCAAGCAAAGACTAGAGTTAAGGTGATGACATTTGAATTTTTCATCATACTGATTTTTAGTTTAAAAAAAGCCCAAAAACCAGATTCCCATCACATATCAAGCTTCAATTATTCCCTGTGTACAAGATGACAGCAATTACTTCCTTCTGTCCCTGTTGCTTAACTGACTGGCTCCAAGAGGAGAGAGAAAGGAAGGTGTTTTCCTGTTTTCCTCCGACAGAGGAGACTGCTACAAGAAGTGACAAATCACCTTTAACAAAAAACACTAACTTCCCCCAAACATGCAAATATTCCCACTTCTTGGAAGCTTGATTGTACAAGAGGTATTTTTCTAACTCTCAGTGAGCTGCTTCTGTAATAGAAGAATGAGAAGGCACTTCTTATGCGACATCAGGGTTGCATATCCAGATGCAACTACTTGCTGGCACCATTTCTTTCCTCAGTGTTTCCTAACTTACCTCCCAGAAAGGGGTGCACTGGGTTTCTACGATTTTACCATAGGAGGATAAAATCAGAAACTGGATACTAAAAATAAGTCAAAAGGTAGAAAGAAAGGAATGTAGAGGGCCACTGTTGATACAAAAATATAATTTCTAATTTATACATCTTGGTATAGAGAAGCAAAGGGAAGCAAAAAACCAACACTGACTGAGGTGAATGCCTCTATTTACCAGAGCCCAGGCAGTCTGCACACCAGCTAGAGACCAGCCAAAAAACAACCGTGTACTGCATATGTCTCCGAGATGGGATCACCGAGATGACTGGGTCAAGACTAGGAAGTTTCAGAGGAAGACCAACCAGCAGCGGAAACAGGAATCCCTCTGCAAAGAGGAAACACAGAAATAGCCCACGGGTGCTCCAGCTTGCCCGAGCAATGCGTGCAGCAAACTCACTGCTGGGCCCTCTTCAGACTACTGTAGCTTGATATTATACATGTACTAGCAGGTAGCCAAGTCAACACTACTCGATTTATACTATCACCCAGTACAGTAGTACCCCACAAGAATACTACCTTCCTCAAGTGTAAGAGTTTAAAAGAAAAAGGGAAAAAAAAAAAAAATCGACAAAAAACCCCCCTCACATCTGCTGGTTTTGCTAAAAAGAGGTCTTACGTTTTGGGCCACTAGACTGTCATTTGTTTGGTTTTTTTAAGAAAAAAAATTAAAAGCCACTATATTCTATTTTTTTCACGTGTGGAATTATTACTACTTTTTCTTTTTTTTTTTTCTTTTTTTTTCCTAATAAAGGAAAATCTTACCCCTGTGGAACACTAAAAAAAAAAAAAAAAAAATCTTATTTTATTCCCAGGGTCTAAAATAAAGCATATTTCAAGAACATAACATACTCTTCCTTCCCTCCTAAGGGAACATTTTCAGCCTAAAATCTAGTCAAAAGGAATCTTGGATGCTTTACCTGCTTCTGTTCCCAAAACAAATGTAATAGTTTTACAGCCGCTGTTTCTCATTAAATGAGCTAAAACATTCCTTTATCTAAAGAAAAAAGGTGAAACTGAAAAAACTGCTCAACAATGATAACAGAAGGGAACATCCTTCTCTCTAGGATCTTGGCATGATGTTATATCATAGATACATGCAGTTGGTACACGGCATCTGAAATATACTACATACACAAATCCTATGGCCTATGGCTGATGATAAATTAAGTTTGTATGTCTAGAAGTGCAAGAATAACCTTGAAAGCATTATTATAACTACATACTCACTAACATTTGTATGTTCACACAGATACTACCAGGACAGTAGAAAGTACCATCCTCCCCAAGCCAGCAGAGTCCATGAACAACATGAACAGCAATCAAAGCACTCATTTCAGAATTTTTTTTTTTTTTGAGAAAAAAATAAAATAAAAAAAGTAGGAAGTAAACACAGTAACACAGCCAAGCCTATGACTACAAGCCTTCCCCTCCTCCCTTTCTCTGGAGAGGAAAGAATGCGTATTACAGCATTTTTGCCAGTTCCAACAGATGTACAAAATCAAGAAATAGCAGCTCTGGTGATGAACCAGTTGTACTTTTTTTTTTTTTCCTAAATAAACAAAGATTCTCCCATGTTCTAAAGAAAGAGACCAGTACGTCCTATAGCTCTCTTTGCGTAATGGGATCTGATAAGCAGTCTCTCAGAAATAGCAGATTGCTCTTCTAAAGAAAATAGTTACATCTTTTCGGATTTTTGAATAGAGAAGTTGCCAGTTATTTCAGACAATCATCAATTATGCTCTCTAGATTTAAATGCATAAAGCTAGTTTTAAAAGCCATACTCTTCCTTATATAGTAATTTTGGATTGCCATTTTAGTGACGTTCAAAGATGACTTTGCTGAAGTGAAAAGATTCAGCAGATGATTTATTACAGGAAAAAATGAAGACAAACGTTACAATGCTAATAATGATCAGAGCTGTACAAAATCATAAAAGCCTTACTAGCACAATCTGGAGCACTGGCCAGTTCTCATGTTGCCCAACCCAACACAGCATCTGCATGTTTTTGCTGACAAAAAGAAGGAAAAAATACTTGATTCTGTACAGCCAGAGAACACAACGTCTGTATTATTCCAGTAACAATGAGTCCACATGAAGGAGATATGCTGTGTGAAAAAATGGAAGCTCTGAAATCAAAAGACTTGAAACAAGCCGAGACACACAATTACAGTAATAATAACAATCTGATTTCGAGAGGCAACATTCATTGCAAGTTCTGCACCACTCTCACTCACCAGTATAAACTCTGTCAACATACAGAAGACACTAATATGAGCAACAGCGAAGGGATATAAAAATCACACACAGAGTATAACTCCTAAAAATGTAAGTTCACCACTGTCCTCAACATTTCCTCAAAAGCACTTACAGACTACAGAAAAACCATGTTTCTGGCTTCCCGCCATGCCTAAAGCTCTACCACAAATCCAAATTCCAGCCATGTTTTGCACTCTGCTAGCGCCACAGACTACCACAAAACACCAGCTGCCACAGCACAAACACACCTTGTCATCTGAAGATTTACAAAAGCACAAATGACATTTACAGATGTAAACTCACGTAAAGCTCAGTACGTAATTGCTATCTGTTCCTTCAGTAACCCTTCCTAAACTGTTTGCTGGGGAAACCTAACTAACATCCAGTTAATTTCCTTCTATAATTCTTTTTGACCATGCTGCTTTAAGTAAATGCTATCGCTAACCATATAATGGAGGGGGAGGGAAAGGAAATCGGAATAATCTTGCAAAGGGAGAAGTTTTCAACTCAGAGATGACTGGAATGAAAAATATCTTCTAGTATGGCTCTCCATGACATAACCTTTGCTTGTCTCATCTTACCAATTTCAAAACTTTCAGGAAATGCACTAGGGCAGCTGAGTATAACCCTACTGATTTTGCAAGAAGAGAGCGATAAAGCCCTACTTCCACAAGCCAGCCTGCTGCAGGAGACTAACTCCTTCATGCTCTTAACTGTCCTCCAAACACACCAGAGGCAAAAGCTCAACCTGCTGCCTGCTCTTCCATTACACCTGGTATACAGGAGCAACAAATAAGGGAGTCTGCCGTAAGGGCAAGCAGCTTCACACACGTTTGCAAAATGAAGGCAGGCTTAAACATTTGTGTAGGAAAGGAGAAAAAACACCATAAACATAGCTGTAGCTACATCCTCACTAAAACCCTTAAACATTCCCTCATGCCATTGGTGCTTAAATGACAAATTTAGACTTTTCCTGTTGCAAATGAACATTCTTCATTTTAGGCATTTGCTCCTCCTGACAATTTAACCAAGCACCAACTTTGTGTTAGCATACTGAAAGCTATTTTTTGATTAAAACTGACTACTAACAGCTTCCTTCTCTGACATCTGTAATTCCCAACATCTATACTCTGTAGCTGCTTTCTGAGATGCACTGCTCCGGCTTAAAAAGAGAGCTGTAACAAAAAAAAACCCAGAGCTTGAAGTTCATCCACCAACAACGCATTACAGATCTGAAATACATTTCTGCCTCCCTCTTCCAAGGAGCACCTCCTGTCAATCACATGGTATCCTGGAATTTCTAAGCTATGATGTTCTTAAGATAGAGGTATCTCTACACATCTGAGAGGGGCACTGAAAACATGTTTTCCTTTTCGTTTACTCCATAGTGTAAGAACTGTAAAAATAGTGGAATAAAATGTAAAACAAAAATATGCAAAAGCTTAAGCTACTGAATTAAATACCAACACAGAATTTTAAAACAGCGATCAAGATTCTCGTTTCAATGGGCACTCTTTAAATGTCAATTCATTCCACAGAATCACAGACTCGTATAGGCTGGAAAAGACCTTTAAGATCATCAAGTCCAACCGTAAACCTAACACTACCAAGACCACCACTACACCACATCCATAAGCACCTCATCCAAACATCTTTTAAATACCTCCAGGGATGGGGACTCACCCACTTCCCTGGGCAGCCTGTTCCAATGCTTGATAACCCTTTCAGTGAAGTAAAATTTCCTAATATCCAGTCTAAACCTCCCCTGGTACAACTTGAGGCCATTTCCTCTTGTCCTATCACTTGTTACCTGGGAGAAGAGGCCGACCCCCACCTCTCTACAACCTCCTTTCAGGTAGTTGTAGAGAGCGATAAGGTCTCCCCTCAGCCTCCTTGTCTCCAGGCTAAACAACCCCAGGTCCCTCAGCCGCTCCTCATAAGACTTCTGCTCTAGACCCTTCACCACCTCCACAATAGTTTTAAAATTGGGCAGAAAAAACCAAACACTTTTGCCTGAGGATTTCAAAAAGAATATACCCCTACTCACTTTACACATGCCTCAGGTTCAGCTAAAAATCTGGCATCACTAGGAGTTAAAACAGAGTAAGGAACAGTCAAAGAACTTAACAATTTTGACAGCTACCTGCTTCTGTAGCACTATGTCCCATTAAAAAACCCCACCATACTCATGTATGGTGCCACACATGGTGCCAGAGCATGCTAGGACTATTACTTGGTTTAATCACACATGATTTAGTACAAGCAGAACCAACACTTTGCAACTTGGAAGTAAGCAAATGGAAATTATGTTGAAACAACAAAGGTTCTGGTAGAACCTTTATATGCACTAAGCTGAAAAATAAAATCCTTTAATGGTAACATAATGCAGCATAGGTGAAATACTTAATTGCAACAATTAGCAGAATGCGCTTATCACTCCTTCAATGCATTTCCTCTCAAAAACTAAAATTAAGAATAGTAACATTTTCCATTTAATGTTTAGAAGACTGTAAAGATATTTAAATTAAATTTGTGTGTGGTTTTTTGATGTCTTCTAACTTTGATTTCTAATAAAAGGTGAAATTAAAGGGTTGATACTATTTGGATTAAACTGAAAAGTTTATTCTATAAAAGAAAGCTAACAAATTTGTATCAGAAGATTTCTCAAGCTTTTAAAATTAACCCAGACCTACAGATACTTATCAAACATTTACAGTGTTTTGTTACAGCATGCCAGGGTACAAAAACATAAAGTCAAAGTGACTTAAAACAATTCACTTAAACTGAGCTGTATACAACTACTTTAAAAATATACTCACATAAGTTTTACTTCATTATGCCTTTTCTCTTTTGAAAAAGAGAGCACCAGTATGGTAGTTTACATTTTACAAAACTGATCTAAGCAAAAAGTAATTCTTATCTTTCAGATACTTCTGCAGGAAGATATCTTTACTTTCCTGTCCTGCTTGGTTCTAAGAGCCACATATGTAAATGCTTCTCTTAAAGATGACCATTCGTTATGAAAGTTACCAGAGTTGCTTCTACTACTAGTAAGTCTTTTTCAGAGTGAAAATTACTTGATCATTTAGTTAATTAGGCTCTCATTTCTTTATGCTTACAATGGACTACTGATACCTGCACAGAGGCCATTATTTCAAAAACAGGACTCCCAAATCCACAACTGATCAAAGACAAGTTTTTCAAAACCTTCAGAAATCTGCCATGTCAAGTCTCAAAATTTACACATCACCTCTAAACAACAGAACAGCAGCTTCGGTGAAATAATTTCCCTTTTTTAATTTATGCAAATTCAAAAGAGTAGGAGTTGAGTTGCCGGCAAGTACCGTACCAAGCATTCACTCACTAATTTCACATTGGAGCTTGCAGCAGGTTCAGTGAAGGTGCTGACAAGATCTGGGACATGCTGGTATCAGCACAGAACTGGTAAGCAGAACAGAGTAGGGCCCTTATCCCTAAATTGAAAGGAAGTTCAACCCTCTGGGACATGCCAGCTTGACACACATAGGCCATTAGACCAGTGCCGAGTGAGAAACAAGGGATCTTCCAGGAGCAAAAGGACTTGCTTTAACATATGGGAGTTTCTATAATGCAGAGTCAGTTTACTTTAGGAAAGTCTTTTAATAATTAGTGTCTCTAAACTGATCCTATGTAATGCCTTGTTAAAATTAAACAAAAGACTGTTACTAGATACCAAAAGCAGACAAAAGGTTAGAGAAACTCCCTCATCACATGCGACCCTTTCTTTTCAGCTGTTAATCTGCACTTCAACTAGGATGTTCACTAAAGCAAGAACAAGACTGCTATTTATTTGTAGAGCATCTTTTGATAAACATTAAACATTATGGTTTTTCTCATCAACTTTACGTCCAGATTATTGCTGCATGTTCTGAATCATGTTGTAAAAACCCCCTGATATTAACAGATACTATTATACAAGAATTTAAGTGAAAAGCACTTGTGAGGCAGAGATATTTTAATCTCTTTGAAATCTACATACCACACTGTTACCATGTCCCAGTTTATTCTGATTGCACTTTATTTTTCCTTAAAGTCCTGTGTCAATTATCTGGAAATTCTATTTTCACTTACAGAACAAAGCAATATTGTTTGTAAAACAATGAAGCAAACAGACAGACTATGAACCCGCTTGGGCTCAAAGCCTGAGACAGTCAGACTGACCGAGCATTAAAAGCAAAAGATTGACAGTATTTAAAATACACAGAAGCCTGCAGAGGACACACTGCAGAATTGCCAAAAGTTAACTGATACACAATGTTCTATTTTAAAATTCACAATGGTATGTAGAACATGACAAACCAATCCTGAGAGCTAGAAAAATCTTCAACAGCTTATTTAAAACAAAAAAACAAACAAACAAAAAAAGAGAGTTATGCTTCTTCCTTAGAAATTTATGTGCAATACATCTTGTATCATGTGTCCATGACAGCTGCTATTAGGAAAGGAAGTCTTGCAAGCTGCTCAACTAATTCTGAAAGTCTCCGAACAACTGATTGCCAACTCCAGCAAA
The DNA here is from genome assembly GCF_035582795.1 of Mycteria americana. Classification (NCBI taxonomy): domain Eukaryota; kingdom Metazoa; phylum Chordata; class Aves; order Ciconiiformes; family Ciconiidae; genus Mycteria; species Mycteria americana. The sequence goes on from NC_134366.1 coordinate 151,788,229, forward strand.
ACTGTTCCTCTTGCAGATAGTGCTTGTAAAGAAGAGAGTGCACTTAAAGCACCTCCCCTCAGTCTGGTTGGAGTTCCCCCCCCCCCCCCCCCCCCCATCACCATCCTTTCAAATCCCAAAGGAACACACCATAATCAAACAAAACGGCTTACAAGAGAAACATCTTTTCCTCTACGATTCAAATGTTCAGTAAAAGATTTCATCAGCACTTTCATAAGCAAGGTCAGCCATGGTAAGATGGAACCCCTCTCAAGGGCCCACATTGTACTTTTGCTAATAAATGGCCAACAGGCAAGAATTCCTTAAATTCTAAAAACGTTAATTTTCCAAACCAGCAGCATTAAATCTGGGTATATTGAGTTCAACATTTGACCAAAGCTAAGAACTCAGTGGAGAGATGCTTTCTATTTGTGAATCTCCAGGCCTACATCTGTTGCAAACAAGGCTAACGGGATAAATTTTCCCTTATCTAACTCAGCAGAGCAGTCTTAGTTCAACCGTGCACTCACTCGCTGTGTCGAAAGCTTATCCTACGCACTGTAGTGCATTACTGTAAGCAAATGTACACCAAAGTCAGCCAACAGAAACCAAAGCCTTGGAAACACGGGGTGGGGGGTGGGGGGACAAAACATCACCAGAACTTTTAACTATTTTAATCCATTAATCATTAAAATCCTCACACTAGCACAATTTTTTCCTTGTGTAAGTGATGGGAATGTATTCTCTTTGTGCAATGATGGGCATGTATTTTCACTTCTGAATACTGTGGAGAGATTTATTTTTATATATACATTGAAGTAACGCTCTAAAACATCTGACTAGCTAGTGGTCTGGAAAGTGGAAGCAACACTAAGGGATTAAAAACTGCACAAGCTTCCTACGCACAAAAAAAAAGTTTTAATCTAACTGTATTAATACTTTCATTTAAACTAAGCACTCTTTCTGACCATCAGCTGAAAATTAGCCTGTATGAACGAATCATTCAAAAGATTGACAAATGGCTGTTTGACCTGCCTGAGACAAATACAAATTCCCATAAACCCAAAATCTTTCCCATCTGTAAAGTAAAAATATACTGTAAATTCTGCTTTTAAAATCCTAATCATCTGTAAGCGCAGTCAATATAAAAGAACTAAGCAACTTAATTCTGAATTTGATCTTCTGAGAATGCTTATATGGTATGAACAGATCCAGATACTTCATCAGTGCAGTCTTAAGGAAAGCATAAATGAAACAAAGTAAGTTATCTAGCAACAGCAATAGCAAAATAATCCCAAAGCAAATTTTCAGAGGTTTTTAGCTCTATATTTATTTTAGTTGAAAGCATGTATTCCCTACTTTTGGTTTTACTCCTTAAAACTACTACGGAATGATACGTCGGAATTTCCTGAAGCTGCTTTTTATTCTAAACTATACATTGCAAAATAATCAGAGTAAATATATACACCAGTGAAATATCATCAGAAAGTTTTGTTTCCTGCAGTGTGACCCATCCTGCAAGCGGAAAACACTGCAACACTCCTGAATGCTGAGATCATTCCTACAGAAAAGCTGCTCCAAAATGAAAATAACCAACAGTCACAAATTTCCAGAATACGCAGATGTAATTTCAGGTCTGTAATTTTGCCCGATCAAACAGTAATGGCTACATACTGAATTCTGACAAGCTTTTGTTTTCAAGCAGTCTTTAAAGTTTGCCCCACTATAAAAACAAACCAGATAAAATGTACCAAGATAAAAGGTGGGACAAATATTGTAGTAGAGGGGCCTGAAACCAAGAGCAGGAGTTCTAGAGAAAGCACACAGACAGAATTTGAACAGCATACCAGACAGACAGCAGCTTGGGGGGGATATATAAGAGGTAACAGATCTCAGTTCCTGGCTCCTATTGATTTTTAAATTCAGCAAGAGCCAGAGGTTTCTGTCTTGCACTGAGGAAAGATATTAACCAGCTGACTGGCAGCATCTTCCAGCTCTGTTTTTTCTCTGGCGTAACCAACCTCTATTTTCAGGGCAGGGGAGAAAAAGAAAAAAAACAACCCAAACAACACGCACTGATCTTGAAATAGCTTTGCCTCAAAATAAGAAGCGCTAGAAACTACTAATGGATTACTTTTTAATCCTCTGGTGCTATTTTACTAGTTTGATTAACAAAATGGATATACAGATATACTTTCAATAAAACTTATAAAGTAAGCTAACTAAAGTAACTAAAAGGGAGCAAGTTAATAAGTTTTGAATTCTTCCAGTGAGATCAAGTTAGGCTGTGTTACCTTACCTGGGATAAGAACTTGGTCACAGTTTCTGAAAGCCACTGTGACAACTCACAGCAACTTACTAAGCCACTGTAAAATGACAGTACCTCAGCCCTTGAGAACTTAATAGCTACTGTGCATTGGTCTTGTTTGATATAAGTCTCTTTACAGAGAAACTAATAATTTTGGTAAATACAACTCAATATAAAACTTTCAGAAAAACTTGGGTGACTGAGTGAATAATCCATGCCAGTCTATTCTAGCAGCAGCAAGTCCAGGATACAGACAGGAACTATGACAGTCTTCTGAACTCTGTTATGGCTAATGCCGTAACTGCTGAAACTGCCCTCAGGTCAGGTACAAAGTTACACCAGCGTAACTAACTGTTCCTGTTCAAGAAGCAAGATTAGTGCAAAACCTAGTATAACATGCCCAATTCTACTGCTGCCTGGCCTATGAATTTATTCTGTCAGTATGTTAACTGAAAAATACTGCATGGATGTATTTGAAATCACCAAGTCCATTTTTTGTTTAATGATAGCTCTAGTTAAAATGGTGAAATTTCAAATACAGACCAAGATCAAAAAAAAGAATGAACAACTGAGAGAAAGAGACAAAAACAAAGACAGGGAAAGGTCTAGCCAGGGAAACAAAAATACTCCATCCTGCCAGGAACACTGCCTCTAGCTTCCAGACAGGAAACACTCACTGCCTCCAGAAAAACCATTGGCGTCAGGAAATGGCAGAAGTACCACGAAACTTATCTTACAGCTGAACTTGATGTAGAACAAAAGGAGAACATTAGAAAAGGAAGGTAAAGACAAACCGACTGGCCATCAAACACACAGATCTTTGCTTACGAATACATGAGGTTAAAATTTCAATCTTACTGATGCTTCTTTAGGGGAAGGAATTAGTGGAAGGGATTCTTCCAGTCCTGCTGAAAATAAATAAATAAAAAAGACCAGGCTGAAACAACAGAGCTCATTCAGCATAGACAGGGCAAGAGAAGGGGAACGATCTAGCAGCCTTTACAGACAGACTCCACTAGCATTATAAATAGTATAAACACTAGTTAAAAAGCACAAAGCAAGAAGCTGAATGCTTGTCATTTAAAGTATATCTGATGCTGTACCTATGCTGGAAATACAATATATGCCAACAGGAGGACTTACTCTGCTAGCACAGTTATTCCACCTACAACAACATCACATACTATGTAAAAAAATATGTTATGTCAGCACACAGCAGGATTTAGCCATTAGGATTTAGTTGATGACAGTTTTTCCCAAACATTTTTCACTGACAGCAACACAGTGTAACTGTAACATAGACTGGGGACTAAGAGTTTCTCTATGCAAAAAACTGCTGTATCAAATGGCTAGAAAAGTTAACGCAAAAACATCCGCTCATGGTTTTAAAGACTTGCTCTTGTGAAACTTGTGAAACTTAGTCCTCATCGCTTCGTGCTTGGATGCCGTTAATGAGGCATTGGGGGAGTTTGTGAATCCCCTGCAAGCCAACATGCATTAGCCAGAGGCCTGACAGTCCTGCATGTCAGGTGACGCTCTGGGTCACATGGTGCTGATGAAACCTTGGCAATGCTGTGACATTCTGGATTGTCAGAATGCTTCACACCAAAAACTTACCCCCCCCCCCCCCCCCAAAAAAAAAACAAAAAACAAACTCAAAGATTCCCTGCTGTGCTTAATACATTTAACAGAATACAGAGTCAGGGAAAAAAAAAAAAAAACAACCATGCATGGGACCTACAGTGATTTTCCTCTGCCAGTTGAGGAGTGCTGCAGCAGTGCTCAGTGGCACACTCAGTGAGCAACTGCCAGAAAGGAGAAAAATAAGTGTGGGTCAAGATGTATTTGCACTATTCCATTTACTCCATGGCCTACATTAGCCAGTTACACCTCCATTGCCAGGCCCCACAACACGGGGAGTATTTCAGAAATACAACTCCCCCGCCCGCATACTTTTGAGGAGGGATTACAAAGCCTTTTTCCCCCTAACACTTTCCCCCTCTACACACCCCCCACACATTTACACATGCAAACTCACATATTCTTTCTAACAAGTCTTTAAACACACTTTGTTGGATGTTACTTTTTTCCTCCACACAGCATCGTCTTAAACAGCTCTTTCTACACAATTATGGAAACATCATTAGTTAGGCCCCTTTGTGCGACAGACTGTGACACATCATCCATTTCAAACAATTACAGGCACAAAAGAAAAAAATGAAGCAAGCATAATGCAATTCCTAGAAAAGCTACTGTGATTATTTTCTCCATTATTTAGAACAGCTAAACACTTTCTAATTATAGTCTCCAAACCAACCTGCGTTATTTCAGGTTCTGAGGTAAAACCATACTTTGTGGTTTTTAAATAGTAACACTGGTAATACGCCTTCAACTATACCCTTTTTAGTAAAACTTTAAAAAAACCCCAACACCTTAAGTCAGATTTAAAAGCTTCCTAGACCACAGAAACATCACATTTGGTAAACTGAATTAGTACAGAAGATGCTGCCTCAGGCCAAGAGTACTTGTTAGTCTAAACCCAAAATATAATCCTCAAATGTCGGGATGATTTTTTCCTTTAAAAAGCAGAGTAAATAATTTGTAAACAATACAAAAGCTTCCTCTTTTATTTTTTAAATCAGCTGCAATCCTCCAGCCTGACTTTGAATTCTGTCACAGTAACATCCACAGTTTTGCTCTGATGGCCTTAAATATAGCTCTCCTGAGCTGCTTGCATCCAGATAAATTTTAGATGAAGCAAGTATCTTAAATTGAATCTAACACACAGGCTTTCATATTTATTTCCAAGTCAAAGATACTTGTTTAATCAGGAATAGCAAAAAATCAATCCTTTGCTCCTTTTAAAAATAGACCACTTTCTATGGCAGAGCATAAATTCACAGTGTCTTTAAGTCCCTGCTTTCTTTCTACTTGCAAGTTAACTATTATGAATTTCAAATTGCAGTACATGATTACTGATTTTTTTTTTTTTTTTTTTTGCTTAACTAAACCTGGTGTTAACACTGGAAAAAAATTCCTTGAGCAATACATGTAGTTTGCTTCTGAAAAATATCTTTACTTGGAACACCAGCAAAGAACTGTTACTGTAATCCCAATTTAAAGAGCTAAAAGCAATATTCTGCAAGCCAGGACTGTCAGGCACAAATATTTACAAAATAACTGAAATGTCTGTAATAAACAAATGGGACAATACATAGTTTGTCAAGTACATTTTCTACCCACAAAAGATACACACCGAGTAGCAGGCTACAAACACCATTCACAATGATCCCCCCCCCCCAACTCTGCTTCAATTCCAACATGCCATTATTGACACCAACCGGAGCGACTGAATGTGTGCAATGCAAAACCTCACCCCAGCTTTGCTGGCATCAAAGTTTTCTTGCCAACAGATGCTTTTGAAGTAGTTACATAGCACAACAGAGACTTAATGCAATTCAGAGGTTGGATTCCTGAATCGGAAAACAAATGCAGAAGAGCAGGAAGAGGGGGAACACAAATTCAGTTTTTCAGTCTGAGACTATGGCTGTATCAGGCACAGTCTCTCCATGTGACTGGCTCGTTTTCCAGGCTTCAGGTAAATTCTCTGTATCAACCAGAGCGAGGAAGAGAACAAAGCAGTGTCAGTAAGAGCCGAGGAGGTCAGCTGAAGCAACCAGCTAAGCAGCGACCGGAGAGCAGGCAAGGCAGAGCTGCAGCCTGCTGCCTTGTTCGCGCCCTCCCGGCCGGTCACAGCAGCTCGGCAGGAAAGCAGCACAAGCCCTCAGCTAGCACACCTTGTCCCTTCGGGCCACACAGCCTGACCCAGACAGAATAAGGGCAGACAGCAGTGCATTTGTCGTCTTTTCCATCTTCAAAAACAAGACAGATGCCTCAAGTAAGAAACATCTGAATTATTCTAAAAGCAGAAACTAGAGCCAAAGCCAACAGTTTGTATACTCTGCAGATCACTTAAGATGAAGGGATTCCCGAAACTGCCTGCAGACACTGTGTCCATGATGGTGGCAGAATACCTCACACTGGCTATCTGGGGAATGAACAATAATACTAAGATCTCAAGAATTAACTCAAAAGCCTCCTCTATTCACTCGGCTTTTTACAGCTACCAGGGGTCACCTCTGCTCTAATCCAACACCAATAACATTCTGAATTTTTACTCAGAAAGGTAGCATTCACTCTCAGCAAGCCACACACAGGCATGAAGGCACGTTCACAAGCGTGACAGCTCACGTCACAGATCCTCAAACTCAAGCCTGTGCACAAAAGGACATTCGCAGTCACCTCACTGCACAAGGACCTTGGGAGCCATCTTCACACCTTACTCTCAGCTACCCACATACATTTATTACAAAAGGCTCCTCACTTCTATCATAGCTTCTGCCTGACATAGAACGAGTGCCACATGAAACAGAAGAACCCTCACAGAGGACAGCAATAGCTGAAACAGATTTAAAACGTGGATTTTACAAACCTGCACACGAACATTCAAGCATAACGACACTTAGCTTCCACAGCCACTGACAACATGACTCTCTTCTTGAATGAAAATCAGCTCCTGGTATAAAAATGAGTGTCTGACAGAGAAACCGGACAAACCAGAGATGATGTTGACATTTGAATGAAAACCAACCCCAAAGAGCTTCAAGTTTCATATTCACAAAGGGCCACGTCTGCCTCTAGATAACCCAATGACATTATCAAACATTACCTGGAGTTAACTGTAGTTTACTAAGAGATCCTGTTCCAACTCAGTGGACTGTGATCTGGGCAAACCTGTATTTGCGTTTGCCATCTCCCAGCAAGACCAGATCAATACAAAATACCTGGACACAATGCCAGCTGCTCTTTGGAAAGTCCAGTTATCACAGCTTCCTTCCTCTCCACTGTAAGGATTACTACACAGGTATAAATCCTAGGCTCTAGTCTCAACCCAGACCTTTCCTCTGGCTATTGAAACAAATTCAAAAAACGCAGTATGTTGTCTCGGGGGGGAGGGGGGGGAACAGCCAGGGTAAAAAACCTCCAAAACTATTTAAGGTTTCACGAGTGGAGTATTATTACCAGCTCCATTCTTCAGGCAGCACAGAACTGCCTACAGTGAAGGTGAAACACACCCGTGTGAGAGATTCATTTTTTCCCCAAGTCTGCTCTATAACGCAGGATGAAACTTCCACAGAATTAATAAATATCCTTGATGACTGTTTCATATTTGATTTGAAATGTACTTCCCTAACCTTGTTACACTGCAATACGCGTGTGGTTTCCTTGCTACAGGTAGCATGAGACAAAAATGAATCATATGCTGTACCAGTGCCAAAGAGACTAAAACAGGCCCAATCACTGTTATTGAGGAATGAAAGCCCCCTGCAAAAACTTCAGTTGCATATCTGTTTCCATTGCATGATCAACTTTTTCAGTGATTTGAAATTTAACAACTTTACCTGAAAAATAAGGCATACAAAATGTCAAAAAAGTTCTAGTAGTCTAGAAGTGAGACATTTTAATCAGGTCATTTGAACATACGCAAGTTGTTAAAATAGGAATTTTTATGATTTAATAGTTATTTAGAAGCTTCAAGTCTGTGATTCAAAACAGTAGATACTTCGACAAATTTTATTCACTTTGCAAAAAATTGCAAATTTTTTACGTTTCTGGTATATTAAGTCTGTTTTCAGTAAGGAGGGCTTATAGAGTATTCTCTAACGAATTACTCAACACTGCATTTTTAAAAAAAATAAGAAACTAACTGAAAAGTTATTCAGAAATTAATTCTGAAGTTCTTTTAGCTGCTCTTTCCTTCCTTTTTTTCTCAAGTCTTTTTCCTGCTCACATCTTTTAAGATCACCATTATCAATAAAGGCATTCATGACAATTCCCTTTCTGTCCTTATTTCTGACCTTTTTGATTTGCAATCCCACCGTTCAGCACTCATCCTCAAATCATTCTACAGACTGAAAGCTATCAAATACTGGATTGAAGGAACAAAAGTGATTCCTCACTATTTTAAAGTTGTGTGCAACTATGGAAGTACTCTACTGCAAAGTTTTAGCCAGTATTATTAAAGAATCCTCCTTAGAAGAGCAAAAGTGTTGTCACGCAGCAAAAGAAAATTGTCACCTTGTAGCTATCACAGTTGTATAACTGAGCGTGCTGTGCAATGTAATTTAAGGAAGCAGAAAGGCCAAGGCACATTCAAAAGGCTTCTAACATCAAAACAGGTAGAGAATATGAATAATAAATGCAAATAAACTAGAACAACAATCTGCCAAGTCAACTCTCATGTCACAACACTATGTCTGAAAAGGAATTGTTCCGGCTCGCATCGCAAGACTGTCATTATTTACTTACACTAGCAAGCCTTAACTCAAATTGAAATGTACGCTGAGTGCAGCCTTTTTAAATAACTGCTGGTCAGGCTGGCATTGTTCCATACTGGGAAGATAACAGCTATATTCAAAAAGATACCGCTTTGTTTAAATTCTGTTATAACTGGAGTAGTTTATATCTGCCCACACTTCCCCATTAGAGAGGTTACAGCAGCTTCAGCTGTTCATTTGCAGCTTTTCAATGAAACAGCAAAGAGTTTGTGTCAGAAACAACTAGCAAGTTCTCAACAGCTTTCCCTGTCTGGGTACAATCCCTCTCCTTTCTATTTAATGTCCCCCAAATGCCCAGTCACATAGTCCAGTCACCTCTGGAACTACAATCCTAGAGAGATTTGCGCTGTTGAGACAGAAGGGGGGAGAGGAAAAGGAGAAAGACAGAAGAAACATGAAATGGGTGGAGTGAGAGATAAGCTACCAGAGAAGTCACAAGTATCTACAACTGGCACGCTGTTGCAATATTGTTTGTTCACTAATTTCACCTCATCAATAACCAGGTGGCATACAAATTACTGAGAGGAGGGAAAAGGGGGGAGGATGTGACAATTTTTTCTCAGGACAGCAAGAAAAAAAAGTACAAGTTTTTAGAAGTTGCCCTTTTTTCATTACTCTCTTAGCCTGGTGTAATGTAATTGTGTAAGTGACATCTTCTACTCCCTCCTTAAGTTTGGCTTGATAACAAAGAAGGAAATTAATATACAGGCTTGGATCACACCTGTGTTTCAGCATTTGTGGCAACTAGGGTTCCTACTTTAACTTTCTATCTTAATAAGGACACCTTTTCTAATCCTTTTACATTTGCCTAGAGTACCAAGATACACCAAAAAAAGCTGAGCTACCAAGTCTTTTTCTACCAACCAGGACAATAAAATTTTTGTATTAAGATGTTTTTCATGTAGAATCAAGTATTTCCCATAGAGTACTTAACTATACTACATAAAAGTCCAACACAGCCATGCCATACCCGGCAGGAATTGCATAGCAAGGCTACCACAATCACATCACAGGTGCCAATGTGGTTACAGGAGACAATCTTATCCTTCTTCTGCCCCCCAGAAAGTCGTTGCCCCAATAAATGTGTTATCTGCTTCTGACACACAACACTATCAGATACTCTACAGATAACAGAGACACACAAAGCTACACTAAGAACTGTTTGGACATTTAACATTGCACATTTGAGTGCTCAAAAAATAAGGATACCAGAATGCAAGCTGTCCATAGAAACTAAATTCAGCATCCCTCGTCCATCCACTTGATTGTGTAGTTGATGCACTGGAAGGCAATGCAAATGCTGGTCCAGTCTCAGCACGTATGATGGCTGCATGTGAATATCTGATCCTCATCACCACTTTCAGGGACATCAGGACACCTCTTCCCCTGTCCACAACAGAGATCCAACTGCCAGGGTGCTAGCCAGGGTGCTATAGGCAGATGTGTAGATTAAGTGGGGCCAGTTCCCACCCAAGCAGCTAGCTACTTACTACAGGGGCAAGTTGCAAGTATAGCACAGGTAGGTGAACTCTTAGTGAGAGACGATGGAAGACTACCGCTATTTGGATCCCACTTAGTGCTCTAGCAGCCATTTCCAGGTCTTGGGGAGAAGGGCACCAAGCCAGATGGAAGTATCCTAAAGGCTGGGTCTGGCTTCTGAACTTCCTGTAGGATCACACAGACATACTGATTTTTCTGGTGCTGGCCTCATTCCATGGATGGCTATTTCTCATTTCCCTATTAAATGAGGCCCCATAGCTCACGTATTGTACATCTTTTGCTTTACAACATCATACAACACTGAATTCACAAATACCACACAAGTCCATAAGACATTTTTACCAGACTAATGGCTTCAAAAACATTAACAAATCAATCTTCAGAGTACTCCTGTGAAATCTTCATACTAATTCTGCAATGGAAGATGATTTTTCAAATTTGCAAAATGGGAAACAGACACCAAGGCTAAAACTGCCACCTGAAATAAGATTAAGATATTGCAGGCTACCAAAGTTGTAAGGCTGTTTTGTGTCAGTAGAGGATTACATAGGTTCAAAACTTATGCTGAGCACTGACAGCATTAGCTACCCGCAGATAAACACCTGAATGTCTAAAGATGGGCATACAGGAAAACAAACACCTAACTACTCTATAAGGGCCTTGCTCAACACCACATAAACACTCTACAAATGAGGCTACCACAGACTCCTCGTTCTAGCATTTCCTATCCCAAGTTTATACCCCAGCATGCTCCAAATAATGTGGCTGTTGTCTATAATGATTTAAATGTCAACAATATTTTTTTCTGGTTTTAGGGCATGAGAATGTTCTCTTACACAAATTTTATACAATTTAGTAATGTGCAGACACCAAATGAGAAGACTTAGCTAGCATTAGCTAGAATTAGTTTCTCTTTGAAACTTCTATCCCCATAACGGATTTGATTAATATTGGCCAATGGGTTTCTAAAGAGGAAAACAAACCTAAAAGAATGCCTTCTGTCAAGGAGAATACAGTCTGCTGCAGTGCTTTTTGAACTAGGGGTTGTGCAATACATCTCAGTGGAGGAACACAAGAAACTGTGAAATAAATCCATGCTCCTGGAACAGCAGACACAGCTTAGAGGGCTATCCAGGGCTAAGCTTCATTTAACCTTCCCATCCCTCCCTCCCCAGGAACCGAACCCACATGACACTGTGCTGGCCCAGATGTTGGCCAATACTTAGCAGGGGTTAAGGATAATACCTGTGAACAGTCCCTTCTATCATCTTCTTTTGCAGATGCTCAAGTTTGAGAGCTACAAAAATACATGTATGGCAGGAGGGGAACAATAATGGGAAACCGGAAAAGCTATCATAAAAAGAAGGGAGGGTTTTTAAACTTTTGATCTTAAAAAGTTTAAAAACAGCTGTTTCAGTACCTTCAGCCTTCATCACCCTCAATTCCTCTACCCCAGCATGCAACCTTTTCTTCCTACTCTTCCTCAAGGCATACACTTTTCCTTCTCCCTCCTCCGTTGCCTATACCCACCACCTTTTCCTCTACCTCGTCTGGACTGGAGGTAGGCATCTCCCACTTTGTCTCAAGCCTCTTGACCTGGCAGAGAACCAAGAGCAGAGGAAGCATTCCCCCTTCTCACTTGAGTCTCTCATTACTGACTTGATGCCCGGCAGCTGGGAAACAAAATTTAAGTATGTCACCAATTGCTACAATGGCTGAAAAAGTCTGGTTGTATGTGAAATATTCAGGAATTTAGGTCACACCAACCAGTCCTTAAAGAAAACACTCAAAAGCATTTTCTAAAAATTTGCCATTCTTTGCAAGTTTTCACAGGGAAAGAATAAAGATGGAGTAAGGCTTCTCTAAAGGGGGGGAACAAAACAAAACAAAAACCAAAAGACAACCACCTCTGCTCCAAAAACACAGACATTATAACTTTCTCAGAGCAGTTGCAAGGGATATTTTTAAATAAGAAACCTTTCCTCTGCCTTCTCAGAAACAGTATTTGGTGGGGGTTTTTTGTTTGTTTTAAGATCCAAGTTGAGCCACAAAATAGAAATGTTTTAGACCAATTACATTTTGAATGAAATATAATAAAAAACCTGAATGCCTGGTTTCATAATGTGAAGTATTAAACAATCTTATTCATACAAGATACTGTCAGTTCCAAGTATTGTATACACATACAGCCATACACTCCTAAAAAGATTAATTCTCTGTTGCTTACTTGATGATAGCAGCCTCAGTCAAAATTAACACCTATGAAGACCATTTCCACCATACACTTAGCATATGTGTAAGTGTGTCTTTCCGTAGATAGCGTAAATTCTAAAAACAAAGCATGAAGAGAAAGAACGCATTGCTCTTATTTTACAGACAGGAGGTCGAGGCAGACAGCTAACATGACTGGCTAAACTCTCACACAGACAATGCACAGAACTGCCTGACGACAGAGGAGAACGTGTCTTATCTCACAGTTAGCCTGGGATCGCATGAACAGCCAGCCTCCTACATCTGAGCTACTAAGCATTAAGTCACAATAACTTCACAACTTGCACTCATTTGCCTGTACTCTAATATATGTAGCACACCAGTCCAGTCTCTCATCACCATGGCTATCCTTAAAAACATTTATAAATCCCATCACTATTTGGAGCAGAAATAAAGCATGTTTTTTCCTCCCTCATACATATCCCCATAGTCTCTCTCAAATATCCACAGACTGTGCTAGTACAAAAAGATTATGTTTCTCCCTTTTATCCACTGCTCATTTTACAGTACAATATCCTCCATACGACTGACGTCACTGAAGAAAGAGCCCTTAAATTTTTCTTTGCTCAGCAAAATACATGGTCTGTAATGGCAGACCTGGAGGTAATTAATGCCATTCAAGAGACCTCCTTTCTCATCCTTGAAGGACTCACATATCTAGAAGGAAAGACAAATACTTGATTAAAAAGGACAAAAACAATCCCAAAGAACTTAATCACATTTCCAGTACTAACTTCATAATCTGTAACAGAAAAAGGTCAATACTTTTAGATGAAATTTTCTATAGTTAAGTACCTAATAAAACTTTCTACACATAGAAAAGCTCACTATAAAAAGAATTTAAAAGATTGAAGGCCTTGCTTTTGCTTCTCCAAAGTGAAAAAGTCTTCCCTAACCGAGAAAAAAAATACGTACAAGACCAAGCCTGCTACACTATCACTCAAACTAATTCTGAAATACAAGTTCAAGATTTAAATACTATACTATTATAATCCCAAATTTAATTTAAAAAGCCATTTAAGCAATTACTTCATTTGATTACGTTTTGTAAAAGAAACTGCAAACTTCCAACTGTCTCCTAATTCGTAAGTTTGTGAATTACAGCATGAACTACAACATCATGAAAAAATACCCTGTTGGAAGTGCTTATCATTTTCGAGGCATTTGCCTGAAAGGGACAGACAGGATTTAGCTTTTATGTAAGACATACTCTTTTGCTACACCTTTAATATCAGTTGTATAAAGGCAAATCTATATTTTACTCAAACATTGTAAATCTCACAAGAATGCACTAAAATGTCACCATTTTAATACATTTCAAGATATCAGTAACCATGAGAAAAAACACCCTGTTATTTAAATAATCATTGACATTCCCAACTACCCTCAAAGTTCACCAGAATATAAGAACAGTTGCACCGGATTTCATGAGTACAGGATCCTGTCTCCAGAGTACACAAGACTCCATGGTGCAGATGAAAGGTGAAAGAAACCTCCCATTGGGCCCATGCCCTAAACATGAACTCTTAACTTGCCAGACTGCTTTCAAATCCAAAAAGTAAGTTTATCTCCCTGCCAGTATGTTCTAGCACTTTCTATATTGCCATCCATATAAATAGCAAATCTCTCTCTCAGTGCTGTCAATCCCCAAGGGAGTCTATGGTAATGAGCTCAACAGCCTAATGAAACACAGATCAAAAAAAATTACTCCTTTAAAATCAGTATTTAATTTGCTACTAATCTTATGGAATATCTTATCATTCTCACATTATGATATGAGAACAGAAGTTCTAACTTATCCTCATCTGTCTCATATCTGAACAGAATTGCCACCTAGAGAGATGCAAAGCCTTGGAGCAGTGGGCTCAGCCGGGGAAGCAAGTGCATGACCAGAGACTGACAGAGGGAAGTACTGTATAAATCTTTGCATCATTTACAGATACATACAGTCACTTGTAATACAGTAAATTACATACGTTCTAGATTTACAAACAAACAGTTGAAGGATACTTGTTTCTGCTTTTGTCAGTGCATTAGCAGAAAAACAGGAAATGAATCAGACTGAAATAATAAACCTTGAGAAGAAACACTACGAAATTTTTTGGTCTTACATAAGATTCATTCTTTTTTAAAGTGACAGGAACTTCAATACACAAATTGATCTAAAAATCACAGTTTAATAGGTAGTAGAGTAACTATGGATTGTTCAGAAAAGGAAAACAAATTTGTGTCTTTTTCTTTATTATGGCATATCACAGGGTTCTTCCAGTCTTTCTGATGCATCACATTTTCAGCTGGCTATTGAATAAATGGAATTTAAGGGACCCATATATAAGTACACTGACTGATGGAACACTAGCCAAGATAAGAAAAGACAGGAGGGCTGCCAAATAAACATCAGTGCCAAATTACAGGGAACCCTTCATTTTCTTTCCAGCTTTTCCACACAACAGGGTTTATTTTTAACAACTCTGGGCCTCGTTTTACAGATATGCTGTTGATACTGCATTTACATTCCACTAAGACTTCCTTCAATGAACTTTAAGAAATAAGACACAATGACAACAGCAAAAATTAACCTCAAGTTCTGAAATCACTTTCCCATGCAAGAGCAAAATCCTGTCATCCTTGAGCACTGTTTCTTCTGGACTATCTCAACTCTTATTTAAGAGGAGCAAAAATAACCATGTAAAAAAAAAAAAAAAAGATAGAGAAGCCAAATATTGAAGAAAATGTCTTTCCACAAAAAATTAAGATGGCAGTCTAAATCCAGGTTTTTTTGACTCAGGATGTCACAGGACATTTTAAGACAGCTGTCTAATTGCATATACAGCAGAAGAGGAGAACCAGGCTATAACCCCAACTAGATACTACAGTAATCACTTGAATTTCAACTTTGGACTAAAATATATTTTCCACTATAATCTAAACTAGTCTACAGGGGAAAAAAAACAAACCAAACTGCATCCTGACCAGGTACGGTTTTTGTCTTAATAATAAATTTCACAGCAAACTGACAACACATTTTTTTTCTAATTCGTGAAGCATTATTAAACTTGTCATAAAATCCCCTTGGAGCATGCTGGATGTCTTTCAGCTGACACTGGTATCTCTTTCAGTGACCTAATCCCAGGCTGCAAAGTTTTCACCGGCCACCTCCAGGGGTCAGAAAGGAACGCGTCTCCCCAGTCCAATGCATAACTTCTGTCCTTTCCCAGTCTGGGCTGGGGAAGGACTTGGATTTGGTTTGGTTTCAAAGGTGGAGGGGAAATTTGACCTCCTGTCAATCACGATATCGGCTACAAAAAAACCCCCAAAAACCAAAAAACCAAAACACCCCACCAAAACAGCAGGACTATACTGATACTCTTCATATTACTAAGATTTCTTAGATACCTGACCAGATATGCACAGTTAAACCAGGTACCACACTTTGGCTCAGAGGTGAATTCCCTTTGTTTTCCTTTACAGCACAGGGTGAAATAACTCCCTGCTATTTCCATATTTCCCTCTTATTACATATAACATCTAAAGTAACCCACACTTTTTTATCAAAATAAATGAATTTAAGAAAAATATCTAATATTTTTGTAATAGCAATCCAATTATGAAAAAAAATTATTTTAACTCTAAATCTTATTTTTCCTCATTATTTTAAATGCATGAGAAATATATTAATTAGCTATAAACTAATTTTCAACCACAACTGGCAAGGGAGAAAATTTTTAACCTGATGCCTTGGATGTCAGATGCTCCAGTAATTCAAAGTTCTGCCTCTCAAAAAGAGTATTAGTATACAATTTTTGGTGAGAAACGCAAGCTCCCTCAAATCTAGAACAAGCTTGTTAAGACTGTTAAGCCAAACATAAAACCTTGAAGTTAAAATTTTATGGCCATATACATATACATTAGTATTTCAGTTTTCTAACAAATATTTTCTTCCAAAAAAAATCCTTCCCAAAATACCAAATATGGGATGGAAAGCAATGTACTTTATTACAATGTAAGCATACTAACCTATTCTAACCTATAAACAAGCTTGTGAAAAAAAGCTTCCTTAAAAAAAAGAATTAAAGTAACTTTATTCTAATGAAACAAGGTACATTCTTATCTAGCTGTGACTGGGCTTTTTTTCCAATAATTTAATGGGTTTGATGCTATAACATTTAATAATATGCCCTGATTAAAAGCAAGAGGAAATCAGACCAATTACTGAGCTAGCAAGAGCATTTGGTATATAAAACATAGTGCTTGTACTCATATGTAATTCACACCCAGTCTGGCTCGTCAGTAAGAATAAAATATTTCACTAATCAGGGACTTGGAAAACGTTTCTCCGAACCTACCAAAAAACCTGCTGGGAAGTAGAGCTGAACTGATAGAAATCTTAGAAATTATGTTATTTCCAGGAGATTGCTCAAAGCACTATATAACAGGGCATAATATTAAAGGAGCACAGTTTAATAAAAAGTTTTGATAACAGACCAAAGTAAACAAAAAAGCATCAAGTTTTTGAAAATGCTGAACATACACTTAACACAGCAAGAGTACATACACTCAGCATCCTAAGAGGATGGGGGAAAGCCTTCCTTACACGTCAGATTTGCAGAAGAAATGAACTGCCAACGAAATCTAAATGAGATAGAATTTCAGGAGCATTCAATACTGCAGTTATAATAAGAACAATGAAAACAAATGGCTGCCCAACACTTTTGAGCATTTGATCTGTATGCATATATGAGCTTATTTGAAGATCAAATATCTGCAGGCATCCTAATTAAGCAGCCTTCACCAGTAAAACTATTATGTTTTAATTATATTCCTTAAGTAATGTCCTGGTTAAGCACAGCATGAGAACAGATGCTATCTAGTCTATTTTTGGGATACTCTAGGTAAGGAGTCATTGAGGAAGAAAATACACCACTCTGCAGCATCACTGCAGAAAAATCTAGCTGTATTGCCTCTTCTCATCCAGGGAGCTTACCTCCACGGAGAACTTTTCTTTTTACATCACCATAATAAAGATATGCAACAGATGATAATAAATCCAGTAAATCTTTTCCAACACTAATTCATAGACTCATAGAATCATTTAGGTTGGAAAAGACCCCCAAGATCATAGAGTCCAACTGTTAACCTAACACTACCAGTCCACCACTAAACCATGTCCCTAATGTAACCTAATTTGAGGTATCCTATCCTGATAATTCTTTTCCTATAAAAGACCCAAGATGAAAATCCCTGTAGATTTATACACACGGATTAAAAAAAATGTAACAAGGTAAGGTATGTTTGGTTTTCATTCATTTGAGAAAGGAAAGTGAAGTTATTTCACTTTTGAAGGAAGTACTTTGAAGTCAGGAGCTTCACTGTTTATTTGAAACCATTTATTTCCTCCTACAGTTCCAAAGAAAAGTCATTACACAAATACGTTAGAGGAAGCCGGTGTATAATTTCATTGAAAAGCTATTTAAGTTTCTTAAAAAGGAACTTTATGTCAGCACAGGAGATCTTTCAAACATTTCCTTAAGTTAAAGTTATGTTCTAGCAAGGAATATTTATCTTACTACTTTACAAAAGGACAGCAACCACAGGGTATTATTCTACAGTACTAGCAAGCACTGCTTTGTGGCCCTAAGCACAAAATTAAACGATCACAGTGCCAGGAAAACACCAATGTCACTTCAAGATGTAAATACATGAAGAAAATTTTCAACATCACTACAATTAAATGGTAAAATACGTAGTTTAAAAAAAAAAAGAAACTTTAAGCTAGACTGCAGAATTCCGTAAGGTACTACACCATTTGTTTTCATTGTGCCCTCAGTTTTAGTTCAAACTTACTTCTTGTTTTATAAATCAGTTATCACTTAAGTCATAGTAATACCTGGAGTTCTTTAAGACTAATTAAGCATATATAACTAAGAAAGGTATTTCCACAGGAAAAAAATATATTTAAAAAATTCTATTAATGTCCAGATAGGCAGCTTGCAGGTTTTTTTTATTTTAATATAATTTCCTCCAACAATGCACAAAGCAACTCGATGTGGACAGAAACATGGCAGACAAGTTCTGCAGGAAGGTAGATAGATATGAAGTTATTTCCCTGCATCTTAAAATGTTGAATACTAAAGGGAATGCAATCCAATGTCCAGAGCAAGAGGCTCTGGTATAGAGGGACCCTATGCTCAGCAAGCTTCACTATGTAGTTTGCAAGCCCTACAGATAAAGCCCCTACTGAGCTGGCTTAAATGGTTTAAATTAGTACAAGCAGTTGCCCATGCTGTCTCTGTTGTGGGTTAACCTACCCTGCAGCAGAAATTCAGAACAGGGCCACCTTGCCCTCTTCAGAGAGAGGTCAGATGTTCAGTTTAAACAGCCTGTAAGATAGGCTTAAGCTACATCTCCCGATCTGAATGGAAGCAAAGGCATTCATTTCATTATATTGATGGCTGCAGGTTAGTAAATTCCAAGAGGAGGACATTAACAAATAGGAGGTGGTAACAGGTTTAACATTTTAAACCACTGTGGCTATTTCCTAAATTAACAATGTCTTACGATAGCAGGCAAGCTTCCGAAGTAGCTTGCTACACTATTCTGTGAGACTAACTCCCAAAAGGCAATCATCTACTAGACCTTCCTCTACAGGCCAGATAAAAGCAGCACATAAAAGAGTACAGCAGTCCTACAAAAGGCAGCAGCAGGCTTAAAGCAAAGATGGATATAGCACCTCATGGTTAAACAGCAGATGCTATGGGGGAGGAGAATGTAAGCAGACAGTCAGATTAAGTCAAATTGGAAAAATATAAGCATGCTATTGAAAACAGAAACCAAAGTAATAAGAAGTTAAATGCATTGTGACTCACCTTATTTTTACAGTTTAGTAAGTAATTTATTTCAAAAGACAATGATTTCGTGTTAAAAGAAAGGCTAGTAACTCTACTATTGCCTGACGCTTCCCACTATAACATCTTATTTCCAAATCTGCATAGAATCTTCTCAAGCAAACTGGGCTGAAAAGTTATATACTAGTATCTTCTTCTGCACTCTTATTTCAACAAAACTACTTAAGCCAATAACAAATCAAAAACACACCACACCACCACCACCACCCCCCCCCAAACCACAACACTTTATGAAGAAAATTATCTTGGAAAAGAAAATAAATCTAAAACTTGCAGTATCTTCTCTGGAAAGGTTTAGCACTAGCACACTTTGAGGCTGGAATTTGAATTCTGACCTGTGTATCTAGGATGTACATGTTATGAGCCTTCCAGCAATGTGAACATAGCCATGCTTTCAAGTTTTTGGGACTGGGGGAAGAAGAATATATTATTTTCAGCAAACAGTATATATTTTATCTGCTAAAATCTCTCCTGAACTTGATCCAGCCTGGAATCGAACAGAATCTTCCTTTCACTTCCAGGTGCACAATACACTGGGTCAAAGTACCAGAAAATAAAGCTAGGAAGCTGACTTACCCTTTCCAAGATCCCACTACTAAGTAACAGCAATGTAAAAGATACTCTAACCAAATGTGGAGGGGGCAGGATTAAACTCATGGAGAGAAGGGGGCTTGGGGGGAAAGAGTAGATGAAAACAATAATGGATATAGCCCAAACTTGCTTAGACATGGTCCTGAGCAACCTGACCTAGGAGTAGCCCTGCTTTGAGCAGGGGCTGGACTCCACGCCCTCCAAAAGTCTCTTTCAACCCAAACCATGCTGTAATTCTAACAACAGTGGAAGCGGTAGCTGCCAGAAGGGTGACTGAAGTCTGCACCAAAACAGGAATAGGATGGTTGAACAGAGACTCCATCAGAGAGTGCCAGAGAGAAAAATCTAAGAAAAAAAACAGGGATTGCAGAGTGAGGAGACCAACAGGAGTTGTTCAGGGAAGTAATGTGGGAACGCTAGCACAAGTAATAGAGACAATATATCTCATGAAAAACCCAGTGAGGCAGGAGAACTGACTGGCTGATCACAAACACACACAAGAAAAAAAAAAGAGGAAAAGGAGCTAACAAGCACAGCACAAAGACAACAGAGACTCTGCAAAGAGTTGAACTGGCAACAGAGGGAGGGAGCATCTCCAAATGACAGGAGAGAAAGACAAAGACATCAGATTAGGTATTGAAAAGGGTATGAATTTAGATTGGCTAAGATACCTTCCTAAAAAAATCGTAACTGACTAAATGTGAATAGGATTTGGATAAAACATGGTTAACTATGCAGAAAGTAAAAGCTATATTGTTGGTGACAAATAAAAAAGGCAGCAAAAGCGGCTTGTACTATCAAAGCATGCCCTCCTCTAGTGCCCATCCTCCACAGTCCAAAGACATCCATAAAACCCTCTGCATAAGCACATGGATCATACTGTCTAGGGTTGATCCCTATAAAGCATGACAGAGTATTATTAGATACCACTAGCTCAAATGGCAGCGGTCTGCCTAGTGAGTAGCTTCCAAACCTGCTGATATGATTGCAATTATTATTTTTAACAGCTAGGAAATAGCATACAAACTACATTAGAAATAACTTCATCAAGTAAACAGAATTAAGCCCTGGAGTTTGGAAATGAGTGCTGAAGTACATTATGACAGTTTAATTGCATGGCTTTTATCTCTTTCCCCCCATAGAATCTTTGCCAGGTCACACTTACCAGGTCACTACTCAGTATTTTGTTTGTACTTACTCATCATGCCCCCTATCTAAAAAAAAAAAATTTAAAAAGAAAAAGAATACTGCATATAATGCTACACTGAAAGCAGGAACTGATTTCCTCATAGGCCATTGCAGAGCACTGATATGTTAGATTAATATTGCTGAAACCGTCAAATACCATATTCATCCCACTGAAGTATCATGGTTATTATCCCTATTAACAGACACAATATTAAAGCATATGATTAAGGATGGATTTATTTACCAGCCTCAGGTCCCTGATCTGAGCCTAAAAGAAATTAAGTTCTTGGGTACGTTACACAGCAAATTATGTTTAAAGATACCTGCCGTATCAATTGTGTACACACACCCCACTCCCCCCTACCAAACCAAGAAATACCACTGATATTACATAGACAGGATTCAGATGCCTTCATCAGGCAAGAAGAAAATCTTTTCAGTTTTCTGCTTTATTTGCATTGTTTCTCCAAACTTATTCAAAGGAAACAATTACCCTAGAGACCAGGTTTATTGCTGCCCAACCTAGACGGACTCCCCAGTAGACAGGGGAAATCTATTCTGAGGAATGTTTCTGTGGGGAAGAAAAAGAAACCAAAACCCACCAATTATACAATAATTAAGGACTATAACTTAAAAAAGGTAGGCTCACAAGGTAATCAAACTATGGTTGCTTCTTCAACCTTAATTCTGGCATTTCTTAACATTTGAGAATTTGACCTGAAACCTTAAAATGACAATAAACCACACGCAATGGCAGAATCAATTTGACTTTATTGACATGTGCAACCCTTCACATTACAAAACCAGGGCAAATAAGTCATCCAATTGCTGCAGAAGCCATACCTACCTGCTTCTGGTATTTCTAGTGCACTCATTACAATGGTTTCTGAGAAACAAAGTTAAACTACCAGCATCTTTACAATAGGAAGACAAGAGTTCTTGCATTCTACACGCTATTAAAACCTGAGCCATTCTTCACCTACAAAATGCACTGTTTTGCAGAATGCCCATTAGAGATGTTAAAGTTACTGCAAGTACATATGGAGTTAGACAGTATTTACTCAAAGCCATACTCCAGTCAACTACTTTGATGACTTGACAGTCATGTGATAATGAAGGTAAATCTAATAACCTCCTTTTTTTGAAGGAAATCAAATCACCAAATCAAGGTTTTATCTTCATCAATGATAATCCAAAACCACCCATATTCAGTTACTAGTCTGGAGTAATACTGTGCAAACAAAGCACACATTTCAGAGAGCTGAACTTTAAAGGTAATAGTTCTAACTGTAGGACTACATTTTACAGAGAGCTTCAGTACCTACATTGCTTTTTTTACAGATAAAATCATCAATCTGCCAAGGCTTTCCATAAAGTGTTGTATTTTCGTTCACTCTACTGCCAACTGGAAGCTCCTTCCTTTCAAAGTTCTAATTCGTTCTCTCACTGAACGACTTTAGCACAATAAAACTATTCTCCTGAGTACTCGGTAGAGGTGTGTTTTCATGCATTTCAGGAGGAACACCAACCATATCTAAATACATATTCTTTATTATTTTTACTTTTAACCACCAGAGATGAACAAAAGCAAATTTACAGAACATTTAAGAGAATCCGTCCCACAAATGCAGCATACTGTGGCTTTACATTAGTTGTGCATATGCCATTTTCCATATAATGGTTTTAAAAGGCATACAGTGCAAAGATCCTCACAGCTTGTGGGAGATAATTTAGGTTGAAACTGTGGCTTAGAAATTATTTGTTACCCTTAAAACAGAAAGGTAATATTGTGTGACCTTTGAGATAAGAAAAAGGGTATGATTATATAGCCCTAAAAAAATACAGCAGTACCTCACACCTCAGAAACAAAACAGTAAAAAGCAACAATGAAACCAAAACCATGTCACTGTCTTCATATTTTACTCAAACAACACTTCTTGGTCTAGATCCAGCCACGATTTTATGTTGATTAGGGCAGGGTGTAGGAGGTGGGAAGAAAGCGTTTTCACTGCTTACTGTTTTACAGAAAAAGCTGAAGCACTGCTGGGCAGGACTAAACAGGATGCTTCTATTTCTTAACCCATTCCCCAGTAAACAACACCTCCTTGCAAAGCTTCAATTCAATGGCAAAGGATAAGTTTATCTGGCACATCATATACCTTATCTACTAACTAAATTAACACTGAAAACAGGGGAGCTTGTTCTTCCTTTCCAGACAGGCAGGCAGCATGTAATCCTAATAATGTGAATTCTTGCAAGGCAGGATCTTTCTCTTTGCTTATCCTTGTTCTCTTTTCATTAGTTAGTTAATCCATTACCTAATTCATCTTGGAATCATCTTTAATTGTTAATAATGGAAAGACTCGGGACTCCTGTGCTGAGCTTACAGGGCTCTCTTCTATTCTTACCCTGGCTGAATTTCTGCCTGGTGTCAGGTCACAGAAGGCAAAGTCTGCTTTTCTGCAGCTACGCACCACCAACACAAACAAAGTCTGAAGAAAAGCATACTGCCACATAAAGGGAAAAAAAAGAGGCAACAGCAAATAGGAACAGGAAGGGGAAAAAAGAAAAGAGAGAAAAAAGTAACTAGTCAGGTAGGAACTTAAGGAGGAAAACACTTTTGGTCACTAGATACAAAAATCCCTCAGTCCAAATGGAGATGGCTTAAAACCATGGTGTGGTGAAATTAAGAGAAATAGCAAGCACAATAGCTTTGCAGGTTTCTTCTCCATGTTGTCCCACAGATAAACTTGCACTGACTGCAGAATCTTACACTTGAGGAAAGCAACAGCCTGGCTTCAAAGGCTATAAGCACTAAAGATCCCTTTGCTTAAAAAGGACCTAGAAGTTTGATACCTCCATCTCTGACCCTGAGTAGAAGGGCCCCTGGTCTCCCAAGATGTATTTTTAGCACTGTCATATAAAGGAAAGCTTGACTCCTTTTTTTGAAAATGCAAAGTCAAACAAAAAGTAAGTATCAGATACAGGTTCACAGGTAAAATGAAACTGAGAAGGTAACTGCTCTTCTCAGGAAACTACAGCAAGGTCTTTAACTCAGCAAAAAAGTAAGTAATTTTAAAGGCTTTATTCTGTTTATAATTGACTTAAGATAGAGTAACACAAAGTCAGAGCACCTCCATCAGGACACACAGTGGAGAAGTCTTGAAAAAAATTATTTTTCCAGTACACATGCTAAAAATAAAGTCTTCAACCTTGAACACACTTCATCTTACAGCCACGTTTCTTTGCATTGATCAACATATTAGATTGCTTATTACAGAAACATGAAAGGCAGATCCAAAGTAAGATACTTCCCAATGGCTGACCAGAAGAAATTGTTTCTCAGCAGGCTTCACCTCTGCCAGTTGGGTGGTCTCACTACAGCCATTATTTATTCCCATCCAAATGTTCTTCCACTATTAGATGTCTGAGGGACAACTGGATGCTCCCTAGATAAAGCATTTTGATATGAAGGAAAAAAGCCAAAGAGCATGTTGCAACACCCACTCTCTGTCAGCATCTTCACTTATTATATACACTCCCTGTACAGATGTTCAGTTAATACTTGCTAAAACATTTACTGTCAAGGTACAATTAGATCTTGATACAAGGAAGAGCTGCAGCACTGAATATGGGCTGAGTATATGGCCTCCAATTTTCAGGTCATAAAAAGCCCAAAGCACTCACCAACTATCTAATTTAGACAGAATAAAAGCTTTTTATTTCCTAAAAAAGGTATAAATGTTTCTTCCCAAGACTGAGTTCTGAAAAATACTGCAGAAGAACTGCCAAAACATCCCTCCCCTTGTCCAGTTTCACTGAAATATACTGCAGCTTCTGTGCACCATGTACTTTCAGCAAAGGAAATGGATGAATGACGCATCTAGGCATGGCACCACCAACAGTCTTTTCCTCTGGAATGCAACCATTATGGTGCTAAGAAAGACTCTTATTTGTCTAAGAGCAGACAGTTAACAAGGCTATTTTATATAAATATTTAAAAATAAAAAGGTGCAGCAACACAAGTGCTGTGATGTCATCATATCCAAAACTCTAGCCAGGTAGCACTGTAAAATCCCCATGCTTCAACTAAAATTTTCAGTCCCACCGGAACCTCCACTGTTCAGTAGATCCCCCGAGGTGCAGGACCACTTCGCACTCCCTACAAACGATTTCTTAAAACATACATGAGGTAAATTTGTCTCACCAGAAGTCTTACACTGTGCACTAAGCAGTATAGCTGGAACTGTCTTACAGATTAAGCATTTTCAGATAAAAATAGAACTTGATTAACTTGATGTGGCTCCCAGAGTTTGGCTTTATGTGAAAAATCTGATCATTAACTGAGAAATTTAAAAGTGATACTTTTATTTATTAAGGATACGCAGCATCAGTGAAACACAATGAGAACAAAGCAACATGATTCTTACTGCAGATGGTTTCTCCAGAGCTGGTCCTCTTGCTGAAGCAGTCTTCATTCACTAAATGGAACAACTGAAGTGGACAGCCAGGGGCTCCAATTTAGAATAAGAGCTCTAATGTGCCTTATGGGAGCAGCTAAAGGACCTATGGAAAAATGTTTGTTTAACAGTAATTTGTCTCAACTATAAATGGAAACAGAACAGAACTGACATAGTACCACAATGACAGTTTGTGCTGAACAATAACAGGATACTTGCATTAACAGAGTTGTGCTCTACTTAGGAAGCCAAAACAAGTGACCATACCAAAATGAATTGGTACAAACGTTTATTTCTGCAAGATGCCCTTCAAATGTCTCGCTGAAGACATCATTAGGGGATATGCTGGCCTCTAAAGAGAGGAAGTTTTAATGCCTGAGGAAACACCTGTGTATATGTAACTTTTATTTAAGCTCATTTCATTAGGTCTCTCTGCTAAGTTGCTTTAGGTTAAAGCAACTCTTATATCAGCTTCCCAGACTGGTGCAGTATATCTAGATGTGAAGTGAACCTGTTGGAAACTTGCCCTTCAGAAAAGAAAAAAAAAAAAATTCTACAGCTATTCTCATCTTGTAAATGGCAATTACAGTTGAAGTGTTCTGGCTACCTGTCCAACAAGATACCAAGTCACCCAGCAGGTGACTGACCTTCAGTCCACAGTTTAAGAGTGGAAAAGCCTACAGTAATATTTCAATTGCAGAAAAGTAACCTAAAAATGGAAGCACTTCTACTTTTTCTTATTCCATGGATAAACCTCAAGGTAGGGTTCATTATTCTTAGAAGTATGCCACAACTTCCATGAAAGTAAAGCAAAACAGTCGAGGCCCTCCTCACTTGCCTTAATGAGGAAAGACCTAAGGGTGGTATCACAAATGACATGTCACAACTCGGCTATGGGCTTTTCTTCCTTCTCTGAATTCTACTTTGAAGACCTCAAAGACTATTCTAAAGCTAGTATAAACCATGCTCACAACAGGAAGAAAGTTTCTAGTACAGTCCTGTAATATTCTAGTCCCCATAACACTTACAGTTCTTTTTAGATATTTATTGCTTTGTTTTGGATCCTTGAGTCAGTACTTGCACTAAGAGAAAAAAAAGAAAAAACAAGCAACCCATGTCAGAGAAGGACCAGCAATAAAAACCAAGGTAAAACACAGTTCTGCAGTGCCTGAGAATTGCCAGAAATGTATGTGAAACCACCAGAGATCACTGAAGAAAGAAGACTAAGCTGCCTTATGACTCAGACGAGCAAAGTCTCTTCCACAAAGTCTCTTCTCATCAACTAAAAAATAAACTTACAAGAAAATCCGGGATAATGAGGTGAACTTAGTTTACAGAAGTTTAGAAGACACGTCAATCCATAAATATCAGCAATAGACCAAATACCTACTTATATAATAACTTATCACAAAGCACTAAGAAATAAAATAAATAGTGCCTGAAGAAATCTTCTGAAGTAACCTTCAAGTGAATACTTAAGAGGGAAAACTGAAATTCTACTCTGAATTCTACTCTTCAGTTCAAACTCACAGTTGTTTATTTGGACTTTTATTTCTTTCCAAGTTAAAGTAGAAACACAATATCTGAAATCTAATCTATATATAACACAAAAAGGTTTCAATTTTTCCTTAAAGATTATTTCACTAAAGATTTAAAAAACAAACTACCAGAAATGAACTAACATCAGACTAAATCACGTATAAAACTTCCACTTCAGAGACTCAGAAATAAAAGAAGTCTCCTCTTGTGAAAAATTAGGAACATTTTTAAAAAAGCCAACTGTTTTCAAGGTACTGATACAGCCTCTTCCATATTCTTCCTTTGGGGAAAAAAAACCTGTACACTGCAGCACTAAAACATTAAAAACAACCAGTTCTCTAAGACTCAATGTAACCTTTCACCTTCTTGGTGGAAGTCTACCTCCAGGTGTAATTCAGATGCTTTTAGCAATATAAGATCCAACACCATTCTCGGTATCTTGAAGCTGTGTTACACACACCAGTTTGTTCACCTACACATCTTCCATCAGTTCACATAGAAGGAACAATGGAAACTTAGCTCTAAGTCAAACACAAAATGAGAAAAATCCGAAATCAACTTCTTTATGGATAAGCCAGTGTTAGAATGAATTTTATTAGTCCTTCAAAGAGCCTTTGCTGACCCTAAGAAAGAATCAGACTGACTCGCAAATCATCTACAAACCAGAAATCACACTAAGAGTAGAGCCTAAAACATGTATCCATCAACTTGTTCTAGTCAGGTATTAAAATTTATTCTACTAGGCTGGTATGTGGTGTTTACATACAATTCAGAAAACAAATCACAAAGCTAATTATGGATGTCTGACCATGGGCCAGAGTAAATTGACCCCATAACGGAGACCACAAGCTTGGCTAAAGGCCATCAGAGGATAGTGGTACAGAACAGTATAGTTGTACTTCAGAGTTGAAAGACCTTTCTTAGCGCTTCCGAATCAGGATTCGGAAGTCCTGTGAAAAGATTTAGGCATCCTGCTTTGATTCCCTGGGAAGGAGGGAGGAAAACTTTGTGAGGAATACTTTAATAAGACTAAGTAAGGATCAAAAGGCCCAAGCAAAGAAAAAAAACCAAACTGGACTGGTTAGGAAGAATCACCTCCCCACTGCACAAAATCAGTCTGAAGTTTTTGTCATAGGGAGTAGTAGCTAAATGCTGTAATTAATAATAGGGGAAAAAAAAAAGTATACACTTTTTCCATCACAAAAGGCTCTACCCAACTGCCAAAAGAATTCAAGGGCTTGTGTTCTTTCACAGGTTGATAATATTCACACAAAACAAGTTTTCCTAATGCATATATTAATGCTAGCTGGGAATCTCATAGCTAAGGGAGTTTTAATGACTCATTTACTAATGGAGAAACCAGGATTTGTACACACTACGAAGGTAAACAAATACATCTGTCAAGCATCTTCTTTCCTCCTGAGCCTCAGCTAGCATAATTAATCAAAATCTGATGATTGCTCTACATAAGAAATGTGCCATTTCTCTGGTAGATTTAAGGGGAAGGGAAGAGAAGAAAACCACACGTACACATTTCAACTCCCTCTTTTAGAAATTATGATCTGATGTCCTCAAACTCAAAAATAGCTGACAACATAAACATAACAGCAAGAATTCAGCATTTTATAAATGCTGAGTTGTATAAAGCACAGTAGAAACTCGGCATACTTCAAGAAATACGCATAAGAAGAGTTACGCATATGTAAGCCTTTTACTGAAGTCATTTTTAAGAGTAGCATTATTGCCATTATGCAAAAGCAAAACTTTCATTTTCTGGACCAAATAGGCCTAGTTCACATGGAACTAAAAAAAGGTGCTTTCTCAGCTTTCTGAAAGCTTTAAGTACAAGCATTTAAATGTTTACAGTTAAATAATGGTAAGATTTTGGAAATTGTTAAGTAATGTTACAACAGCCATCATTTCTAAGCAGGTAAGTGAATTCTGTTAACTGGGCAATTCAGAATTTATACTTCAGTTTGACCTGGATATTAAACTGAAAACCTTCTTTTCCAATGAACTTAGTAAAAAACATTTAATCAGATACTGAAATACGGTTCTTTGGCTGACAAAAAAGGAATTATTAAAAAGAAACCCAAAACTTTGAAAGAAAAAATTGAATTTTTAAAAATGAGTTTATAATTAAGTTTTGCCTACAGAATTAAGTCCTGTAAGACCCATTTCCCAAACAGCCCTTTGCTTTTTAAAAATAATGCTGTCCTTGATGACAATTGAGATAAAGCACTAATCAGTACCAATGCCCACTACAGTATTTTAACAGAAACAAGATTTGTTGTGCCCCTCACAGGGAAACACAGGCACATTTCTAATAAGCGACTACAACGGCATGAAGGCTTCAAGTTTTGATTTTTCTGCTCAGCAATAACCGCATTCTACTACTGTCCCTTTGGCATATCCCCATAACTCTACTCCCTTTGGCAAAGCCGCACTTCTTTTCTGTCAGAGAGTACAGGATCAGGAGGGGAAAGGCAGGACACCTCTCCTTTATCAACCACCACCTCTTCAGCTCACTTACATGCACGCTGGCATTCAGACTGTTTGTTACCCATTTTTCCCTATCCTTCCAAGACGCGCCTGCATTAGTTGCTGTGTGTATAGCACGCTGCCAGGTGGAAAACTCCCAGCTCTGCAGAAGGACCTGTGCAAGGAAAACACTCGGCAAGACGCTGGCTATCATCACTGCTTGTCCTCCCACCGCCTTTACAGCCGAGATGCAATATCCCTAGTCACTCGAAACCCCTCCACTCCTCCCATTCACCAGATCCGGGGTGGACAACAAGAGCACAGAGCGGTAAACGAGAAACTCTCGGGGGAGAGGCGTGCGAACCCTGCCCCCCGGATCGCGCCGAAGGCCGGGGAGTTGCGTGCACCACTCTCCCCGTGCCCTACAAGTTCAAGTGCAAGAGTTTCCCGGGCCCCGCCGGCGGCCCGATGCCGCTGCCGGGCGGCGGGAGCGAGACGCCCGCCGAGAGGCCCCCCGCGGCGCCGCGGCCCACCCGGGCGGGCGGCAGCACCTCTCCGCGCAGCCCCGCCCGCCACGCCGAGGCCAAGCGAAACCCACCCGGCGGCACGCCGCTACCCCAGCCCCTCGGGCGGGAGGCGGCCCGGGCCGGCCGTGCCCCCCTCCTCCACCACGGCTCAGGGCGGGACGGGCCCCTCGCTCCGCCCGGGGGGAGCCAAGGGGAGACAATGGGCACGATGACTTCACCCTCCAGCAATGTGAGGAGCAGCGGCGGCCACCGCCGACTTCCCCCCGGGCCCCGGGACACCCCTGGGCCGCGGCTCCCCCGACCGCAGCGAGGACCCACCCGGGCCCTCTCCTACTCGGGCTCGGGCCCCCGCCCAGAGGCGGCTCCGGCTCGAAGGCTCCGCTCCACCCCCCACTCTCCGCCACGCTCAGGGCGGCGGCTGCCGGCGAAGGCCCGAGGCGGGGGACGCCCGGCGCCGCCGCCGGACCCCCCCCCCCCCCCGCGCCCCCTGCCCCGCCGCGGGCCCACCCCCGGTACCTGCGAGTCGGCGGGAGGAAGCGGCGCCGTTCCGCCCGCCCGAGCCCGGCCCCACGCAGGAAGCGTCTCCGTGTGTGTGAGGAACGGAGGAGGCGGCGCTGCCGCGGGCGGGGCGGGGCCGGGCGGGGCGGGGCGGGCCGAGCCCGGCGGCGCGGGGCCGGGCGGGCCGGGCCCGGCTCTGCCCGCGGAGGAAAGGCGGCGCCCGGGCGGTTGGTTTCCGCGACGCGCTGAGCTCACGCGCACGGCGGTGCCGCCCCCTCGCCCTCCCCCGGCGGCCGTTGGGGCGGGGCGGCCCCGGCAGGCAGGGGGCGTCGCGCTCCCCTCAGGGCGCTGCCGCCCGCCCCGCTGCGCCCCCCGGCCGCGGGGGCGGTGGGAACCGCGGGTGCCTCGCCTTCTGCTCGCTCTCTGCCGCTCCTGGATCGGGGGTGGCCCGGCGCGGGGGGTGCTCGGCGCCGGCAGGGCGGGGGCGGCGTCCGCGCCCGCTCCCCGGTGGCGGTCCGCTCGCTGGGCCGGTGCGCGGGGACTGCGCAGCGCTGCCAACAGCAGCGGCAGCAACACAGAGTAATTATTTACTATTCCGTGGACTTCACACCCAGTGAAATGTAAAAGTGCAAGGCGAAGAATGAACTATTGAGGCGTTTCAATAGGCTCGTGTCGCTGAATGCTGATTCACTCGCCGAAATGGCAAAGCACTGAGTTCCTGCTGTAAAATACAGACATTGCTTCTTTTCGCCCCCCTTCTTGCCATTTGAAATAGAACCTGCCTCAGAACTTGCCCAGGAGCCCCCCACTTTTCTTTCATGGCATGACCCTGCTCCCGGGTTAACCGCAGTCAGCCCTGGCTCCCTGGGCGTTCCGTAGCTGAAGTCCCGGCCTGCCTCCGGCCCTGCTGTACAGCCCTCCCGTCCCCGCTGCTGGGCGTCTCCGTCTGCTTTTGCTGTGGACCTTCACGCCGTCTTCCAGGGGGTTCCCCCTGTCTGCAATCCTATCTTAGCTGCTGCCCGCTCCCGCAGCCTGCTCGCCGCTCCTGACCCCCGCTTCTGGGCCAACTCCGAATCCCTCTCTTCTGTCCTCTGGCATAGTTTAAGAATTATTTGCGTACATTAATATTACATCGGTTTTAAACCGTGTACCTTTTTTTTCTTTCTCTAGTTAGTCATTCATACCGTTTCGTGTCACCTCTGGATTCTCTGGAACTGGAGTTTGTCCTGCACTTATGGATGACTAGTGGTGCTTCCATTAAGCTGGTATGAAACCTAAAAGCTTACTCTGGAAAAAGTTACTAATTACCCAGCCTGCATTTAACATGTGCAAACATTGTAAAATGAATAAAATGTACCATGCTTTTCCTGTGGGATTTGCAGTGTACGGTCTGTTAATGGCTTCCACATATACTTACCTTTATTTATGTGCACAGTTCCGTTTAAGTCAATAGGACTACTTCCAGTACATCAAATTAAGAGCGAATACAAATCGTTCCATGGTGAGATACTTAATCTGAAATGGCAGAATAGGCGATTACAACAAACAGGGAAGGGAAGTGGAAAATGAGGGTAACAGCAATGAGATTATACTGGAATTTAGGTATGTTGTGTACAAACCACAGCAGTTCCTTCTTTGCGTGCAAAAGCCAGTAGCTAGGTGAGTTACTTAGGCTCCAGTATTGCGAACATGCACATGTCGCTTAAGGCATGTAAGTAGTGCCATTGTATTCAGTTGGATAAGATATACAGAAAAATGTTTACATGTAACTGTTTGCAGGGTAAAGTCTTGGCCACTTTCTTATGCATCAGATTTGGTACAAAGAAATGGAATTAGAGAACTGGAGTTCATAAAACGAGGGGAGAAAAAGGAAAGGCAAGAGTGGAGATGAATGAGAGAAAGAAAGCAAAGAGGGGAACAGACAGATTAGCGTATAGAATAGCATGATAGGATAGGTGAACAAATTGTGTCTGGAATAGGAACAGCAAACCGTTTTACCAACTAAAATTTGCAACCCCCAATAAAACAAAAAACAGCAACAAGAAATGCAAAGCAATGCAGTAATGTATTGCTTTCTAAATGTCTAGAGGGATTCAGCAAAGCAGTACAAATATTCTGAAGTCTCTTGGCTAATGCTGGGGAGAACAGCAGGGGAACAGAGCCCAGGTGGTTTAAAATTCTGCACTGGGAGATTGAGCGGTCACTGTGGGGGCCAGATAGTTTCTCCTTGAAGCTGATGAGAGACAAAGCAAACGTCCAGCCAGCCACCCTCCTGAGAGCTCTGCAGCAGAGAGCCTGCAGCCAAATAGGTGCTTTCCATCAGAAGCATTCAAAATAGTCAATTAACAAAATACAGAAAGCACAGGGAGGAAAGAGAATCTTTTCTGCACAAGCTGTACACAAAAACTGACAGTGGTTTGTTTTAATATGTAGGGAAGATATGTTCGTTTGTTTGCTTGCTTGCTTATTATTACAGAGCAGGATGACAAAGAGGTACTAAGGAAAAGCAGGGGCTCCCCAAACCCTTTAACAAAGAGGAAATACCTCATGCACGCTGCATTTTGTGAAGCATACAAGATTTATGAAAACAAACAAGCCTCTCTTTCTAAAACACTTTCTGGAGAACATCTAGGATTGAAACATTCTGGGTATTTAATTCAGCTGCTGGCAGAAACGTACAACGTATTATATCAGAATACAAAAATACTGCCCTCCAAGCAAAGCATCTGGTATGTTCTAAAGAGGTGTAAGCACACACAACACGCTGTCAAATGTGGAAGTGCAAAAATCATATCAGCATGAAGAGAGGTGAGCAGACGGGACTGAGAAAGAAAAGTGCTTTTTCTCTCAGTGGTAGGGAATGGAGAAAGGGTATAATATGGACAACCTTATCTTAATTTAGTAAATACTTCCCATAATCTATGCTTGTATGGACTGCTGGCCTCAGCATAGTTTCAGTATTTACATATGAAACACTGCTATCTCATATGAAAGGGTACTGTAAAATACAGTGCCTTGGGACAGTATTTC
Organism: Mycteria americana; assembly: GCF_035582795.1. Taxonomy (NCBI): domain Eukaryota; kingdom Metazoa; phylum Chordata; class Aves; order Ciconiiformes; family Ciconiidae; genus Mycteria; species Mycteria americana. The sequence goes on from NC_134366.1 coordinate 151,821,904, forward strand.
ATGTGTTTATGGTCTTTTCTTTAAACTTATGTTGGAAGAGTATCAAATATGATGGGTAAATGTTTCCATCTCTCTGATCCTACATCTGAGTCTCTCTTAGAAATATTCAACCATCATCTTCAACATAAAATTGGCAAAGCCAAACTCTTTTTTTCTATAGATAATTTTATATTTCCTGCAGCCTCTGCCATCATCTGGTCTCCAATCCATCATTTTTAGGGGAAAAAGAGACATCCTAAACCTTTCCCTTTTGACACACACATTTGTGTCCCTGACCTTTCTCTCATCTTGTTCTGAAGAACACCCTTTGTTTGGGGATTCACCACTCACCTACATTGTCCAGCTTAACTGTCTTGCCAATTTTTTTTTTTCCAGAGAGTTTATTTTCAGCACCCCTGATTTTACTGATCTGTCTTACAGTGTTGCCCCACAGATGGTTGCATTTGCACAAAAAGCATAGCAGAAGATTGATGTGGCAGCAGGAACAAGTGGCATGGGGAAGGAAGAGAACTATTTAGATCAATTTTGCCACTGGGGAAAATGTAATATGGAAATGCAGTCTGACTTGCAACTAAAGAAGAACGGATAAAAGCCTTTCATGAACTAAAATATCTGCAATATCCGTTGATAACAAAACATGTCTTTAGACCGGCCATGCAAAAATAGGCAATACTAATAAATATCAGTATATAACTGATAAATACCTTATTATTTATTAGTATATCTAAGATACAAATTGTATGGGACAGGAATAGGTATTGCAGTCTGTCAGGCTTCTGTTTACCCTTTGTGAAAGATTATTTGCCATGCACCAATTGTCATCAATTATATTGGGTGCAGTAGATTAAAAAATACATACTCTGGAAGAAATCCAGATTAGGATTTTCTTAAAAGGCATCATTAACCTGAAGATAAAATGAAAGGATATTTAAATACAGGGGTACCACGATGACAAGCTTAGGATAATGGATTAGTGTTAAATAGAGCTATCTGATGTAGATGCAACCTCACTGATCCAAGTTACAAAGTGGCAAGATACCAGTAAACAATGTGCAGACTGAGCACTCTCCAAATTATTGGCATGTCATAAAACATTAAAGATGAATGCTTCCATAGCCATTTCAAACATCTCAGATATCTTAGAGTTACATCATCTGATCTAATCAGTTTCTGTAGTAGTCAATAAAGAAAAAGCAAGGGTAGAAAATTTAGGATATCTAGAACCACAGGCCCCAGAACATGCCTACTGCAAGAAAGAAAATCCATTTAAATCAATTAAATAGGTCTTTTTCCAGCCGCAAAGAGAGAGAGTAGAAATAGTTAGAGAAATCTGTGTGCCTGAATCCAAAAAGTTGCTCCTGAACACAGATCAGATGTCACTCAACTTGTAAGCCTCCAAAAGTCTGCAGAAGACTTGTTTATGGGCTTAACATTTCTTGGACACCTAAAACTCCACTCCTGGATGTAATATTTAAGCTCTGGAGACTGTTCTGGAAGTCAGGTGCCTAAAGGTGAGGAGTTGCAACATGCACATACGATACCTGTGTGTTTTCTTGGAGCTAGCCCTTTTTAAAGGTCAGTTGCTAACATTGTCCATATCCTTAGGTAACTTCAATTTGTTAGAAAAAGAAATGAAAATCAAGTAAGAGTTAGTTATACTGTGAAAAGCAGCAGACTACCATTTCTGTTGCACAACGCTGTTTCCATCCTAGTCCCATGGGCTTTCCTCCTCTGTTACTCAGAACAGCCTGAAACTTCTGTTTTTCTGGGTTGAGAAGTTATGTGCTTAGTCCCTGCCCAAAGGTGAAATTGTTTCTGGAAAGCTTGAGCAAGAATGTTTTTGCTGTTTTAAGTGTGAGAACAGTGAGGTAGGGGGAAAAATTGCATAAAGGTAAAAGTGCTTGAGGGTTTTCTAAATAACTTTTTCATCAACATCACTAGATGTGAAAAGATTATAGTCATGGTGGAAATAAGGCTGCTCAGGAAAGGCCTATACTTTTTCTAAAGTTGATCTCAAATCAGTCAGAGGGTCTTTCAAGCAGCATGTACGGTCCATCTTTGGCAGAGCCAGAGGACATTTAGACTTGCCCTTCCCTGAGGAGCTAATATCTGCTCAGATTTAGCTGTCCTTTGAGTCACAGGCAGTGCCTCCATATTTTCATGGTGACACACTGACTGCACCCCAAAGTCCTAGTCCACCAGTTGCCCCATTACTGGGTAATCCTTCCTGGGGTGGCTCATCTGCAGTGTATCTACAGGTTCCCTCACGAATAAACTTGGATGGGGGAGGCTGGTAAGGGAGGTGCTTGGTGCCCATGGGGATCCCACTTCAGTGTGCCCCATGGCCACAGTCTGCTACTGATGGTACAGGACCTCCAAAAGTGTCACAGCAGGCCTTGTAGCCTTGTCTCTCTGCATGTCCTCATGCCACAGTTAAGTAGCATCGGTCACTCACAGACATTTTAAAAAATATGCCATCTATGTGACAAGGGGCCAAAGGGAGTCTTTGTCACTGTGTCCATGGTGGTATGCAGAAGCAGAGCATTTATCCACAGGAGAAACCTCCTTGGCTGGACCTGTAGTGTACAACCTCTGACTCTCCTGTGGCCACAAAACCATCTTGTCAGGGAGCAGCACAGGCCAGGGGCTCCCCATGGCAGCAGGGCAGGGCCTGGCAGCCAGGGCCTGTCCCACCACCCCAGCCCTAAGCCAGGCAGCTGGAGGGCACTGGGGCAGCCCCAGCCCTGGGGACAGGCTGCGGCCAGGCCAGGATGTGAGCCCACAGGTGGCCCTGGCCCAGTGGGCCCATGGTGGGGCAGGGCAGGGCTGTGGGAGCTGGAGACTGGCCCTCCTGCAGCGTCACTGGGGCAGGGGCCGGTGGCCCCACGGGGCTGACATGGGGTCCCTGGGCAGGAACAGTCAGGGCTGCGGGTGCCCTCAGGGCCCCAACATATCCTTATGGAGAGACTCCATATGGCTTTGACCATCGCTGACTTCAAGAGGAGCTCACACAAGCAGAGCTCTGGCGAGAGCACTGGTGTGTGCAGTCACACTGTTGGTGGAAAAGGGCAGAGGTGGGGGTCGGTGAGCAGCGGCTGCCTTTAGCCCCTGCTTAGAGGATACGTGGTTTCTGATACAATGGCTAAGGCTGTGAGAGCCAACAGACAAGCAGCAGTAGGACACAGGACCTCTGTACAGGGAGAGCTTTCCAGAACTGCGTCATCCTTCCTGGCCTCACCAGGGCAGATAGGCCATTCATGGGGGAGAGTTGCTTGCTGTGTGGGGGGAGCTGCAGACACAGCTCTACCAGGTTGTCTGGCGATTCCCACTTGCAGTAAAACATCCTGCAGCCCCAGCCACTGCCCGAGGGCGGAGGACACGAGCAGGGCACTTCGAGACAGTCTGGTCCTCCCCCGCATTGGCAGGGGAATGCTGCATGCCACGTACAGCAGCTCTCCTCTATGCGCTGAGGCCACCGCCAAGGTGGCAGTTTCATCGCGACCGTTGCACTTGTGACTGTGCCTGCCTTCCTGCCAACATCTCCGGCAAGTTTGCTGTTTACTGTGATTACTCTCAGCGTGACCCTCATGAAGCAGCAATTGTGGCCTTTACCTCTTGCTCAGAAGTCTCCTCTGTTGTCTCTCCTTCTAGCCAGGAGCAGGCCTCCCAGACCGCCTCCAGAGTGAGGTACGAACCTCTTGCTTCCTTGCATGAAGCTGACTCCAGGCACAAGTTAGTAACAGCAATTTCCCATGGTAAGGAGCATCCAGCTCCAATAATCTCTCCAACAGTTCCCAAGACTTTAAGTCCCTTTTGGGGCAGTCATTGCATAGAGAGAGGGCAGCGACTGCAGTGCCATGAGATTACCTGGGAATGGTACCTAGTTAAATCTTTGACAGACATCTCTAAATAGTTTTGATTCCTGGTAGGCAGCGTACCAGGACATGCCTGGTTTGGCCATGATGCAATGTGACTGAAAGATAACTGCTGGTCTCAAATGTCCCTTCCACATGCAAGGGAAGTATCTGAAGCAGCCAAAGGTTTTCAGTCTACTCACCACTCAGACCAGGCTACAGAGAAGGAGAAATATCAATGAAGACCATTGATGTAATGCTCCAAACCTTTGATAGAGATTAGCTTCTGTCTACCAAGCTTCTTCATCCTGCAGTCTAAGCTGGTGCTCACAGAAGTGTGCATTGTCTAGGGCTGAGCCCCAGTTCCTGATACCTCTCCCAGATACCTGAGCAGTTAGCTTTGGAGAACTGCTCCAAGTAATGCTCCCAGGATGCAGTCTGCAAAGGGTTCAGCCTAGCCCCTGCATCCATACACAAGGTTGTAGTGCTGGCCCTGTGAGTACAGGTATCTTCAGGAGACATGCTCCAGCAGTGGGGACCTGAAGGAAATCACAGCAGAGGAGTGGCAACAGAGCTATCTCCAGCAGTATTACCATCAGCCGCAGATCCAGCCCTGATGGGAATCTTTTCTCCTACGTGTGCAAGGAAGGAAGCTGAACTGGAAGATGATCCATGAAGTGTTTGGGTTGAGACTTCAAGGACAGCCCCTGTGAGCTCCAGGCCTAGAGAGAGAGGAAGGGAGCACATCCCACAAGCTTCTTCCTTCTAGGTCCATAGCAGTCAGCCTGCACACTGAGAGGGCTTGTGAGGGGTAAGAAGGCCCCAGGAGCCACCTTATTTTAGTTTGCTTAAAGACCAACTTACTTCATGGGTAAAAGGGCATTTTAAATAGCTTTTTTGAACCTATTAATATTTGTTTTGGATTTTGAAGTACTTTTTCTACTTTCTAGCTCCTCTCTGCATTCTTGAAGCCTTTGGCAGCTCAGTTTCTTGTCTGCACAGGGATGAACCAGCCACCTTTACTCAGTGAAAGAACACATGGGTTCTGGACCCATGAAAGGCAAGAAGGGAATCCCACCGGGTTCATTGGGAAGGTCTAGTTTTTTTGCTATCCCTTAGCCATTTAGCTACATAGTTGGCAGACCATTCCTGGGAATATCTCAGATTGGCTACAGACCATGGTATCTGGGAGAGGATCAGCTGTGTGTTGTTGAGACTGGGCAGTGGGTCTTTATCTATAACAGCTTCCATATACTGACAACCTTCTGGATCAGCTATGGGGTAATCCTCTGAACGGCGTCGTGCAGTGTCTTGTCCGTCAGTTCAGTCTCTTTATCATGCTGAAAACCATAGGACTAGAAAACATATTATGCAGTTTGTACACGGGAGACTTTATGTGCGCTTGCATTGATGGCAAAGTGAGGAAAATGCTGTGATGTGTTTTCTTCTCCTTGCTATCCAACAAGGTCCCCAGGAGCTGGCCCTCCATCCAGCTTCACCTCTGCCATGCTACAAATGGGGTGATACAGCTCTTGGGTGGTGTGCTGACTTTGCCTGTCCTTCTCAAAAAGAAAACTGAATTGATTTGAAATATATTTAACATATATTTTAGGCCACAGTTGTTAATTTCTAGAACCAGGTGTCTTGAGTTAGCCTCTTACTTTCTTTCATGCTATAATTTGCCTACTGTCCCAAAATAATCAAGGCAGGAATCAGTGGATTTGGCTCCTCTGAGAACTGTGTCTGCCTCAAGTTCTGCAGAAGGTACTGTGCATGTTGGTGTTGCTTCCTTTTTTTTCCTTGGCTTGTCTTCACAGGGTTTCTTTCCCCTTGATTCCTTTCTATTTTTGCATTAGATCAGCTAAACACGACACCTAAGACTTCACTCACTCTGCCCCCCCTCCACCTCCCGCACTCAGTTCTGGCCAAGATATACGGACAGAGATTTCCTCTCACCCAAGGGTAATGAGTCACAAAGTCTGGATGATTAGAAGGAAGGGTTAGGGTTTCACCTGCCTTTTGGGAGATCATTTTCTTCTTCAGATACCATTCCTAATCCTATGCTTACTGCGGATGCAGTCTACCACAAGATCTGCAGAAGTGAGTCCTCTCTGGAGACTGCAGTGCTACTCATCACTTTCTGGAAGGTGTTTCTGCACCACATGTATCCCTAAAGGGTTAGAACTGACACTTGACACTGAAACTTGTTCAATGCTTTTTTTGTTTCAAATTTCGATAAAGTTTAACCACTGAGATGGTCCAGGTTTCTATTTGAAGCAACAAAAGGGCAGCCATACTGGTCAGCAAACAGGCTCTCTGATGTTGTTGTGGGGTTTATCTATAATGCAGGGTATGTAGGTGCATTTGGGCTAGCTCTGCGTGGGTTCAGCCAGCTGTGCAACCACAGAGCCCAGAGCCCAGTGAAGAACAACAGCTCACCAGCCTTCCAGGCTGAGAAATGCTCTGTGTTGTTGCAACATTAATGCTGACAGTAACTGAGTCAGTTGAGATCTTGAGATCCTAGTCTCGCCATTGCTGCTTGATTGTTTTGTCCTTCACTTCAGTAGGGAGTTGGATTGGGTTTGCGTGGCAAGGTTTTGGTAGCCCAGAGGGCTACAAGGGGTGGCTTCTGTGAGAAGCTGCCAGAAGCTTCCCCTATGTCTGATAGAGCCAATGCCAGCCAGCTCCAGGACAGACCCGCTGCTGGCCAAGGCCGAGCCCATCAGCGATGGTGGTAGTGCCTCTGGGATAACATATTTAAGAAGGGGAAAAAGTTGCTGTACAACAGCAACTGCAGCCGGAGAGAGGAGTGAGAATATGTGAGAGGAACAGCCCTGCAGACACCAGAGTCAGTGAAGAAGGAGGGGGAGGACGTGCTCCAGGCGCCGGAGCAGAGATTCCCCTGCAGCCCCTGGTGCAGACCATGGTGAGGCAGGCTGTCCCCCTGCAGCCCATGGGGGTTAATGGTGGAGCAGATATCCATCTGCAGCCCGTGGCCAACCCCATGCCAGAGCAGGTGGATGCCCGAAGGAGGCTGTGACCCCGTGGGAAGCCCACGCTGGAGCAGGCAGGTCCCTGGCAGGACCTGTGGAGCTATGGAGAGGGGAGCCCATGCTGGAGCAGGTTTGCTGGCAGGACTTGTGACCCTGTGGGGGACCCACGCTGGAGCAGTCTGTTCCTGAAGGACTGCACCCCGTGGAAAAGACTCATGCTGGAGAAGTCCATGAAGAACTGCAGCCCGTGAGAAGGACTCATGTTGGAGAAGTTCGTGGAGGACTGTCTCCCACGTGGAGGACTGCTCCAGCGTGGGAGGGACCCCACGCTGGAGCAGGGGAAGAGTGTGAGGAGTCCTCCCCATGAGGAGGAAGGAGCGGCAGAGACAACGTGGGGTGAACTGACCGCAACCCCCATTCCCTGTCCCCCTGCGCCGCTGAGGGGGAGGGGGTAGAGAAATCAGGAGTAAAGTTGAGCCCGGGAAGAAGGGAGGGGCGGGGGGAAGCTGTTTTTAAGATTTGGTTTTATTTCTCATTACCCTACTCTGATTTGATTGGTAATAAATTAAGCTAATTTCCCCAAGTCGAGTCTGTTTTGCCTGTGACAGTAACTGATGAGTGATCTCCCTGTCCTTACCTTGACCAACGAGCTTTTAGTTATATTTTCTCTCCCCTGTCCAGCTGAGGAGGGGAGTGATAGAGCAGCTTTGGTGGGCACCTGGCATCCAGCCAGGGTCAACCCACCACAGGCGTGCTGAGTTAGAACAAAGCAAAGATTATGAGATTTGGTACAAAATTATTCCCTGGAACAGTAATTAACAACACACGTCTCTGCTCATGTGGAGGTCTTTCTACAATGCCAGGAGTGTGTGTTTTAAGCTTCAAGTCACCCCAGTTCACCACCTATTTAGCTGTCAGATCTGGGACTTGCAATATAGGATCTGATGTTACTGGCGACAGGAATTCATTATTACAGCCAGATCCTTAGCTAACATTTACAAAAGGCTGGATGAGTTTATGATCGATAAGAAATTCATGTAACTACAGAGCTGAAGAAGACAATAAGCAAATGATGCAATCTACTAACCACTGACCAGGGAAGAATTTGCACCTCCACATGTGCATTCAGTCTTCATAGTAGAGCAGTTCCTCTGAAGCCTCTGATATTGCCTATTGCTAGAGACAGGGCTCAATGGAGTAATTACCTTAGTCATAATGACAGATATTCCAATGCCATCAATTTAAATCCTTTTCATAGTGCTGAATTACAGCTTGACAGCAGAGATCTCATGACACACTCCTGCTTCTGATTCCCCACCTGCCTCGTGACAACTGTATTGCTTGGTTACATGAAAAAAACAACATCATTGCCTAAAAGGAAGACAAAATGACAATAAACTTATTTTTATGAATTCTTGGGATTCTTTGCCATCTCCTATTTGCTTTCTGTATTTTCTGTTTTTCCTTTTTGCAAGATTTTACATTTATTGGGACTGAATATTTCATTACTTGCAACTTCCCATTGCTCTGATGTAATTGCTTTCCAGTTCGCAATTTCTTTCTGTGTGCTGCTAGAAGTTAGGATCCAGTGTCACCATTAGCATTTTACTAGGTTGCCATTTGCACCAGTGAAACACCTCCTCACCCCAAAAGTGAGTTTAAGGTGGTTGTCAAAGGTATGGAGGGATCCTTGCTTATTTTAGTTTTGTTGACAAAAAAGGAAAAAATCTCCAGCTCACAAATTGGGTTCCTATCATCTGGTACCAGGAATGCATAAAGGCTGATTTTTTTAAATTTTTTTTTTTTTTTTACTTGCAATGGTGAGACAAAACACTTGGAGCCTGAGTACCTGCAGTTAGGATATGAAGGATGTACCATACTGTTCTGAAGACTGGAGATACTTAAACGGTTTATATTCTGACACTGAAGTCATAGGTTAATGTAAACATTTTATCGTATATCCAAAGCGTGCCATTTTCCCATGACATACTGTAGCCTCATGTCAACTAGTTGTCTGTGAAGCAGCTGTATGAATCACCTTCTGGCTGTGTCTGTCTTCTTTCAGTGTAGAGAAAGCACAGATTATGGTTTTAGATTCATGCTTTGAACAGTTAAGGTTAGGTAAGATGAATTCTTCCTTCAGATTAGTCAAATATCAGAAAAGATATCAAACGTTCCTTTCTTCCTTCCTCCACAGCATTACTAAAAATCTAGATAGTGATTCTTGTAGAATTATTTGGTATAATAAATGCTCATACTTAAAAGCAAAGTACTATAATTAGTCAGTGATGATAGCTTACATAGTTTAATTTGCAAATAAACTCTTATCCCATTTCTAAGACCCTTAAACCAATTTTTCCACAGCTGGAGGATTCTGTCAGCCAGATCACAACAGGCAACTGGAGGGAAGCATCAAGGGCTCTTTGGATTTTTTTGCTGTGCGAAGATGTGAGCTTTTATTTCTCTTTATTGCACATGAAACCTTGATTTAGTGCTTGTGCAGTACCAGAGATGTGTAAGGGACACTACAGCCAAGTAGAAGGCCTCAAGAGTGCCCCATGTGGGATTAAAGCATGTGAGGACTAATGGAGGGTTAGAATGAGTAGAGGGAGAAAGTGCAGGATCACAGGTCTTCGCACCATACGGAACTGTCATTTTTACCCTTTTCAGAGTCCTTTTTTCCTGAAGGAGCCAGGCTGAGCTATAAAGCTTACCAAGGGAGGCAGGGCTCCCCAAAAGAACATTTGCATCTCCTGCTTGGAGAGAGGGAAGGGGCTGGCATGTGTGAGATGCAGCTGGCACGGGCACCCAGACCCAACAGCTCGCAGGCATTGGCTCTGCCTGTCTAGCTGTTGAGGGGCTCGAAGCCAGCCTTGGAGGGAAGTGCTATGACTGTTCAGCAGCGAATAAACCATCAGTAAGAGGTTTTCCATTATTCCCTTCAGTTATAGCTGAGGCTTTGAGGGAGTGAACAATATAAAAAGAGGAGACAGAATGCTACTCTGGAGCATCTGCTCTTGAGCCTCATCGCATTTCTGAGTCCAGGCCCATGTTCCCTGTACAGAAGCCAGAAAAGAATAATTCTAAACTTACTACTAAAAACAAGAATCACCCTCAAGACTGATAGGTTAGGAAGAGCCCAGAGAGGAGAGTGTTAACATCCTCATAACCCTATGCCCACGATGGCCTGCTTTCTTTTTGTCTTACTGCTAAGCAAAATATAGGATGCATAAATAGAAACACTGAATATAGACTGCAGGAGATTATTTTTGCACAGTATGAAGACATGATGCCAGTAAACCTGTAATTTGAATATATATTTTTGTTGCAAGATCTAGTGTTTTGTTCTACACATAGACACACATACATAACAAGAGCAATGAGGCTGTCAGTTCTGGCCATCTCAGTAGTATTGCAGAATTCTGAAGAAGATGACAAAAGGCTGCATTCAGTTGAGAAACCAATTTAAGGAAAATTCTTAGAGAAAATAGATTGTTATCTATAGAAAAGGGGAAATTAAGGGCAAGTGGAACTTCACTAAAATATGCCCTGTTTTGGAGAAAACAGAAGTTCTAAGCCACAAATGGAGTTGAGCTTAAACAAGTTGAGCAATTAAACCTGTTGAGCTAGTTTAATTGCCAGAAGAATAATCCATAATATCTAAATATTATGTTTCCTGAAACTGAAATGGACACTAGCAGAATATAAGGTACTTCTATACCAACTGTCAAAGAAATGTTCACAATAATTTATGTATGGAATGAAGTAGCAGGGCAACAAAAAACCCATATGTAATGTTTTAACAGGAGTTAGGCAAATCTTTGGGCATCCAAACTGACTAGTGCTCCTGTTGCTAAAGAAAAGCACCTAGATGTACCTTCTGGGCATTTTCCATTTCAAAGTTCCTTCATCCCTATTGCCAAGGATCTCTTCGCATTAGAATGTATCAAGGGGCAATTTTTTGATTAATAAATAAAACTGATCATTTGGTATATATCTAATCTTAGTGCCATTCTCTAGAGCCAGGTAAATGAAAGACAGTTTGCAAATAGCTGTACGGAAAGAAGACTCTTTCCTTCTCTTCTCTCATATGCACAAATAGGCTTGGAGGAGAGTGTTGATGGCATTTACTTTCCTTTGGGAAATATGGGGAGCTATTCCAACTGGCTTGGCCAGAGTTTGCCAGAGCACAGCCCTGCCATGCACCCCCAGTTCTCTGCAGCTTGGTCACTTCCCCAACTCTTATGGCCCTTGATTATTTTCCCTTGGTGTTTTGCAGGTTTCTCCTGTCCCTTCTTTTTTTTCCAAATGAATGATCATGCTTACTAACATCTTATCCAAAAGACCAAGACTTCAGTACAGCTTTGGAAATACTGCATGCTGTGAGCTTTCATTTGCCTGTTGTTTGCGCCTGCCTTTAGATTATTAATAGAAAAGTTCAGAAAAAACAACCTTAACCCATATAATACTCTACTAGATATCCTTCCTGGCACAACTAAAGATAGTGTCTCAGTGTCAGTGCACAGAGCGAGAGTGAGATCAATTCTTTTCAATCTGTCTAGAAATTTCCAACTGCAATCTGTGGAGAGCTGCCTGGTGGTCCCCACAGACTTGTCTGATCACATGTTGCTGGCTCCTTATCTTCTCCAGCTGCTAGCTTCTAATAAAAGCAGGGAAAAATGGTATTCCACAGAAATAATGAATACAGCTGCCCCAGGGGTATTATGTGAATGTGTACTGGAGAAAAGATGATCTCCACAACCCTGGAAGCAGGGGAGACAGAGCTTGCAAAACAGTCTTTTTGTTGACCTGTGATCTGCCATGTGAAAAAGTTGGACATTTGAGTGGCCTTTTAAGTCCTAGTTCGATTAACCTCTTTGGGGCCATTCTTCATCCTCATCTCCCTCCCTACAGTTGCAATACACTGTTATGAAGCACTTTCCCTCTAAATCTAGATCCCTGGACACTACGTGTAGGATAAGATCCTTAGCTCCTGAGGCAGGGCCATTTCTCTGCCAGTGCAAGACTTTTTAATAGTCCTATTCTTAATCTAATTACTTCTCCAGTCTAGTTTAAAATTTTCTCAGTCAATGCAGAGTTCAAACAAAACTGTAGGCTGTATGAATAAGCCTAGCCAAATGGGAATTTTCTCTGACTAAAGGTCAGGTTTGGCCTCTAAAGAACAGCCTGTGTAGTAATGAGTGTTTGGCTCCCTTGAAAATTGCAGTTGTATGGAAATGTCACAAGAATACATGTATCTTTATTTAAAGAACTGGGTTTTTTTGTCTGGGTTGCTTAAAACCACGACTGAGGTATTTTACAATACAGCTGTTACAGATGACTCCAACATAACCTCCTTTACAATCAAAGGGAGACAGGGAAACTAACAGATCTTCATATGGGAGAAAAATCAGTTGTAGCTGTCCTTAGGCTTGTCACTTGATTTTTTTCAGGGGAAGATGTGGATCAAATCCTGCCCTTGCACCCGTGGGAGTGCACTGCGGGCTGGAGAGTCGAGGGGCTCAGCCTGGCTCCGCATGCAGCCCACCGAGGGGCTGCCTGGGGCTCAGCCTCCTGACACCCCACTCACCTCTGAGCACTGAAGCCGAGGAGAGCCCCTTTGATGCTACAACCCCTTTCACACTACTCAGTCAGTGCCCCACACCAAATTCACAGTCCTATTTAATGAAATTCTCTCTGTATCTGTCTTCCTCTCCTGTTTCGAGCCTTCCTCTCTAGAACAAATCCTGACCCTAGCATGTCCTTAGGGCTACAAGAGATTAGTTTTAGCTAACATAAAACAGAGAGATTCAAATACTTACTACTGATGAGCAAATAGCTTTTATGCTAAAAGAAAACACGATGCGAAAAAGTATCCTTCAGACGGAGGATTGCGGAGATGTATCAGTGGATGTTCACACTCAGCATGGCACTTACTGCTGCCCTTGCGACAATTATCACCTCCTGGCGTAACCCAGGGCTGCTGAGCTGATACAGAGCTGGCTCTCCCACTGTGGAGGGTGCCAGCGAGGTTAAATGTACCACTGAAGGGACAACGTCTTTCTGATGCACCGCTGGAGCAGAGCCGTGGCCAGCCTCAGCCTCGTCTCCGGCAGCTCCACGGCACGGCTCTTCCCGCTCGCCCCAGCACCGTTCTCTCCCCAGAACACAAGCCCCACTTCTCGCTAGTTCTGGGCAGCAGATGCTTATGATGCCAGCCCAAATGCTTGCTAACAGCGTGAGCAGGTCCTATGAAACAGCACTAGCCGCAGTCAAGGACATGTAGGGCACCCTACTGCAGCTATAGCTTCTTCTTGTAAATGACTGCATAGAGACAGGGAACTTTTTGGAAAGGAAATGAAAGCAGCAAGGTGGATGGCCAGGCAGAGATGCTGGGGTCAGATAGGGAGAGGTGGCGTATTATATCCTAGGAAGAACACAGTCGAAACTGGTAGGAGGGAGCACGCTTCTGGTGTATTGTTCTCTTCCTCCAAAACGTGGTTGTGTGGCTGTAGCAGGAGTCAGTCAACAGCTCTGCTTATTGTGTGACTATTCGTTATTTCAGCCCACCGCAGACTCAGGGTAGAATTACCTAAACACTCAATATTCACATTTTGAAATATTCTTTCAATTCCACAGCCATAAAGACTGGAGATTTTACAGTTTTGAAAATGAAAGAGAACCGTACAATAACTTGCAGACACACATAATAGCTTTTTACAGGAGGTTATAGACAATTTTCTGACTACAGTTAAGCTGTAATGAATGTAAAAGAACACATATCAGCACACAAAAAAAGGGAGGAGGAAGACAAAAGAAAACCTATTTACTTTTAAAGGCCTGTTGGCAGCTAACATAAGATCAAAATTTAGGTTTTGAAAAACAGTACATTTTACCAGGCAAAATCTAATGAGGCTGATTTTTAAACAACTTAGCACAATTACATTGATTGCAAGAGCAATTTGGGTAATTATATGTGGAAATGACCATAATTAGCCAGAAATGAGCAAGAACCTTGCAAATGTTCCCATATACAAATTTTCTTCATCTTTCTATGAGATATTCAGTGCTTAGTGTACAAGTTCCTTCCTTTAAGCCAATAAAATGTGGTTAGATCAAAAAAAAAGTCTGTCATATGTTCATAAGTGATGTGTCATAATCCAGATACTTAAAAAACCCCAAACTTTGGGGACAGTTCTGAATTGTTACATGTGACCATTGGGATTTTTGGGGGAAGACTGGGTGTCCATTGTTACAGTAGCAGTGCCCAGTGACACATGGGGTGGCATTTTGGTATGCAAATGTGGAGGGGGAGGAATCGTGCATTTTGCATTGAAGTTCTGCCTGGCATCATGTCAAAAAGTTAATTTCAGTGCAGTAAGAAGAACAAAGAACAATTTTAGGAAGGGTTTGATATTTTATTCATATTTAGATTAGGTCCAGAGAGATGATGAGAATGTTAATTGGTCTCTCTTCAGAGACAGACGTTCTCAGCAAGAAGAAAAATCATCTCAAGCAATTGGGTCTTTTTTCTTCGTTATTCTTTTTTCTCTTTTAATCTCCTCTATGCGAAGCTAAAGAGAAGCTGAAGAAAGCCAGGCCAAATGGCAAGAAAATGAGCACAGGAACAGAAGAGACATCAACTAATGAAGGGAACCATGGACAGCAGGGACAATAGTCAAAGCAGGTCCTAACTTTCTGGATAGAAACAAGTTGGCTAGGACCTTTCATAATTGTTTGTGATCTATTATTATTGTTGCTATCATTATAGATCTCTACAGAGAGAGAAAAGTAGCTGATGGAAATTTATGGCAACTTTAGAGATAAAAAGGTGACTCTCTACAAACTTTCCTGTTAAAAAGCCACATTGAGTGGTTGTAAGTATCTTCTCTGTTTAAACAGGTGGTCCTGGAGATAAAGGCTTCCCAGCAGAAGGCTCAAAATAACAGTCCAAAGTGACTATCACTATAAAACTCAACGTACTGCCAGCAGAGTTGTGTTTTTGGCAAAACTCACCCCATTGTTGATCAACGCAGTGAACTTCCTCTGTAAAATTCATCCATGGCCCAGCTGGACAAGGTTTGTAAAATAAATACAACAAAGTAGATTAGCTTTAAAGCTCTAACCAAGAGGTGGCAAAACCAGGGGGGACTGTGCTGAAGCCCTGTTGTTCAGCTCTGTCAGGCTGTCTCCTAGATTAATATCAATTTTCCAATGTTCAGTGTTATTTCAGTTGGCTACAGTACTCTTGTTTCCTGGTGGTGTTCCATCTGTGTTAACGTTTTATATCTGTCTTTTGACTACTTTTTCCACTGAGGTCTCCTGCTTCCTTAGCGTTGCTACTAAACATGACCCAGGAGCCTGGTAGATGTTCTTGGGGGCTGTTGACTTTGCCAGGACCTGATGCCCAGCTCTGTCCCACATGTCTGGCTTGACCTAGCCCTGGCAGCCTGAGGAAGAAGAGTAGCCATGTCATTACCTACTGTGAATTACATCCTTTCGTTGTGATAACACAGGACAAAGAGCCCCACATGAGTAGGGTGAGTAGTAACACTACCTGCTATTGTAGCTTCTCATCTTGAGGTAAAGAAATGATGGGCAAGGAGAGAAAGTGAGATACTATTTAGCAAGCCTTCATCCCAGGCAGGGGGCTCGCTGCTCTCCCTGCAAACCACTGAATTGTTGCAGAATGGCTGCAATAAAACCAGAGCAGTTTGCAGGGGGGCTGAAGAGAAGGACATCTCTGTGCAGCCTGCCCAATGCAGTGGGGGGTAGTGGCCATCTGGCCTGACAGTCCTCCACCAAGAGGCAAACCCTTATTCACGTGGGGCCATGGGATGACTGCTTCTCTTTGGGGAGCTTTTTCCACTCTTCAGCTCCCCCGCCCAATAAATTCCTGTTTGGTCAAGTCCATCTGTTTGATTTTCCTTTGGAGATGTGACATGCTGGGCATTTGGGTAGGAAAAGGATGGTTTTCCTCAGAGGCTGGCTGGGGGCTTGAGCTGATGTTTCCTTGATCACCCTTGTGAGTGAGCCTGGCAGATGGGTAACGTGATGCTAGTCTCCGAGCTGGAAACATTTATGGAAAGCATTATATGTGGTGGGAGACTGGCCTTGATGGCTTCACAAGCTCAAGCCAGTTGTGCATCCCTGTCCTGTCCTGTCCTGTCCTTTCCTATCCTACCCAGCTTCTTATGTTGTAGTTAACGCTACAGTTTCTGAAAAGGCAGAAGATGCAGCATTGTTGCTAGCGTGATAGCAGTAAATTCCCCTGTGAACGTCTTGGGCTGTGATGATCCACAGACCAGAATAAATTTGGGCTAAATTTGGTTCTGGCTTCTGCTCTCAGAGGAATTAGTTCAAGTAAATTTTTCCACCTGGGTAGAATGTGATAGCTGATGAGGGCTGTCTGTCTATGAATACTATTTACATGTATAGTAAGCTGTAGTATAACATTCTGATTTAAGTAAAAAATATTAATTTAATAGACAATGCTTAGTTTGCCATTTCAGGGAGTGAGTGGATCAGAGCTCCAGCTGGCCCATGACTGTGTGACTCCATCAAAGAGCTGTTATGGTACATACCAACAATGGGGCTGGCTTCAGGGCTATGATTACTTTTGGCCCGTATTATCTATCCTTACTTTGCAAATGAAGTGTGTCTGCTCATAAAGTAAACATTCAGCATGCTCCATGAAAGACTTGGGAAGCAACAATGCCTGCCTGAAATGAGCTCCCATGGAGCTCAGTTTCATATGTAGGTGTCAATAGCTCTTTTATGGGCTGCTTGGGATACATCAGACGTATATTATATCCTCTTTTGTTAAAGTGCCACTGAGTCTGGCCCAGCTGTTTAAAACTTAGCCTCTGCATAGTCTAGGGTGATCATTTTCACCACTTGCTTTGGCAAACTTTCATAACCTGGAGAGGTTCAACTGCAGTTAGCTTCAGTAGTGTAAAATTAATTACTTTTGTATATTCCTGTGCTGTAAGCACTGGGTGCAGCTACTGTGCTGTAATATTAGATTAAACTGAGCACATTATTAGCTTTATCAATGATTCATTACAATCTTAATGCCAACCGAAAGGACACAGAGTACCCATTTACCAGTGTGCCTCTAGCAAACACTGCAACACACACAGGTGCTTTTTTTGGAAGTGCCTTTGTCAAGGAATATAAAGTAGTAGAAATTTCCTGAGTACATGGGTTTCAAGTAGATTATATCAGAAATAGGAAGAAAATCCCTGCATTTAACTTCAGACTTAAGGCAAGGTGCTCAAGAGGGGACTCTGAGCCATATGTTCCAGGCAGCCAGGATTAATACAGAATCTGTGTGACAGCAGACAACTGCAGACTGAGAGCTAGACCATTTGTAACACTGATTGACAACTGTGCTCGTGGAAGTCTGTGCGAAGGCTGGAGCAACTGAATGCAGCTGTGAAATAAGGTTGAATGGAAAAAAGAGACTTGGAAAGATGCTCGGAAGCATATTGCATGTGAGCAATTGCCTCCTCTCACCCATCCCCTCCCTGTCTTCCCCCTATGCTTTGGAAGGAGCTGTCTCCTTGATTCATCAGTCCATCAGCTTCCTCCACTGAAAAGTCATTCCTTGTTCACTCACCCCTTCACAGCAGGTCCTGAAGGGAGGGTGGGTGCTTTGAATGCTATTAATACGTAGATAAATGCTAACTAATAACAGAATAAAGAAAAGAGAACAGGGGAATTTTTCTCTTCCTTTCCCTTTCAGGTCAGGATGAGGCGGCGTATTTCAAAGAGCAGACTTCAGCCACTACAGATGCAATACACAATTTCAAAGTTTCCCAGTCTTTTTGAAAGCTGAGGCATTGGCCTGTGATATGCACACTTGTCCACAACTGTATATTCACCCCTGTGGGCTTGAATCAGATCCTACTACACCCCAGTTTGTCACTGGTATAACCACTGATTTCAGTTAAATTAGTCTTTATTTACACTGGTGAGTATGAAGAAAGGCAGGTTTGCTAAGTACAGCAGATCACAGGAAACCAGTCTTTTTCTTCAAGGGAGGCATTAGTCACCACTGCAGGCACTTTGATTTGTTAGTCTGTACACAGCACAAGCAGGCTTTTGAGAAAGCAAAAGAGTGTTTGTGTGGGTTTTCTGGGACGTTCAGCGCTCTTGTAAACCCTTGTGTTGGTTTTGGTAAGGTCAGTTAAAATAGGTAATTGCCTGCTTCAAAATTCAATCAATGAAACTCCAGAAACAAACCACACTGGAGGTTAGAAGCAAGGGTTGCTGTGTGCGAGACTGACAAGGAAATGCATGTCCCTAGAATAGCCCACAGCTGTTTACAGGGCATCTCTATTAGGACCTGAAGGATGGGAGTAGTGCCATGTGTCTCAATACACACATATGGTAAATATTACTCACTGGTAGCCATTTGAATGTGCCTGATAGAGCTCAAAGTCCTTCTAAGAAAATAAATAGTTATTAATGATAACAATTGCATTAATGGGGTCTTTGGAGCCCTGCTGGGGTCCTCTGACCCAGGACCAGGAGATTCAGTAAACCATGAGTAAGAAAATTAAACTTCCTCTTATTAGGTTTCATTTCACTGTAGATGAATCTGTATTTCTACTGGAAAACATTTAGGGTTTAATGACTCAAAAATAACTGAAAACTACGGAGTACCACTTTCGCCATTTGCAGATGAGAGTAAATTACATTATATAAATGAGAAATCTAAATCACCAGCGTTAGATATTTAGCCCAAATGAACAGAAGCACAGAATCACAGAGTGGTTGAGGTCAGAAGTGACCTCTGGACGTCATCTGGTCCAACCCCCAAGCAGGGCTCAAGCATGCTCAAGCAGGGCCACTTAGACCTGGCTGCCCAGGACCATATCCAGACAGCTTTTGAATGTCTCCAAGGATGGAGACTCCACAACCTCCCTAGGCAACCTGTGCCAGTGCTTGGTCACCCTCCCAGTGAAAAAGTGTTTTCTTATGTTAATACTCATACGTTAAGTCTCAATTTTCATGCGATGCACGCACAAATCATTTTGGAAACTAAAAAAATCAGGTTTTGCTCTCCCTCTTTCAAAACTGAGTAAGCAAAAGGGACACTTTCTACAAAAGACAAGTAAATAGAAGAAAGTTAAAACTTATTTCCCATTGAAATGCTTCTTCAAAACATTTTCAGCCAAACCTAATTAGAAGGGTAATTTCCTAGAAGCTTTCAGAAAATTTGCCCATTCATTTCACATACATTTTTGCAATATCACTGCACTTCACCTTATGCATGGAGCATCTCCCTGAAGAAATCTGGAAGGCCTTGTCTTTAATATGCTTCTCGCAGCTTGCTGATGCTACAACGCCAGCAGGAAAACCAGCCACTGTATGTTAGCTAGGCTATGAAGCAGCTGGGGAAAGGCAGTGCTTCATTTAATACTCAAGACATATATATATATAAAATTCTGCAGATACTCTATGCATATACATGTATTTAAAATGCTGAGTATTTAAATCAGTACATATGTAATATATTTATATATAAATGCATTTTTGTGTATGTGTGTGTGCATATATATATACACACACAACCATATGCATTTAAGCTTATTTTATTTCTCCTTCATCCTCTTCCTTCTACACTAGTCTCCTTAGATTGTAAGCTTGCTGGATCAGATGCTGTGCCTGTACTGGTGCATCTTGTCTTAAGGGGGAAATGAGGGCATTCCTGTAATAGAAATACTAATTTATAACCCAAAATCTGTGTTCGAAGAACACTAAGGCTGCAAAGTCAAGCAGCCGAAGGTAGGAAAGACTAGGATTAGGGAGTCTTGTGCCACTTTAATTCAGTCTCCTTTGCATACTGCTAATCACCTGATCATATATTCTGCTTTTTCCTTTTTCATTGCTTCATTCAGTGTATGAGATGTTGAGCAACGAGGCAAGATTTGTTTTCCCCTGACTGTTTCACATGTGAATTTACATCCTAGTTACTGCATGCTGCTCAAACCCTGCTACCGAGAAGAAATTATTGTTTCCTCATTTCTTTATTATCATTGGTGCTCATCTCTATCACCTTGGAGTGCCTCATGAGTTGCTGTTCACAACATCCTCTCTTCAGTGGGAGCGATGTCCATTGCTGATGGCAAACTAAGCTAGATTAAGGTAAGGTAGATTTGATTTGGTAAAACTGAGATAGATTAAGGTGAAAAATTAAAAAACTTGGGGGACACAGTTTGAGATATCCCTAATTTTTCACAGTATCCATCACCAAATAATACTTATAATTTCAAAGCTCAGCTCCCGAAGACTTCAGTCTGGTGCTCAGCCCTTCTGAAAATGAGCCCAAGGAGCATCAAGACAACCTTAAACCCCAGATCACAGGCCCAAGCTGCTGAGCCATGGGAATGCAGGTGTGTGCCTGCATAGTTTGGTTCAAGACACCCAAGAAGTAGAAGAGGACTCTCCGAGCTCTCTCCATCCTGTGGTGTGGGTCCCCATACGTCCCATGGCAAGAAACCTTGATTCTGTGCTGCTCCAGGTCAGCACATGTCATGGGATCCACAAATGCAGTTTTGGAATAAATTAAATATGAAAATGAATAATGCACCTTGTGCAGCACTTCTGGGGAAACCTAGTTTGAGATCACATTTAATTTCATGCTCCTCTTAAATATTACATTGTCATTGCACTATAGAATGCTAAAGCAGAAACACCAGGCTACATCCTGGGAGTTTTGGCAGCCAGGCAGGGAGAATCAGAGCCAGCGGCCCTTGGGAAGGTAGCAGGAGCACTGTGAGCTGTGGAACGGGTGATCTGTCTGGATATTTCATGAAAGTCATCCCCCTTGACACCATTCCTGGTGTTCAGGTCGGACTTATCGTCATTAAGTTTCAAAGTCAATCTTGGGTGTATTTCTGTGGGGCTGCCATTTCCTGTAAAGATTCTCTGGCTTTTCACAGCCTCTGACATAGTCACATCTGTTTGCACTCACTTTGGGCTTGGAAACATTTCTTGAGAGAAGGAGCAAGTCGGGTGAATTTTTCTAAAAGAAGAGGTGGATTTCTTGAGCGCAATTTGTTAGCATTGCAGAAAAAGTGTGGTTTGTAAGAAATTTGTCTCCTTGCAAGCCTTTGGGCTGATGTGGTTTTTTTCACGGGCTCTTTGGCTCTGCTCTCTGCGAGCTGTTCCCGGCTCCGCTGGCACAGCCAGCCTTTGTGCGTGACTGCGAGAGCCTCTGCATTTCTTGTGACCTTTGAATTCATGCCCACGCACAGAGCGGTCCCCAAGCTGCTGCCTGCTGCCTCAGCTCCAGCCTTTAAGGACTACCTGAGGTGCAGCAACAGCTGAAGAAAATCACCGAGGCTGTTTTTGGAAACTACCCACAACCACCCCATAAGTTTTTTCTCCTTGTAATTCAGGGAAGAGACGTGAGCTGTGTCTGGATGGTGCCCCATGCCTGCACCTTTCTGGTGTCCTTCAGTCCCATATGACAGTGCATGCAAAGAGAGGGAGATGTAGGCTTCAGTGCCACACGGCTTGCTTTCCTCTCGCCTCTTCTGGATCACCTGTGGGCCGTGGAGCTGGCACCACAGCCAAATGCTCACCAGGTGACGGGGAAGGCAGAAGTCTGAAAGCGCAGAAGATTTCCGGGGAAAGAGCGTGCAGGGTGACAGTGTGAGTGGTCGGAGACGTGAGGGACAGAGAGGCTCGGGTCGGAGATGAGGGAGGACGGAGTCCTTGGGGTGGGGCAGGCTGTGAAGGACGTGAAGGGGGAGTCCACTGTAGGAAAGTGGCAACTGAGGATTTCAGGAGGGGTCAGAGGGTGTCCTGGTTTCGGCTGGGATAGAGTTAATTTTCTTCCTAGTAGCTGGTATAGTGCTGTGCTTTGGATTTTAGTATGAGAATAATATTGATAACACGCTGATGTTTTGGCTGTCGCTAAGCAGTGTTTACACTGGTCAAGGACTTCCCCCCCCCCCTCCTTCAGCTCCCCATGCTCTGCCAGGTGCCCAAGAAATGGGAGGGGGCACAGCCAGGATTGTTGATCCAAACTGACCAAAGGGCTATTCCATACCATATGATGTCATGCCCAGTATATAAACTGGGGGAGTTGGCCGGGGGGTAGCGATCACTGCTCGGGGACTGGCTGGGCGTCAGTCGGCGGGTGATGAACGGTTGTATCATTTTTTTTTTAATTTTTTTTTTTCCCCTTTTTTCCCTCCCTTGGGTTTTGTTCCTCTCTCTCTCTCTCGTTGTTTTCCTTCTCATTATAATTCATTATTATTATTACTATTATTTTGTTCCAATTATTAAACTGTTCTTATCTCAACCCACAAGTTTTCTTACTTTTGCTCTTCCGATTCTCTCCCCCATCCCACCGGGGGGGGAAGTGAGCGAGCGGCTGTGTGGGGCTTAGCTGCCGGCTGGGGCTAAACCACAACAGAGGGGAAGCCAGTACGACAGGCCTGGCTGCAGGAGCAACGACGTAGACAGCCTTCTTCCCTTATGTAGCTTAATGCTTAAGGCTGGAGAACAAGACTACCAGGACATTCAAAGGCTTTTCAGGGACACACGAAAACCCCAGGCACACTTCAGAGGGGCTCTGACCAGTGCATGCACGGTGAGAGTCCAGCTCCCACGCACCCGGAGGGGCTGAGCAGCTGGGCCACCGTGAGACGTGAGGTGCACGGGGCTGGGGTGCAAGGGGGAGGTCAGTATATCCCCTCTTGTCCTGCCTGAAAATTCATACCAGGAATTAAGATGCAGTGCTTGTGGCAGTCAGGGGCTCAGCTTGATGATCCCAGGAGCACCTTCTAGCCCTTTCTCTTTAGCTCGGGCGTATGTATCGCTGCCCAACACCTCATCTGGGTGCATTAGGTTCATACAGCAAACATAGCAGCCCCGCTGAGCCCAGAAGCAGGACTGACCTCTACATATGCCCTTTCTGTGTCTTTTTGCTAAAGCAGAGGTGTGTTGGAGGAAGGTACACAGTTTTCCCGTGTACATAGACTGGAATAGAATAGAATAGAATAGAATAGAATAGAATAGAACAGAATAGAATAGAATAGAATAGAATAGAATAGAATAGAATAGAATAGAATAGAATAGAATTAGAATAGACCAGACCAGACTATTTCAGTTGGAAGGGCATCTAGTCCAACTGCCTGCCCACTTCAGGGCTGACCAAAAGTTAAAGCATGTTGTTAAGGGCATTGTCCAAATGCCTCTTAAACACTGACCAGCTTGAGGCATCAACCACCTCTCTAGGAAACCTGTTCCAGTCTTTGACCACCCTCTCAGTAAAGAAATGCTTCCTAATGTCCAGTCTGAACCTCCCCTGGCGCAGCTTTGAGCCATTCCCACATGTCCTATCCCTGGATCCCAGGGAGAAGAGATCAGCACCTCCCTCTCCACTTCCTCTCCTCAGGAAGCTGTAGAGAGCAACGAGGTCGCCCCTCAGCCTCCTTTTCTCCAGACTAGACAAGCCCAAAGTCCTTAGCCGCTCCTCATAGGACATTCCTTCCAGCCCTTTCACCAGTTTTGTTGCCCTCCTCTGGACGTGTTCAAGGGCCTTTGCATCCTTCTTAAATTGTGGGGCCCAGAACTGCACACAGGGCTCAAGGTGAGGCCACACCAATGCTAAAATACAGTGGGTCTTCACCTTTCTGATGCCTGTACGCTGGATCTCATGACCAGGGTTTGCACTAGGGCTAGTTCTCCTACTAACCATCAACAAAACTCCTGTTGGTTTTAAGAAGAGCGGGAGTGGACCAAGAAATCCGTGAAATTTTAATTTGGGGTAAGAGGGACTTACGTAATTTACCCCCAATTAGAAATAATTCAACTAAACCTGAAGATATATTCAAGAAAACAATAGGAGGGAAGCAGCTGACTTTTTTCTACACTTGCACAGAGGCAGGGCACTTTATTTCATTTTTCTATGGGTCAGAGAAAATAACCCCTCATACTAGAGTTATCTGACTCCACAGCCACTGCAGTAAATCATTGCACATTTTTTTCCTACTATGTCTGATAAGGAACTGGAAATCTGTTACTTGGGCTTCAGAAACAAGCCAGAAGCATGACATTTAGGCCCCTGCTTCTCCAGTTTGTGTGCATTATATCAGTGGTGCGGACCACTGTGAATTAATTGCTGTTGCCTTTTATGTACTTTAGCTGGCTACAGCTGCTCGAGACACTTTTAAATATCCCAACAACTCCAGTATTGTTTGCTGACACTTTCTAAATGCTCTGCTCGGTATTTGGTTGTCTTGATAGCATCGAATGCCCTGTTTCACCTGGAGACAGCCAGAGGCTTTGGTTAAGGGCCTGTACAGGTGTTACGGAAATAATCCAGGGCAATTCTAGTACCATATAAGAGCCATACTGTTTATTTTTCTGTACACACGGGCTGCTTATCACAACCACCTGGAAAATTCCACACATGCAGTTGCCCTAGAATGGGGCTTTGTGACAGTGCAAGAAAAATGTTTTTTTTTTCATCTGATTCACTGACAGGAAGTCTCCAACAGGTAAAAGCATGTTTGGTTTAGAGTAGGAAGGCAGAAAGATGAGAGCGAGCTTTAAATTAAAATGGAAGGCATAAAAGATTAACCCAAATTTCTGCTGTTGGTGGCCAGAAGCCTTCTCCCTTGCCATGACCCCAGCTCTCACCATCAACTTATGCTTGTCTGGAGTTACGGCGTGTGGAGGTTACAGCTGCAGGCGTTTGTGCCAGGGCTGTGTGTCAGCACAACTCGGTATGCTGACAGTTTACATAGAAACACCCTCTCATGGGTGCAAAGCACTTGCTTTCTCCGCTGCTTATTCCTCGGCTCAGCCAAGGCGGTGGCACGGCTTCAGTGGAGACCCACACGTCTCGGGGCGCAGGTGGGCTGGGGAAGAGGAGCGCGTTGGTGCGGCTGGGAAGGGAAAGCCAGCGCGTGCCCAGCGAGTGCCCTGGGCAGGGCGTACCTGTGGACAGCCACAGCACCCAAAGGGCCCAAGGGTGTGCCAGGGTCTGCCCTCTCCAACTCTTTCACAATAACGAACTGGAACCCAAGGCAATAAAGGAGGCTGAGACTGGGGCGAAATGGCCTGTTCTGTGCCTGAAGCATCATGTGGGGCCACTGTCTCAGAAGCGGCGTAAGCAAGAAATCATGAGCCAGGAAAGCAAGAGCTCTTCCCTGTGCCTTGCTTTCTTCTGAGGTACGGGCAATGTGCTCTTCACCCCTCCTACATCACCTCTTGGTTCTGCTGAGAGGTGCTTTGGGATGGCTGAAAGGGCATTGCAAAACCTGTCCTGTCCTTCATCTACTCGCTTTGATAGAGCAGTGCAGTACTCTGTGCCCATCCTTTCCCTTCCTCCTCCACCTCAGCCTCCAGCCTTTTCTTGTGCAAACATGTGTAGGGTTGGAAACAACCATAATCTGAGTGACAGGAGCCGTATGGCCATTCCTGGGTGACCTGCAGCATGTGTGCCACAGCAGCTGATGCTAATAAGGAATGGGGAAGCTGTGGCCATTGTAGTTGTCCTTGTAATTCTGCAAACGCTGTATGTGTGAGGATTTCCTCTCCCGGCTGTATCCCTGGTCTGCTGCACAACCACAGTGTTAAAGAACTGAACTCTTTAAGGACACAGCCCACCACCACTCAGAGACAGTTCAGCTAGATAGATGTCCAGGCTGAAAATCAGTATACCAGGGAATGCAATGCAACACATTAACGCAATGAAATCACAGGTGTCTCTGGAAGTTATCCTGAAACCATCTGGATGTCATAAGAGGGTGACTGTCCTGCAGATGTTCCAAGCCCTCCTGTAGTGACCGGTGTGCTCATAGGAAAGTTTCCTGCACCAGCACCCAGATTTGACTTTTGCTCTACGGTGTAAACCTCTTCACTCTGGCTGGGCTCTGCTGCCTCCTTTAACGTATTCTCCATTTTTAGAACTGGTTTAGCAGTCTCCTCCCCGTGACCTATCACATCACTATTATCTTCCTTATTAATCATATCTGACATTCAATTGGCATGTTTTGGCAGCCTTGTCAGTGAGATTTGTGTTCTCATTTGACCTCAGCCTGTTGGGGATGGAGGACAGGGAGTCCTTGAACAAGCCTCAGCCCTAATGATAAATACTGAACGGAAGAGACACCTTTCTTTGTGACCTCTTGCCATGTTCTGTAAGAAATGAAGGGGGAGCCTCTAATTAGGCTGAGTGCCTGTGCCCAATGCCACAAGACCCCTTGCCTTCACAGTTCAGCAGGCACTGCCAGAACACACACAGTACTACACCGCGTAGGACTTAATCGTCTGTTTTAATGCAAGGAATCACCGGCCTGTTCTTTCCCAGCTCTCTCTCAATCCTGCTGGTAGGGTAAAGAAATGTACGCCCAGTCAGCGCCTGCCATCCCTTTATGAACTCCAGAGCATGAACTCCTCTGAAGCTGCCCTGCCGTTGCTCCGGTCAAGTCTCACCAGTAAACATGCAGCAGTGGTCTGTTACCTTAGGGGTACCAGAATCCCCTAAAAGGATTCACAGTCCCCTAAAGGGATTCACAACAAAACTGGAATTTTTTTTTGTTTCAAAAAATGGCAAAATCTGAAAGACCTAAAGATTAATGGAGGCTAAACCACTACAAGACTAAGAGACTGCCCATCCTCATATTGACACCTCCTAGACTGTGAATTCCTCAGGGCAGAGAATCCCTCCCTTCTGTGCTTTGTAAAGCAAGGCAGGCTTTTGTGGTGCTAGATACCTGCTGAGGGAAAGCAGGACACCTGGTCTCAAAGCATTTAGCCAGGTAAGGCTTCTGCATAGCTTCCACCAATGCTTTTCAATTCCAGAAAAAATACTGAGCAAGGCCTTTAGGATTTAGCCTGTGAACTGAGATTCTCATAGCACATGTGGATCCTGAGATGATTTGAACTAAAATTTTACCAGGGAGGTCTCTCCTCCTGCTTGTGTTCCTGGTGGGGCAATAGTCTTAATGTCTGTAGCTCTCATATGGTTGCAACTTGCTGCACAGGAAGCAATTACGGATGAGGCCTGAGCTGCCCGGCCTCATGGCTGCCTTCGTGGGTGCCATTAAGCATCTGTGGACAATTGGATGGATGGAATGTGCTAACGAACATATTCCCCCGCATCAGGCTTGTTCTGCCGCTTACATCAGCCACATGCTGGAGCCAGGGCAAATCAGGTGAGTCAGATAAAGGTCCCAAGTGTGGGATTGACTCCAAGCAGCAAACGCTGAGGTGCATCTGTACCTCACCCCTGCACAGAAGAACTTGAGAGCGCTGGAATACAAGCAGTTTTCCTATAGCCATCCTGTGCGAGGCTACCTTGCAAGGGAAGCTCCTGGAAAGCTGAGCCTATGTCTCCTTACATTTTCCTAAATCACCATGAGACACTAGAGAAGATGCAAGACCAGGCAAAATTGTCCAGGTGCCCTGGAAGGGGGAAGCCAGCTGAACTAGCTGCGATGTGGTGTAGCCTACAAGCCTAGCCCATGCCCCTCTTTTCTCAAGCCCATTGGCAATTTGCCAGGCTGTCAGTGAGGGCTATACAAATCTCACACGGGGTGTCTGTACCAAGCAGGTTATCCCTTACCTACTGCTAGGCTGTCCTGGAAGAGGTTCCCATTAATTTTTTTTCCCCTCCCTCTGATGACACATTTTATAAACCACAAAGCTGCTTTGATCTGGACAACATCAAGAGTCACGCTGTGCTGTGGGTTTTGCCTTTAAAACTCTTGGCAATTATGCACACTGGCAGCTATGCCTCCCCTGGGGGCCACTGCTCAGAGGTCCTCCAAATGGGCCGGGTGCTTTTGTACAGCTCTGGACCTTTTTTCTTCCCGTGACCTTCATCCACAGAGGTTTTGCCTGTCCTTGAGTCTTGGCTGCCTTGGACAGCTGCAGCTGGTAGCATACTTGAGTCTAAACCTTCCCTGTATACAGGAACTTGACCTGACGTGAGCCTCGCGCTGCTGACTCCTTCCTCACGTTGCTCCTCTGCAGGCAGGCCAGCACACAGAGCTTTTGCAACGTGGTGCTCCTGTTTCATGACCCACATGGATCAGACACAGTTGGACAGACCGATCCGTGATTCATTGAAAAGTTGCCTCTGACTTAAGGTTCAGGGCAGGAGAAAGGCTAGTTTCATCTTGCGTGTGATGATACAGCATGGTGCTACCACGTGTGTCAGAGAAGTAATACTTGGAGGTCTGCTTATTTAAATGGAGAATTTGCCTTCAGCCAACCTGGGTTTAGTCACGTTGCTGACTGAAGGGCTGCGGCGTTGGGTTTTGATTTCGGTTTTTAGAGCAGATGGTGTATGGGAGGTTATGTGCTAGCTTCCTGCCTGTTTCTGCCTGCAGCTGGATGTGATCCTGGAATATCCTTTTGGTGATAACCATGAGGCACCAGCAGAGCCAAACCATTCTGCCTGGCAGCCTGTCTGGGAAGGTTGTCCCTGCTGTCCAGCAAGGACTTTGGAAGCGGCTGTTTAAAGACAGCCGAAATAATCTGTTCCAGGCTGCCCATGGGACAGCACTGCAGGAGCCAAAATGGGTTTCAGGCACAGAAAACGCAGCTTTTCATGGTTTTGTTCTTGACCTCACTGGAAAGGCAGGAAAATTTTCAGCTGCCACCAGCTGCCGACTGCTCTGCAGGAATGTAATTGGTGGTGTCCATCCATTTCCCCGTGGGCAGGCATCCATGCAAAGGCCGCCACTAGCCACCTCCACAACCAGGCGACGTGACGGCAGACCCGGGACTCCTGATGGCAGGAGGCTGTCTGAGCACCACAGGGTGTGGTGTGCCTCACCACCGCTTTTAGGGGCACGCCAGGGCCCTCTGTGCCTATTAGAGGTCTCCGAGCCAGGGAGCAGCTTCCTGCCTGGGCTGGTGGCCAAGAAACTTGCCTGACCCCTTACGTTTATCATAGGCCTTCAAGTGTCAATCAAAGGACACTACTGACAAGGACTTCAGCTCACGCTCTGAGAGCATGCAGTAGCTTCATGCACTGCTAATCCCGCAGGACTTTCCACCTGTGCCTCTCCACTCTTCACCTGCTCTTTCCGCAGCACTGCCTAGAGGCACAGTGAGCAAGTTTTGTTTCTTTCCCTCTCCCATCCATTGAGTGCCTGCTCACACTCCCAAACACACCTCCTCTTCTCTTTTTTCGGATTTCTAAAGGGTTCCAGTTTCTCCAAGCTCAGTTGCTTTCCCATCTCCTCCTCCCCTGCCTTTCTGGGCCAAGCCCAGCAACAAGTGTGAGCTATGCAAAATGCTTGTCTTCCATCAGGTGTAACAGATATTACCGTCATTTCTGCCCAACACCACTGCCAGTAATAAGGATGTAAATAATGCATGAGCTGATGCTAGATGAGGATCAAATATGCACAGCTGTGAGTTATTACGTGGTACTGTGCTTTAAGGTTGGTGAAAAGAGCCACTTTACAGCTACTTGGGATTTTTGTATTCTCTTCCCAGGAACTTTCATCTGAATGTGCTCACAAGATAACATCTTAATTAGTCACAGCCCTTCATTTCAGTTCCTGCTTTGCTCGACTTTGCTGGTTAAACAGCTGAGGTCTCCCCGGACCAGGGTCATAGCAAAGCCAGCGGGAGGTGGGCGATAATGGCTGTGGAGATTTTTCACCGCAGGAGGGCAAGCAGAAAGGTTTTGGGTAAAAGGGGAGGATTGTTCCCATCTCTCTGTCTCTCCCCTCACTCAGAAGTGCCCTGAATAATACAGCCTAAACCATCCCCATCTTGAGGCCTATGGATACCTCCTTCCTTTGACTGCAGCACGGAGAAAGTGCACCAGCGCAGGACGTTAGCACTGGGGAAACGAAGCAGCCGTTTACCTCTCCAGAACATTTTGACTGTGCCGTATTTTCAAGTTTTCATATTATGTGACATGACGGGCAAATCAAGCATAACACAAAGCAAATCGTCTCCGAAGCTATCAAAATTGTCACTTTGGGACGCTTTTGGTTCAGCTATTACAAGTACGCTTTTCTAAATCTTCTCCTGTCTTTGTTGATGCGGTGCTCGCTCACTGAGACGCATCGCAAGGCTTGCGAAGCTCCTTTCTCCTGCGCCAAAGGCACCCCTGCCTCTTGCTGCCGCGTGCCGATCTGGTTCTAGCACACTTGACACGCCCAAGCCAAACGCTTTTTCTGCTGCTTCTGAGCCTGTGCCTCATGGACCAACTTATGCGCGTGAGCGTTCTGTTCACAGCCTGGGGATCCAGGCAGTGTGGGAAGGCAGCGTGGCCAAAACCCAATAAGCTCAGGTCAGGAAGGCTTTGCTTTGCAAATTATCTCACCAGGGATGACTCCACCCCAAGGCAGGCATGTGCTTAAATGGAGGGGCACTGTCCTGAAATTTCCACCCTTTCCAGGTTGGAAACTGCAAGCAGCCAGAGTGAATGTCAGAGGATCAAAGACAGTGGAGATGCCAAGTTCCCAGGCTGTTTTAAGATTATAAAGAATGTTTTAAGGTTATAAATAAGGTATTTTGGGAACAGAGGAGGCTGAAAGGCCCGTCATTCTTCTGGGTGGTCCCTGTTCTCCTCAGAATTGGGATGGTGTATGGGGGACGAAGCAGGGGTCCTTGCCTCAGGACACTGCTTCTGGCTGGGAGCAGAGGGCGAGGTTGGGGCTGCCCATCGGGGAGGGAACCAGGCCCTTGAACCGTGGGGCAAAGCTTGGGCACAGCACTTGTCTCGCTCAGGCCCATCGCAGTCTGCCGGGCCCTTGGTGAAGGCATCACAAAGTCTATTGTAATGCACAAAATTAAGCTGAGGTGGTTCAGCATTTACTTTAGCTTTTTGGGGTATGCCACCTGGCAGTTTCTAACAATTTTTCATCTCATCTTCTTGTACATGGAATACGATATCTGTCCCCCACTAAGTCATTACTTTGTTCCTAGTGGTAGCTCCAGGATGTTGTTCTCTCAGGAGCTGTAACGAAATGCAGCATTTTCTTTTAAGTTAACCTTCCTTTAGGCGGACTGAGTCATTGGTACTCACGCTATGCTGTTCTTTGCTGGAGTATTGAGTGCGGAGGCACCGGCTCCGGACCCAGAAAGGACAGTCTCCACGATGGAGGGCAGAGGGGGAGCAGCCCAGCAGTGCTTCTCTCCCCAAACACGGACACCGTCTTCTGCCAGTGTGAGGACAGGGGTGGGCAGAAGGGACCTGTGTGTCTCTCATGATGACTCTGCAAAGGAATGTGTATTTTCTTTAGCTTTGCAAGGGGGAGAGGCTTCTGGCCTGGCCATCCGCATCCAGGCTGCCTCTCATCACTTTGGAGGGCACTGCCTGGGGAAAAAAATCAAAATCAAGACCAATAAAAGAAAAACAGTTGGAAAGACTATGACTTGTCAGTGCTCAAAGCCCAGGCAGGAGCAGAGCACGCCAGCAAGCAGAGCTCTGACAGTCACTCGGGGAGGTAAAGTGAGAAGCCCCGCAGCTTGGGGAGCCTGGAAGTGGCCCCGTGGCTCGGAGCCGGGCACACGACAGCAGGAGAGAGATTTCAGAAAGACATGAGAACTACAGGAGTGCTGCTGGCCGTTCGTTTGGCTGATTTTCCTCTGCGCCCTTTAGGGGACACCCTGTTATGCCATCTCAGCAGCAAGAGGCATTACCTGGATCCTATTTATCTGTGGTCATTAAAAATCCCTTTTTAACTTTGCTGAGAAAACAATGGTCTCTCCAGTGCCCTGCCGTTATGTTTCATTTAGTGGGACACTTATTTTGGCCGATGGATTGTCAAAGGTGTTTAAAATCATTAAACATCCAGCACTCCCACAGCTTTCCTGGGTGATGCGCACCAGATTATTGCATTGTGAATATTTGGAAATCCTGGCTGGGATCCTTCCTAGGTTTCCTCTGCTCTGCGGTGCTGCCCTAAGCATTCCCAGCCGCACCCATGGATGCAGTCACATCCCTCTCCCATTCGCTGACATATGGAATGAATAGCTAACAGCTTTATTGACATTTCTATACACGGTGCAACTGTCATAACAAAAAGATACCCTGGCATCCAATTTAGCTGCAAATTTACCTCTGTTATACAGACCCTAGACCTGCAATTATGAAATGTACTGCCATAACAAATACCAGATTTTTCCAGTATGGATACTAAGAACCTCATGTATTCCCGTACACTTCTCTGTCATCCTTTTTGGATCTTTCTTTTCTATTATAGCGCATTTTGAATCTAAAGCGATACAGCCAATCAGTAGTAAAGCACTTGGGTGACTTCTACATTGATGCTCAGGAAAACAGTGTCAAAATTGGGGAATAAAGGGCGGGGAGCAGAAAGAGAGGAGGCTTTTAGTTTCATTTAATGATGTCTACTAATACTTGCAATGTCAGAAGATGAAGCAACATCTTCTACATCTGGAGGAGAAAAGGAAATAGTTGTAGTTCCATTTTCAAATCCTAAAGTTTATGAAGTGACAAATGGTGTTTATCCTATCTGGAAAAAATGTTAGTCTTAATTGTAATACTGTCACTGCTGCCAGCTCTCACAGCTTCAGTGCGTGGCTCGTGACAAATGGTGTCTTTTCAAGCCCTGTTTTGATTATATAGGAATCTCAATAATGCTTTTTTTTAAGCTTGAAAGTATATCCCAGATCAAAAATTGAAGGTTGAAAAAGTGGAAGACAGAGAACTCACTATATATTGGCTTTTAAAAAAATCTCATCGTTTTTAAGGAAGTGTAATAATTTATTGTTATTTTTTAGTTTTCCAAGTTAGTAATACCGCACTCGGGAACAGTAAGGCACAATATATGCATGTACACATACATACGTGTCACTTCATTTGTCGCTGCAGTGTCTCTGCAGAGAATATCCTTTGGTTTTGCATTTATCGTATTTATACGTGCAAGCCTTGTATTTATACATACCTATCGGGCCCTTAAATGTACAGAAGATGCAGGAATATGTAATTATACTTCTGTTTGTTCACCTGGTTACATTTCCTGGACTAGTCTGGGAAGATGCATGCCATAATACCCCAAAGAGTATGCATACCATAAGATCACGAGGCGAAACTTTCTGGGAGACATCTAATAATGTGGTTAAAAAAGCCAAAAAGAACCTGAAAAAAACAGTTCTCATATCTCATCAGACACTAGATTTTCACATCAAGATACAGAGAAACTAGAAACGAAGAAAGCTTCCAGGAGATATTTTTCTGCTGTTGAAGACTGGTGGGAACATGCAGGTAAATCCAACGCTTAGATGTAGGCAGTTGGTGCATATATTTTACCATATATATTTTCACTGGACATCAGAGAGCATTAAAAAGGACAACTGCCCATCTCCCTAGTTTCCTGGAAGTGCTGGGTACTCATTCACAAGCAGAGCAGCAATGCTTCTTAGGTACTGAGCCACCAAAGCCCTGACTGTCGCTGTGCATCACCTCTCAGAAACAAGGGGACGATGCATGAGCAGGAGAGGACCTTTCCGTCCCCTGGGCAGCTACAGCCAGCGTTGCCCTGTCACAGTTGGCTTGAGGGAACTGTTGTAGGATGCAGGAATGTCTGACTGTGGGGTTTTGACTTGAAATAGACCTCGGTCCAGTCTGAAAAAACATTTTCATGCTTAGCCACAGAACGAAGTTTTCAAGACGATGGTTTCACACGCTGGAATTAGAATATTTCTTGTAAACATTAGAATAACTTTGTTCCTTTGAACGCGGAGGAGCCTCGCCACAGGGGAATGCAGGGTTTATGGTCGTGCTGGCACTCTTCCTGTGACAAACAGAAAGAGCAGCAAAAGCAACAAACTCGAGAAAATCAAACCAGGCTGAGAGGAGGTGAGCTATGGGAGCAGCCAGGCTGCGGGACGGAGGACAGACCGTTTCTGTCACCTAAGCCCCTGCTAGCTGCTCCTTCAGAGGAGGGACAGGTATCTGCAGGCGCTGAGGTTTGCCCGCGGACACCTCTGTGGAAGTATAACCTGTGGGATGCTTTTGACAGGTTGGCTGGTTTTTGCAGCTGGTTTTTGCCCTTTGTTTTCTCCCTGCCAGGCTGGGAGCCCGTTCTGCCAGTGTGCTGAGAGCCCTCAGCTCTTTCTGCCACTGCCTATAGCTGGGGGTGTCCTGTCATTTATGGGAGGTGCAGTGGGGCATCCTTGGACCCCCTGAGATAAACAGCTCTCTTACTATGTCTCCAAGCTGAGGCTTTGGAAGGTTTGGAAGGTCACTGCTGAGATGGTGCTCATTTCCATCTATAAAGAGCTTTGAGATCCTTGCTTGGACCATGCTGTGGAAGCATGAGACCTTGTAGATGACAGTGCCCTGAATGGGAAATTGAGCAGGAGCCTGGCCAGAGGAAGCTTTCGGGGTCACTGTGAAGGCGTCCCTCAAACACGCTGCCCGGCACTCAGCGGCAGGCAGCACGTGAGCAAGCACGCGGCTGCTCAGCCCCATGCGCTGGCAGACTGCTAGGGCAGGTATTCATTTGGGCTGTCCCTCCCCTTCTGGGGTCAAAAGGAGCCAACTTATCAAGCTGACAGATGATTTAAACTGCCTGGTCTCACGCAGCTCATTCTGACAGAAGGACGTTCGGGAGCGGTCTCACCAGCAGCTCAGCACGTTGAAGGGACAGCCTTCTCCGCCAGAGATGAGAGGGGAAACTATGGCTTGGTTTGAGGGTGGCAGGCATACCATGTGCCTTTCTAGAAACAACCACGGGATATGTAGAGGATGAGGCAGCTAGTTCTCTTCTGGGATTTCAAGCAAAGGCTTGGTGGTGGCTGTATTTACCAGGCAGCTGTTTACTATGAACTAGATGACACCAGTTTTACAAAGACCATATAGCTGCTGTCAAAGTGCGAGGGTGCTGGGCCACTGCTGATGTGTGGGATTCAGACCAACACCCTTCATGGCATTGCCAGTCCCTCAATCTGCACAAAAAAATACCAAAAACTCCATGCATCCGCCTGGCAAGCCAGCTAGCTCTTGACAGTCCTCTTTCCTGCCCACGCTGGCAAGTGTGGGAGGTGTAGAAGGGCGAATGGCACGACTGGTCAGACGGGGCGTGAAAGGAAGACTGTGCAAAGCAGCAACGTGAGGGCAAGGCATGGCCCTACTGCCAGAGGCACTGTGCTCCAGCCTCTGCCCAAGAAGAGTAGCTCCTTTTCTCTGCACATTCAGGATATCACGGTGGAAGAAGCTGAGGCCATGGTCCCATAATGTATCTGGGTACAGATTTGTCCCTGCTCAGCCCTGGGCTTTTGTTCTGGGGTGATGCCTTCCCACATATATGGATCTGCAGCAGGTGAAAAACAGGCAGGTCTAAGGACAGACTACATGTAAGAGCTTGGGCCGAACCTCATGTTTCCAGCAGAGCCCATCCGTATCTAGAGCAATTCATAGAAATCAGTAGATTCCCTTCGGATTTACACCATTACAGGAAAGCAGAAGCTCCTGAGAGTTCACGTTCCCAGAAGAGCTATGTACTTTAGTACAAAGCACACCCACCCTTTTCTATGGCCTGTTTCTTTAGGATGACTCACACAGATTTCTGCATGCAGTTGCCTTCGATTGCTCCAGTGAGTCTGCTGCGATTCAGCCTTTCTCACTGTGAACTCCCTCAGAGCATTCAGTCAATCCCAGCTTACCAAGGTCAGAAACTAATGAAAATAACATGCTACAGTTTCCAGAGATGCTTGATATGCTTGATGCTCAGCCACCTTTCTCTGCTGAATCGTCATGCAGCTTCTCTGCAGGAACATGATTAACTCTAACACTCGGTGGGACAGCAGGCATGGGGATCTTTGCCACCATCTCCAGTGAATAGTTCACATTCCAACCAAGTGTTTTTTACCATGTGTTATGAAGAAAATATGACATGCTACACACACATAGAAATAGTTGGGAATATTATTTTACTGGGCCAGATGGTATAGGGCTGTCACTGTTGGCCCTGAGAGTCATGGCTTTCCGCTAAAAAGAGGATGTCCTGTCTGAAGCAGGAAGATGCAAAATTAGGAAAGGTAAAAGGTTCAGCATCTCCAAAGATGCTCAGTATGTGGAGCAGATGTGGATGAAACTACTCTGCTTAGACCTGGAAAGTTGAGAGAGGGTCACATCTAGGAGCTCAAGTACAAGCTTGAGTGGAGAAATAGATATGAAGGGGATCCTGAGAAGAACAGCTGATAGGGAGAACCGGGGAAATGTGTCTACAAATCAGCCTGGCTTTTTGCAGTGAACAGCATAAATAGATACTTGAACAGGGCCACAAGCTGTTTTAAATGGGAAGAGATGAAGGAAAAGAAAAAAACCAGATTTTGTTGGTTAGAAAGTTCCACTGCATTTAGCAAAGGGCTGAAGAAAGTATGGGATGAGGAAAGACTTGTTTTGGGGAAGGTTGCCAACTGAGCTGTGATGTTATTGTAAAAAAACTATTTTGGGGCTTGCGCAAATATTGGGAGGCAGTTTTTAAAAATTCCAGGGAAAAGGGAAACCAAAGCATCAAGGTCTAGTGAAATCTCTTTTCTGTCTGCTTTTCTGAGCAATAACAACTCAAGTTACAAATGAAGATTATTTGTGTTCAAGATTCAACATACTACCTTTTAATTTCCAGTGAAAGAATTTCCAGTGCACATCTGTGAACCATCTAAGAAGTCCTACAGCAAAAACAGGAAAGATGAATGATGACATTAACCAGTAAAACAAAACAAGGCAAAAAAATCCAAAGACAACCAAAAAAATCCTGTTTGGAAGGAAATCCAAAACAAAGGTTCCCCCCCCCGCCTTTTTAATAATACTATAAAGAGCATAAAGGGCATGCATATGATTTCTTTTCCTTTGGGACACAACTGCAAACCACACAATGGCAAAAGACACTCCAAACAAGTTGGCCAGAAGACAGAAGCAAATGCCTGGCTCTAATGGAAATGCCTCAGCCCTGTTGCTGATTCCAGGACCTCTGCTTCTTCTGAAGTAAAAGCTCTAGCACCACTGCACACCCATGGACTGGATCAGGTCTTGGCTCAAGAGTGACAGAGCAAAAACTTGACTTCCTGCAGAACAGAGGATGTTGCTTCTGTCCTCTGGAGGAGGATCTGCAGAGCTTCCTGGGCACAGGACGTTTTGAGATCACAGGAACAATCCTGGTCCCTGTGACAATAAGTTCCTCTGGGGGACTAGCTACACCATCAACAAAGCCGTTGGCTTCCTGGAAACAATTGCTTTTCTTTTTAGCGAGTTATTCCCTCACTGTCAGGTGACCAGATTTCACACCCATCTCTACTCTTTGAAAGATAAGTTCACAAAAAAGTCTTGATCACGCCCCAGCCATCTCCTCTCTACTGTGAACTTTCCTGACTTTCCAGTCTTTCCTCATAAGGAAGCTGATCCCCTTGGCCCTTTCGGTTGCCCTTCTCTAACCCGCTGTGTCCTTCTTCAGATGCAGAGACCAGAACCACACACGCTACCCCAGATGGGGGTGCACCAAGCTGGAGCAGCAAAATGGTGCCCTCTGTCTTCTTCTCAGCAGCCTCCCTGAGGACAGTCACCGTTTTCCTGGCTTTCTGGCTGCCATGGCACACTGAGCTGAGGTTTTCAGGGAACCGTCAATGGTGACTCCAAGAGCTTTTTCTTGAGTGGTGGCTGCCAGTTGTGAGTTCAGCACCATGTAAACATGGTTTAGATTATTCTACTCCAGACATCATCTTACCTTTGTGTATGCTGAAGCTCATGTGCCACCTTTCTGCCTGCTCCCTCGGTTTTGTTAAGTCCTCCTGGAGTTCTTCACCAACAGCTCAGCATTTCACCAGACAAATGAGCTTGCTATTGACTGCAAACCTGGGAATCCCACAACACACACCCTTCTCCAGGCCGCTGGTAAAGATGTTGAGTAATACCAGACCCAGAAGTGATTCCTAGGGGCTCTGTTTCTGCTTTTTCTCCATCCTGAAAAGTCACTGTTGAGACCTAACCTTTCCTTTCCACTTTCAAATCACAAAAGGACCTTTTCTCCAGTTCATGGTGACTTTGTATCTTCATAGCCTTTGTTGAGAAACTGTCAAAAGCTTTCTGGAAATCCAAATACATTATGTCCAGTTTATCTATGTACTTGTTACCACCCCCATGGACTTCCAGCAGACCGGTGAGGCAGGATTGTCCCTTACAGAAATCGTGTTGACTGCTTCCTTCGACTTCAGGGTTCCCTGTGTGTACAGTGGTCTTATGGCTCTGCTGTTGTAGGAGGGGTGGAAGTCAGACTCACTGGTCTGTTGTTGCCCAAGACCCCTCTAACTGGGAGCTGCACTGGCAACTCTGCCCTCCTCCAGCGCAGAGGCCATTTGTAATGACAGTTTACACACCTTGGCCGGCAGTTCTGCAGCTTCACGTGTGAATTATCACGTAAAAGGTGCCTGGTCCTGCTGGCTTACTGACCTCCAGCTTATCTGTTTGGTCTGATATGCCCAGTGAATTCGATTCAGACTGGTCTAGCTCTTCTGATGAATTGCTATCAAGAATATGTTGGGTTTGGGGCTCTCCCTTATGCCTTCAGCAGGAAAGACTGGTACATAAAACTCACTGAGCATTTCTGCTGTTTCCTTGCCTTCCCCGAGTGCCCTTTTACATATTTGTCATCAAACTAGTTGGCTTCCTGCCTTTGCTATATAAAGAACTATTTACTATCAGTCTTTGCAAGGCTCAACTCACATTCTTTTTTAGCCCTTTTAATTTCTGGTATATGGTTGACTTGCCATACTTTATGGGCTTTCCTGTTCTCCTAATTCGGGTAAGCTTCCCATTTTTTAAAAATTAACTTATTGCCTATGATAGCATCCTTAATGTTCCTACTGAGCCATGAAATGGCCTTTTCCCACTACATTGTTTTCTTTTCAAATTGTGGCACAACTTTTATGTGGGATTTTCATATAGTATTTTTTAACAGCTTCTAGGCTGCCTGTTCCCTTCTTGCTTTTTGGACTGCTCCTTTTAAGGTTTTCTCTTTTTCTTTCTTTTTCTTTCTTTCTTTCTTTCTTTCTTTCTTTCTGTCTTTCTTTCTGTCTTTCTTTCTTTCTGTCTTTCTTTCTTTTTCTTTTCGTTTTTAAAAAAATCTCATTTTGATACATCTCTCTTGAAACTGAATATCCATGCACTGAATATGCTTGGGTTGTTCTCTCCCATTGCAACACTGACCTAACTGTACTGTGGTTATTATCACAGAACTGCTCTCCCATTAACACCTCCTGAAGTAAGTTCTGTGCGCCACACCACGCCAAATCCAGAACAGCATCTTGTTGTGGGTTCTATGGCTAGTTTTTCTGGGAAACAATCATTTATTGTGACTCTGCATCTCATGTTGATGAGTCATTAATCCACATGTGGGCAACTGAAAGTCCCTCCTCCTACGACCTGTCCTAACCATACAGCTTCTTTCATCTCACTTAGCAGTTCACAGAATCACAGGGTAGTTGAGGTTGGAAGGCACCTCTGGAGACCCACTCATCAGCCCAGCCCTGCTCAAAGGAGGGTCAGCCACAGCAGGAAGCTCAGGGCCGTGTTCAGTGGGGATTTGAGGATCTCCAAGGATGGAGGCTTCACAACCTCTCTGGAAAACTGTTCCAGTGTTGGGCCACCTGCACAGTAAGACATTTTTTTCTTACATTTAAATGGAATTTTTTGTATTTCAGTTTATGCCCGTTGTCTCTCGTCCTTTCACTAAATATCCCTGAGAAGAGTCTGGCTCCGTCTTCTTTTCCTTGGCTTGCTCAGAAAGCATTCAGGTAAGAGATAGGGTTAGCAACATGCTAATTGCAGTGATGGAGTTCTCAGAGAGCTCAGCACAGCCTCGTCAGGTTTTTAATGGTTTTTAATCCATGACAGTACTTTTCCTTGTAAGGATCCATGTAAGGATCCCCCTGTTTAGTACTCGTGAGACTGCATGTGGAGTACTGTGTCCAGTTTGGGGCTCCTAGTAAAAGAAAGACAAATTGGAGAGAGTCCAGTAGAGGGTCACCAAGATGGTCACGATGCTGCAGCACACTCTGCAGGAGGAAGGACTGAGAAAACTGGATTTGTGTAACCCTGGAGAAGAGAAGGCTGAGGGAGGGTCTTATTGCTGCCTACATCTGCCTAACAGGGAGTTACAGCAAAGACTGAGTTACATGCTTCTTGGACACGCATAGCTAAAGCAGAATAGATGTGGTTACAAGTTGCAAGGGAAATTCCAGCTGGACATATGGAAAAACTTTTCACTGGAGTATTTAACCAGTGGAACAGGTTGCCCAGAAAGGTGGTGGGATCTCCGTACTTGGAGATACTCAAAACCTGACTGAACTAGGCCCTGAGAAAACATGAAGTAACTCTGAAATTAGAGCAGTAGTTCTTCCTCCACCCTTAGCTTTTGGCATACCTTTCCCTGAAAGCTCACCTATCACTTAGGCAAGGCAATTGCCTTCTCTGGGTGCAAGCATTTGCGAATGCCAGGCTTCATGACCGGTCAGTGCAGAGAGCACATTTAATGATGCAGCTCTCTGCTAATAGAACAAGTTTGGCATCTCGTAGTGCCTCACAGTGCCTGGAAACATAAAGCTGAGTGCCCTCCAGGGCAGTGAGAGCAAGTCCAAGATGAATAACTCTTCCACTGCAAGGCAAGATGGAAAAGTCTCCAGAACAAACATGAAGACATTGCTCCTTTGCAGGCAAACTAATCCGTGCTTTTCCATCCTTTCATGTAATCCACCCACCACAGAAAGTTGCTAACTAGGACTTGGAAAGTAAAATGTGCATTAAATGAATGGGTTTGGCAGAGGGAACATCTGTTTGTGAGTAACTTCTTGTTCTCTACATATGATAATGGTTATGGATTTGTGTACAGAATACTGAACTTGTTTACAGCTCCTAGGAACTGTATGTTTTGAATCATTAATAAGGAGTGTTTTTAAATGCAGAATTTCTCATCAATATGAATGTTGCTGGTTTTCTCCTCCCTAAATACGTGCCGTTCAGTTTGCAAATTAAATATCAGTGAGATTCACTTAATGTCGCTCTTTCAGCAGCCACGGAGATCAACATTTTTATTATCACAGTCTGTTCTACTCAGTGTGTTGATATTCATGACAGTTACCCAGCAAAAATAGAACCATTTTCACATGATCTCTAAAAGATATTCCAGGTTTAATCTGACATGATACCAAAGGAAGTAGGAAATATTTACTGCGAGGGGGCGGGTCTGCTTGTTTAAAACAAACCTGGGAAACAAAAGAACCTAAAATGAAATTGTCCCTAGCTCAGAATATATGTATTTACACTTCTTCTCCTTACAGCAGGGTAGTCCCTTCAAAGGGAGATGGGCTAACCAGAAGATGAATGAAGAGGACTCTGCATCTAATGCTCTGCCTTGAAGAGTTTTCCATGATCTAATTCTCACCTTACTCAGCTCAGATGCTTCCTTCTCTCCTTGCTTTTCACTGTGCTCTTTAGGCAGCCCATTCTACCATGGGGATATTGCCTTTTAAAGCAATAAAAATAACTTTTTAGTAGAAGTATGTATGTGTAAATCCCAGCTAATCATTACACTGACTTAAGCTCTGGCTAGTGTTAAATGCACATTTGTCGAGCTGTGGATTTGCTGAGCTCCCTACACACAGCACGTGGCATTTGCTTATTTCTCCCTGTCATTTTCATGCAATATTGCCCCTGCCTTGGTGCTTATTTTCTCTAGGTTGCAACCCGAGCCCCCCCGAACGCTGCCACTCCTGCGTGTGAGTGGGAGGTCTGCATTCCAGCTCCCCATCTGAAGCCCGTCAGAGCTGCGAGCGAGAACAGTCTGTGACATATTCCGGTAGGAATGCCTTTTTAAAAGAGGTTTTTGGGCAATGCTCCAGACACAGCAAGTGCGGGACGGGGATCTGATTTCACCTCTAATGCAAGAAGTATTCATGTGAAAGCTTCTCTTCCACAGAAGAGACTGCAATGACAGTTAAGTTGTAATTAGTTTTCTGGTGTTATCTGATTTCGATAAGCATACGCACGCACCACACCCACACATAACCACACTCACGCCCTCTCATAGCTAAACTAACCTGAAGGGGATCGGTAGTGCGCTTTTTCATGTGTCAGAAAAGATACTCAAAACAACTTGGGGATGGCTGGACAAGTTTAGCAGACAAGACAAGACAAGACAAGAAAAAAATATTAAAATCACAAGAAAATTCACATGACTGTATTCTGGATTTCTTATTTCAGATTCTGCAGTGCAGAATCTGAGGGAGGAAGACTCTAGCTGTGATGTGCTGTGGCCTCTGAGGAAGTGAGCCCAGGACCACTGCCCAGCCCGATGACCTCCCCAAGAAAACCTGTAAGCCAGCTTCCCGTGAGAGAACATTTTGCACAAAACAACTACCCCATCTCTACTCACCAGTTCTCGAGAAAGACCTTACCAAAAATAAGCCTAGGAAATAATATTCAACTCTACTAGCTACTAAAAATCAGCAGATCAGCAGAGACGTTTGCTTCACGACATCCCGCAATGTTTCACGCATCCTTCACCTACTAATCCCTCTCAGTCCTCAGGTGCTCCCGACCTGTCGCTGTACCCCCAAGCATATCCCCTCTCCCCTTGCCACACCCTCTGTGGTCCATGGGTGTCATTGCCTTAGTCTATTAAACTTATTCCATTAAAAGTAAACTGATCTCAAAGCGATTGTTCCCAACCGGTACCGTGAAAATTGCAGCTTCTCTCTCAGACCTATAAAAAAAGCTTGGTTGCCCAAAGATTTATGTATAGTTTTTGAGTGCATAGGTTGGTCTCATGAAAAATTAGACCTACAATCCTTTCCTTGTCTATGTCCTTCAGAGCTATTACAACAATAAGTAACGTTAGGGCTGGACATAGCCGCTTCCCATCACTACAGAAAGGCTTAGGCTCCCTTCTGGAACCAAATCACTCCAACAACAAAGATTTCGCCTCATAGCAAAGGCAGAGCGGCTCCTTTGCTATCTCTGGTGGTTTGCGTGAATGTAAAAGACATGCAGACACAGCAGAGAAAAAAAGATAGCAACTAAGTGCAGACAAACATGGAAGTCTTCACAGCAGGAAAAATCCCCCCACCCTAGCACAGACTTTTGGCTGAAAGATAATGTCTTTGTTCCCAGCTCCAAGATGCTGTCAGTCCTATTTGATTTCTTCTGCTCTAAAAGAAACAGACTTCTGCACATGCTTTGTAAATGAAAGGGATTGCATTAAAAAACTGTTTATTGTTATTTTTTCTTCTTAACAGAAACTGCCTGCAGGGTCCCTCCTTTCAGCCAACAGCTCGTCAGAAAGCAGCAATAGTACGCTGAAGGAGTCTGATGGGTTACCTTCATCCTTATTAGCCATTATTGATCCAAAAGAAGGAGAAACAAGTTGTACTGGATGGATGCTGGATTATCTGAGCAGAGGCTGTCTATGTTGGAACTGATCGGATATTTTAGCTTTGATGAGTTTGCAGATAAATGCTCCAAGACACTGTCAAAGGTTCCCCATATAGGCTACAGCCTGTGGTGGTTATAAGCCTGAGAGGGCCTCTTAAAAAGATTAAATCCGCCTACTCCTCTAGGGAGATTTGCACAGTAAGAAAAATTACAAACTTAAAGATAAAAACATTCAAATCCATCTTCCAAAAACAAGACCATATATCAAAACGTTATAATCCAGTCATGAATATTTTTAAAAGCTCAAGAAGATTTCCACCCAAAAGCTTGAGAAGAATAATCCATCCAGCTGAGCCTCAAATTGTTATATAGGTATATCTACTTACCGGTAAAAAATGTAAAAGAACATGACAGGGTTGTTTTGCAAATGAGAAATTCTGAAACTTCAAAAGTTAAGCACCTTTAATAAGACCATCTCCTCCAATGCTGAACACTGGATAATCTAGAAATACAATTAAGAAACTCAAATATCTTAAAGTCTGCCTTGCTCCTCACTGTATCGCATTGATTTTTTCTGTGGTGAAGACCCCAGGGTTACAGAGACGTGAAACGAGGCCACAGGAGAGAATAACTGCGTATAAATAACATCAGCCCCTGATGGCAACTACCACAGCGGCATAGCTGTTTAAGTGTAAGGTGCCGTGGCAGTTGGGTGCCTGCCCCTGTCCCCTGGCTCCGAGCTGTAAGAAACTCTTGTTATTTAACTGTGGTTATGGGACTTCTTATGTTCGTTGCCACAGGCTTATCAGAAATACTGGTCTTATCACCATGAGAGGAAACTATTTATTAAGTCTAATAGTTTAACAACTAACACCCCCCCCCCGCCAAATTGTGCATAACGTCTCACACCCAATGTCTTTCTAAACCTAAAGATTTATTAAAAGTGAAAGAAGAAATGAAAACATTGGGGTGGTGGAAAGCAAATGAAACCCCTTTGGCTTAGTTACCCCTCTGAATGCGTCAGGCGGTACACATTCTGTCGCCAGCCAAGGCAGGCAGATCGGGAGCAGGCTTCTTTTGCGACCGCGCGCCGTACGCTGAGAGTATAAACACGAGATAAGGACCGCTCCAAAACCCGACGGCTGCGTCACCGCGCGCTGCCGGCATCTTTCGCTTTCAGCAAGCGGCGGAGAGCAGAGGGGCAAAGGATGGAGCCCGCTGGTAAGCAGGGCAGCGCAGCCAGAACGGGGCCGTGTTGAACTCGTGAAGACAAAAAGGCTTTCCTGTACATTTTAAAAGGTTTTTAAAAGAGCATTTTAAAAGCTCCCTCTCATGGCCTGAGAGTTCACAGCCTTGGTAAACAGGCTTTGCTAAAGCTATTTAAAAACTGTCCTTGCCTGATTTGAGCACAGCGTCCCCGTTCAGGAAAGCGATGTTTTTCTCTGGAGTTACATCCTAGCTTTGGATGTGGTGAAGCTTTTTCTGAGAAAAACTTTGTTAGCAGTCTAGCAGGGACATCCTCCCCCTCCGCACCAAGAGAGGGTGCGGGGTGGGTGCCAAGGCCAGTGCAAAGGGCTGGGGCAGGAAACAACCAGGGAGGGGAGTAGGATCCAAGG
The DNA here is from genome assembly GCF_035582795.1 of Mycteria americana. Lineage (NCBI taxonomy): Eukaryota > Metazoa > Chordata > Aves > Ciconiiformes > Ciconiidae > Mycteria > Mycteria americana. The sequence goes on from NC_134366.1 coordinate 151,866,764, forward strand.
GTCAAAGCAAGGATCCAGGATCTGTGTTTGAGCAGAACCAGAATCAAGACGGCAAATATGTTGTAACAAAAGATTCCCAGGGCAGCTGTGGGAAGCCGAGTGTTCTTAGGTTCCTCGCAAACTCCCAAATGTGCCTGTGATGGCAAAGGGCAGCCTTAAGCCTCCTTGGGCCTCACCCAAGTGCCAGCCAGCGACGAGTCAGGATGGTCAATTTTTCACCATCAAATGCATTCAGCATAACCTTCCCAGTATTCACCAAGCGATTTGGGAACTGGATAAAAAGTCTCCATAACATTCAAGACAACATAGTGTAACACTGGTAGCTAACACACAGCATGGCAGCATGGCTTTTGCTGTTCCATATGCTCTCCCCAAATGCCCTGTAATTACCAGCAGCATAAAAATAACTTCCTCCTGGTTCTCTTTGGTATCACCAGTATCCACAGTATGCCTGTGCCTGCATCTGGATGGCTGGGGTTAAGTATTACTCTGTTGCAGTAGTGCCCAGGGGCCAGGAACCTGCTGTGGTAGGCACTGGTCACCCAGGCAGAGGCAATGCCTGCCCTGAAGAGGTCATGACTGCAATGGAAGATTAAAAAGGAAAGATAAAATATCCGATTTTCAGCTGAATGCAGTCTGGATTCAACTGAAGGAGAGGCAATAAGAATCACAAGGGCCAGTCTTTCCCGCATGTTCACCTCTTCAGACTTGGCAGGCAGGATGACGTCCAGGACACTATCACGCAGATGAAAGCATTTTCCAGCTGTAACTAAGCATCTCTGGCAAACAGGGTGGTGAAGAAGCAGCCAACAAAAATCTGATGTGATATTTAGGACAGATTTACATCTCTTTGCACTGTTTGAATGATGCAAGGAAGATAACACCACAGACTTCATCACTGAAAGCATTTTAATCTTGCTCACAAAGTCTGCTCCAGAACTATAGTTACCACTGCCCCTCTTGCCACACACGAAAGCACCACAGTCACAAGATGCCTGATGACCATGTGAGCTGAAAGCCTGAAGTCTCATTCTTGCTTTTTTTCTGTGGGAAGATCAAATACATCACTACTGCATGAGACACAAAAGCAAAGCTCTATCATTTATAATTATAATCTGTCTTGGGACGTATTTCACATTTCAGAGGTGTTAATCCCCAAATACTAGCCAAATTCTTTGTCTTCACAATTTCCTTCTATTTCAGAAATACAGCGGTTGCAATGTGAATGAGTTTTTTCTTTACAGTTTGTTCTAAAGTTGCTGTGTGGTCCTGCGCAGCAGGGGCCATATAGACCTGGTCAGAAATTTCTAACTAAATTAGTTTCCCTGCCAAAATGCCTCACTTACTTCCCCTGTTTGGAGCTACTTTTCCTGATAAAGTATATGCTGTGCTAGGGAACGTGGAGGGAGGCTAGCACTTTCTGGCCTGAAGATCAGGGCACTCTTCTTGGATGAAAGAGTTCCAGGCTCAGGCTCAATTACTATTTGATTACCAGACAAACAGCTAATCTTTTCTCCTGTCCTTCTAGAGAAACAGAACCCAAGCCAGACAAAACCTAGAAAGGCCTTGATGTTGACCTACTAAAACAATTTGAAAATTCTAAAATCTCAACTGTTTTTGTGGGATGGCATGAAAAGCATTTCACATCCCCCTCAACCAGTAGGTTTCCTATCGGAAGCAATAGCTTTTAGTGGGGCTGAACTTCCCCACAGCGGCCCTTCCCCTTAGAACTGGGGTCATTCAGGTTGGAAGAGACCTTGGGGAGTGATCTTGTCCCTCCTCCCATGCAAAGTTAGTCCAGCTCAGATCAGATGGCTCGGGACCTTGTCCAGTTGAGTTTTGAATGTCTGCTGGTCTGGAAATGACACAGCTTCTCTGCGCAGCTTGTTCTAGTGCTGAACTACCCTCATGGTGAAAATTATCTTCCTAACATCTGAATGAATTTCCCTTGCTGCAGTTTGTGCCCATTGCCTTTCATCTTATCAGCGTGCACCACACATAAGAGTCTGGCTCCCGTCACTGAGTTGTGGAGAGCAAAAACATCTCCCCTTGGCCTTCTCTTCATGAGACTGGACAAAGCCAGCTCTGACTGCCTCTCTTCAAACATCACGGGCTCCTGCCCCCTAACCATCCTGGTGACCCTCTGCTGGTCTTGCTCCAGTTTGTCAATTAATTTCTTGAACTGGGGAACACCAGAGTGGACACAGTACTCCAGCTGTGGTCTCACAAGCGTGGAATAAAAGAGAAGGATGACCTCTCTTGACCTGCTGGCTATACCCTTGCTAATACAGCCCAGCACACAGGTTTTGCCACAGTGGCATATTGCTGCCACACGTTCAGCTTGAGGTCCACCAGGACACCCAGGTCCCTTTCTGAAAAGCTGCTTTCTAGACAGCTGACCATACTGAACTGTTGCATGAGGTTATTCCATCCCACATGAAGGACTTGGCATTTGCCTTGCTGATTGCCATGAGGCTCCTGCCAGTCCATTCCTCCCGCTGTCAGGGTCCCTCTAAATAGCAGCCCTGCCCTCCAGCATATCAACCACATCCCTGCAATTTGGTATCATCTGCAGGTTCCAGTTGCTAATAAATGCATTAAACAGCATTGGCCCCAGTATCAGTCACCACTAGTAGTAACCTGCCACCAGATGGATTTTGTACTGCTGATCCCAACCTTTTGAGTCAGGCAGTCCAGCCAATTTTCCATCCACTTTATTGCATCTTATCCAGTCCATATCTCACCTTCTTACAGAGGCATAGTGAAGATTTTTGGGCGTTTGTAAGATGCTTTGAGAGCTGTGGCCCCTGTGTAAAAAACAGCACAATAAGTTTGGACAGAAATATATTTGTAACATTTTCCGAGTGCTTGACTTTGCAAATTAACTGAGTTTTTGTTTATACAATTTAATTATTTTTTATACCAAGCCGGAACTGTTGATTTGGGGCTCAAAACCTTTTAAATGTTGGGGGGGTTTTTAGTGGGTTTTTTTCTGGTAGATGCTTTGAAATCCCGTGGTTAAAAGATGCTGCAGGAATAACTGTGAGTGATTGTTCCTAATGAATCTCACTAACTGTAACTGTAGTGACTAATACTCTTAATGTACTAATTTTCCACGAGACTCCTGCCTGCTGTAGTGGATTACGTGGTTATTCAGGTTTCTCTCCATTTGCCTGTGTAGTTCCATGCCTGCTTTTCCTCTCTGTGCTACCTGTGGTTCATGAAGAGAGCCCACCCAGCCGCAGCAGGCACTGCTCTCCCCTCGTCCCACTGCACTGGCAATGGCAGAAGCAGCAAGTCTGACTTCAGGACCACCCCAATCTTTCCCTCTATTCCTTCCCTTCTCATGTTAGGCCAGGCCATCCTTCAGACGCCAAAAATTAGTTTCATTTACAGCGCTGAGAAACTTTGAACTCGATTTGAACAGATGATGAATTTACTTCACAAGCATGATTCATTCCTAACACTGAATGGGACAGCAGGGGGGATGGAAAAATTGCACTTGAAGAGGGAAGGCTTTTTGCAAAGAAACTGAAGAGAACTTACTGAGAAAGCTCAGGGGATCTTTACTGTGCCAAAAGGGTAGAAAGAGCTTTTGGTGACACTGTTAGTTGCTGTCTTCCAAGGATAAAACATCTACTTCTGAAGAAGAGGCTTTTGTGCTAGAGGATTAGCTGTGGGCATTTGGGGCAGGTTTGGATGGTGGAAGGCCCCGCGTGTCCCAGCAGACACACATGAAGAAGCTCACTTGCCGAATGGGTCAAACGCAGTGGAGTCAATGCACCTCGACTGCTATCGTCGCTCATCAGGATTGAGTCTCACCGTCAGAAGAGCTATCCCAGAATTGTAGGCTCATAGCAGGCGCTGGTTTTTAGATGGTCATGCACAGTGAAATTTCTGTTTTGTTTCTGCTTAGGCAATGAGAAGAGCCTAGTGACAGCTTTCCAACAACCAAAATTAGGGAACTATTCAAGGGCTTAGGAGGCAGGAAAAGGAAAGAGCACACAAGTTCACAGAAGAGCTATTTTGAGAAAAAAAGTCTGTATCTTCCCACACAGCAACTGCAACTGCTGAAGCTACTCAGTAGCCTGCTAAGTTGCTTTGGATATCTGGATGAAGACGGGTTTTATCTGAGGAAAGCAAGTTTCAGCAAAAATAGCAGGAAGCAGAGTCGAGAGAGACTGGTGCTTTTTTGTTGAAAAGCTCAACTGGAAAGCATGGCCACATGGCAACAGTGAGAGAACAAACCCTACTGGCCAGATGTTGGGCACAGTGCTCAAGGCATTACTGGAATGCGCTCAAAGATGATGGGGATGCGGCGAGTCATAAAAGCCCATATAGAATGAAACCTTTGTAAAATTTGGATTTGCTGTAAGTTCAAATGGGTGTATCTTAGCGTGGAAAATAGTTTCTTGCTTTTGTCATTGAGCTTACAACATACATTGGGATAGAGACCCAAGAAAGCCATGGCTTACTGTCTTCTTCCTCTGTGAGGACCATGCTCATGGATAGTATGAGTGATGGTTATTATTTAATGCTAATGCAAATATCTTTGTGATATTTAAAAAATATAAATTAAAAATGAATGGCATGCTTTAGAAGAAATCCCAAAGTTGATTGCAAATTAATGCCACAGACAGGAAAAAGACTGAAGTAACTTTTGGGGTGGAAAATGACAATTGTCCATACAGCATAATGCTGTATGTGCCTGCTTGTCAGAGAATGAGGACTACTAAGGTCAGCTCAAATGGTCTGTGTTTTTCTTTCTGTTTAGCATGAAAAGTGACAACTCTTGTTAGCAACACTGCTGTCTACAGAAAGTGTCTTGCTGACTCCTGCAGACTATGGCTCAACCTCCGGTAATGTCAGCTGTAAACTGTTTCTCTCCAGAAACAGTTTACTTCCTGATGCATTTCTTGAAGATATAAACCACCCATTATTATTACCAAGCCTTGCCATCAGCAATCGCAGCTCTAGGGTACCGTGGTGATGAATACTTGGGTGATGTCTGAACAGGGTTTGCATGCTGTGGAGGAACAGGGTGCTTGTGCCATGCCTAACACAAACTGGCCCTGCTCTCAGTTGGGGAACACTAGGCTACACGTGATAAAGAACATGGATAGTCTTTGTAAAATGGTGAATCATGTTATACTGATAGAATGAAGTTGTTTCAGGGAAAGAACTAGAAGACTATGGAGAAGTGTGAAGTCAGTTAAGGCCCTTGAACATGTCCAGAGGAGGGCAACAAAGCTGGTGAAAGGGCTGGAAGGAATGTCCTACGAGGAGCGGCTAAGGACTTTGGGCTTGTCTAATCTGGAGAAAAGGAGGCTGAGGGGCGACCTCGTTGCTCTCTACAGCTTCCTGAGGAGGGGGAGTGGAGAGAGAGGTGCTGATCTCTTCTCCCTGGGATCCAGGGATAGGACATGTGGGAATGGCTCAAAGCTGCGCCAGGGGAGGTTCAGACTGGGCATTAGGAAGCATTTCTTTACAGAGAGGGTGGTCAAACACTGGAACAGGCTTCCTAGAGAGGTGGTCAATGCCCCAAGCCTGTCAGTGTTTAAGAGGCATTTGGACAATGCCCTTAACAACATGCTTTAGCTTTTGGTCAGCCCTGAAGTGGGCAGGCAGTTGGACTAGGTGATTGTTTTAGGTCCCTTCTAACAGAAATAGTCCTATTCTATTCTATTCAGTGCTTAAGGCCAGGTATAGCTTTCAGTTAAGCAGGTATTTAAATCCAGAGTAACTCCATCAACATTAAATCTATTTACCTCATATTTGCCTAATTTTAGTTTGATAGAATTGGCCCCTGATTTTCCATGCTATACTTTCTTTTTTTTTTGCTTTTTTTTGCATCCTTTCTCAGCACCCACCAGCCAGGCTTGCACTGGTTTAGTCCATTCCATTCGCATCCATGTTTACATTCTTCCTGTACTTGCCCTCGATTTTTCTCGAACCTACTACAGTTATGTACATAAATACTGACTACTCAAAAAAATCTCATTTTTGCACATCCCAGTCTGTCTCACAGTGTTATAACGCTCCATTCATACCTGTTACATCTTTGCTCCCAAAGTAACTATAATGGTCCCAAAAAAGGGGTGTGCCACTTCAAACAAGTGGCACAAAGAATTGAGGTGCTTTGGTGTAGGTTTCTGACACCCCTCATAAACTAGCGGGCTGCATCTAGTGCCCCTCAAGTCAGGGATAGCCTTTCTGATAAATGAACAATATCAGGTCAATTATATGGTGATACTCACTGGCTGGCATCCTTGCACTCAGACCTCAGAACAACCGCAAGTTTTCAGGTGAATCCAGCTATGCAGGCGGCTTCGGAACCAAGTGGCAGATCTTGCTGCTGGGGCTGACAGCGCGCTCCCTGCCACCTGCAGAACCCAGTTCTGCTCCTCAGGAGTTCGGGAGGTGGATTTCAATGGGGCTACAGGAATTTTTACTATTCTTTGTTTTACAATCCAATGCTCAGAGAGAATGGCTTTGACCCATGACATTTATGCTGCGCAGCTCTCGAAGCACATTGCGTGCGTCCACTGCCAGAGGAATCTGGGGTACGTCTATAAAGACTGCGTTGCCATGAGCTGGAACAGGAGCCAGTTCCTCTCAAGAATCCGCTACCTGCAAGGTCTCTGGAAGTCTTTTGTGATGATAATCTCACGCACATCAGTCTTTTTGGAACTATGCTGCCTGTAACTTACAAAGTCTGTGCTGGCCTCTGTCCTTCATTGTTAGCACAGGGGGAAAAGATACCTGGTATGTAAATTAAGAAAACAGCATAGAATTTATGATTTCCCTTTTTAATATCCATGAAGTAATCATGGCAGGATAATACTGCTTTCCCACAAAAAGGCCTTCAGTATAATTTAAATGATGAATAAACATGGAAAGTAAAGACAAAGCCACTGAAAACCCATGAGGCAGGGTGCCATTAAAATGGGGTGAGGGAACTACAGAACTGAATTCTAATTTTATTTTAAAAAGAATTGTACTTCATTACTCCCAGTGAGACAGTATTTTTCCTTGCCTGAATCACATGGCTTTTTACTTGGTTTAAGTCACTGTTTACATAGAAAGACACATCTAGTCTAGTTTATTTAGACTTTCTGTTTTCTACTTGGCTGAGATGGCTAACCAATTCTGCCTTCCCTACGGAGAGCTAGCTTTACCTTAATTTGCTTTCCAATATGCTATTCAGAATAATTTTCCTGCTTTCAGGACTTGTTTCAGGACCTGGTCTTCAAACCACCTCATTATTAAAACTTCAAGTTATCTTTTTTTTTTTTTCTTTTTCCCAATACAAAGAAAATGCATTCAGAGTTTAAAGCTAAAGATGTTGCAAGCAGAGCCTAAGCATTTTAATCAATATTTAATTTAGCTAGATTCACCACTTAACACTGAGTAGCCAAGCTCCATGCATTAAGAATTATCTTGCACCTCTTAGTTTTACAAGCAGTTCTTACCAATACAAGCCCTGTTGCTGAATTCCAAAACATCAGTAATCTGCAATTACTAATTAAGTAAGTATTAAGTAAGTAAGCATTAGTAATCCTGCATCTGCAAGGACTGAGAGAACAGGCTAGAGGCTTGCACTTTGCACTTATTATAGCTATTTTTCTTAAAATTGCTTAGGAAAGGATTAAGATCATTTGGCTGTAAAACCATCTCTTCCAAAACTTAAGCTTATTTTGGTGTCGCAGAGAGCTGAATGGACCTAAACTGAAAGAGCTTTCGGAAAGCCTCAGCCGGCTCGTCAGTATGGTTCAACCAAAGGATCCATTCTATCATCTAGACTCACAAAGGCAGGCAAACATCTCATCTTAGAGCTGCTTCATTAAAAAAACCCAACAAAACAAGAACCCAGCTTTGGCAGAATAAAAGGGGTGTGTCTCCGACATGGGCAGCGCAGCAGGGGGACGAGGGGACGCGCTGACTAAAATCTGCCCGAGCTGGTGATTTGTAATGGCAAAGAAATGTGTTTGTTTACAAATTGTAACAACTCCTTGAAGAGTATTTGGCAATAGAAAACAGTTAATCTTGTCTTTAGAAGAGGAATCTACACTTTTCACAGGGTTTTAAAGATGCTTATAGTCTGCCAGTGACAGCATTTAAGCAATGTAACTCAGTTTACCCATCTCTTCTCCCGTTCCCAGAGTAACTGTCAATCAGCATTCCCACCCTTTCATGTTTCTATCATAAATTATAACCAGATATTTACATTCACAGAACTGCTAAGACAAAATCCACTGGGTCCTAAGTTACTTACTTGTCCTAAGTTAGCTGCCCTGCTAAGGCATAGCAATATCTCCGACGAACTGATGAGCTGCCCATATCCAAAAATACTTTTCTAGACTGTGAATGGTTGGAGAGGTGCCTGCAATTCACACAGCTGGAAAGAGACAGTTCTGTTTATTAGACAGCTTTGTCAATCTCTAGCCACAAGACAATGAAGATGGGCAATTCCACAGTCGAAAGCTGGAGTAATAGCATTGCTTCAGTGGAGTTACTCTGGATTTACAGTGGGGAAAGCGAGACTGGAATCTGGACAACTAATAAGGGGTCAGTAAGTTCTTTTCTCACCTTTTTTTCCCCCCACGAAAGACAATGAAGCTAATAAAAATGATACTGGACCAAAAGTAAAGTGAAGAGGCTGTTGCACACAGTTAACGCTGCATACAGTGTTCTCATAAAGAACAGGGAATTTCCACCTGGGAAATTCCCTCAAACTCTGTGTTTATCCTCATGAAAGATGAGCAAGCAGCCAAGTAAGGGAATGCAAAGGATACAACTGCTCTAAAGGAAGATGGACCTTTGATTGCAGAGGAAGAAAGATTTTTCTAGAATCAGAATGTCTATTATTTTAAAATTTAACAATCAATGTAAGTGACAGATCTCTTAGTGGTCAATGTGGTCAATGCAGGCTAAGACATGAACACCCAACGAGAGAGGTTCACACTTGATCTTGCCCCAGCCCAGTGCAATAAAATCTGTGGTAAAGGACATTCCTAAAGTACAACACAACAGAAAATAGAAACAATGAAGCTTACACAGGAGCTCAAAGACTGCCTAACTTATACCTCTTGTAGCCCTAAGCATGCTCTTTAGTCTGGCTGTTTCCATACTAGATAGGTGTCTCTGATGTTAGCTATGTTGCACCAAGAGCCCCACCAAAATCAAGGCAACATTTCTAGGCAGCTTTTCGCAATGCAGCAGCCTGAACACCGGCATTTTGTTCCCACAGTCTAACACTCTGCACAGTGGTGGTGAAAGCAATGACTTTTGCAGCCAAAGTAAAGCCTCATGAAGTAGTACCTGCCATCAGGACCTTGAGTTCCCTTTACTTTTCCTCCCTCCTGTCTCTCAGTGAATTCTTGATTGCTTTTACTTTTTTTTTGCCCCCCTTGAAGTTTCCTGAACTTTTTCCTTCTGGATACCAAGAGGCATGTTGGGCCACCAGCCCCTGTCTGCTCTCAGAACAAGCTACTTGCCTCCTCCATGGCTGTGAGGGGTTTTGGCACTACCCTCTACTGCACAGGACCAGATCCTGGCAAGGGCTGCACGAGAGCTGAATAAGACCTTTAGGACATGGCCCTGGGTGAGTGCCTGGACTGGCAACCCAGGGAGCAGAATGGGTAAGACTTGGAAGTGCTACGGGAAAGAAGGAAGCCCCTTTTTAAAAACTCGTCTTCACCCTGTGAAAGTTAGAGTAACTGTGGGACTGGAGCAGTCTGAGCAAAGTAGCTCCACAGCTAGTCGAAGACACGGCTGGAGAGCACTCCCCTAGCTTCCTGCACACAGACATGCAATGTCTGGCCTGACTTCTGAGACTGGGTGCTGGATTTAGGACCATCAAGTGCTGTCATTAAATGATGTGCTAAGAATGGAGAAAGGTCACTGAAGACCTTCCAGAGCTCTGACTCCATAGCTCATACATCCTCTTGCTGCCAAACTTGTTTCCAGAATGAAAACTGATCCCCTGCTCAACAGGGAAATGTGAGAGCCCCTACATCCACCAGAAAGAAGAAAGGGAAGTGCCTTGGTCACAATCCTTCCTGCTCTGCCTACACTGAACCTCAGCCAGAGGCACTCACCCTGGGAATGGGTTTCTGAAAAACTTTAGGAAACGGCAGACACCTGGCCCAGCTTCTGTATTTTAGTCTTCTTCCATTTCCATTATGCCTAGCTGAAAACAGGCAGGTTTTCCATACTTGGCCATGATTCTGGATGTAAATTGTCTCTGGACACCAGATGCTCTTGCCCACAGCCACTGAAATCAATGGGACTTCACACACTGGTGCAGGAGTCGCAGCTGGAGACTGATGATCAGAATCATATCATAGAATTATAGAATGGTTTGGGTTGGAAGGGACCTTAAAGATCACCTAGTTCCAACCCCGCTGCCATGGGCAGGGACACCTTCCACTAGACCAGGTTGCTCAAAGCCCCATCCAACCTGGCCTTGAACACTTCCAGGGATGGGGCATCCACAGCTTCTCTGGGCAACCTGTTCCAGTGCCTCACCACCCCCACAGTGAAGAATTTCTTCCTTATATCTAACCTAAATCTACCCTCTTTCAGTTTAAAGCCATTACCCCTTGTCCTGCCCTGGTAAAAAGTCCCTCTCCAGCTTTTTTGTAGGCCCTCTTCAGGTACTGGAAGGCCGCTGGAAGGTCTCCCCGGAGCCTTCTCTTCTCCAGGCTGAACAACCCCAACTCTCTCAGCCTGTACGATCAGAGCTTTTGTCTGCAATTCATGCATGCCTAAGAGTGCTAAAGAAATAACAGAAAACAACGAGATTAAAAATTGACATAGCAAGGAATATATATTCCTTTGTCATTAGATTAGGCTTAGAATATATTGGGTAAAATTAATACAATTACTTTGAGTAAAAAAGCCTACAGGCTATCAGTACGAGTATTTATTTTTAAAGTCTTTTTAGGCATATTAATGACAACATCACTCAAAGATTGGTAAGTTATACTGATTTTACTGGTGGGGAAGGAGAGGTTAAGTAAGTTTTCTAAGGCCACACAGCAAGTAAGTGCTTGAATTTATAACTCCCAAATCTGCCTTCTGCTCAGTCCAGCAGGCCATGCTGACTCACTGTGGAATGCATATTTCCAGCAAACTCTTAAGGGACAAGAGGAATCAAAAGAAACAAAAGGTACCAATAAAGTAAGCATTAATTCTAAAGAATAAATGTTTTCTGCTATTCAAAAAACATGAGTCAACTTCTGTTTAAGTTGTCACACCTCGCCAGCGCGTTAGCCAGAAAAGGAGCACTAGAATAACACGAGGGAGATTGTTCTGACAGTGTTTTTAACAAAACTGAAAGTCAGACACAACAGCCTTATGTCATGAGATTTCCAGTACAAAGAAAATCTAATATGTGTCTGAGATTTCAAATGAAGTTTATGGAGATTTATCCCAAGGTAGCTTTAAAGTTCAGAGAAGCCAGAACTGTTCCCTTCCACGCAGATCCTGGCATCCACAAGACTGTAAGAAACCAGCAGTGATACTGTTATTCCAGCTTCTGGAAGACTATTTCTATGCTACTGCTCTATATTATATAAGTTTGCTCCTCAGTGTTGGACCTATCTGTATGTACTGGAACATTTTTAAAAACATTTTAAAACCAAACCTGTTTTAAGCAAATTAAGAATTTAAATATTAATTTCCTTCTCTTAAAGATGAAATATTTTAGGAAAAGTAAGAAAATTAAATGGAACTGACCCTGCAATTTCAAATACCTTTTGTCAGACATTAACCAAGAGGAGTATGAAAGGAAGTGCCACTTACGTGACAATACTATAACCAGACTGTCTGGAATCTGGCTCTGGAGTGGGAATAAAGAATTAATTTCCATTCCATTAAGAGTCTCCATCCATAAAAAGCTCATTTCCTTTTACAGGTAAACAGAAGGGAGATGCCCAACCTGACATAGCTCCTTGAATAATCAGACGGGACTTGTAAAGGCCTTAATGGATGGAGCAGTTCAAGCTGCAAACTGCCTGCTCCATGTTCCCTCTCATGCTCATTTATGCTTATGCAACTTATGTCATGGGATAAATCCCAACCTATTGCTGGCAGATTCAAATTTAAGTACCTAAAACAATCTTTTTTGTGCACTGAAAGAGAGCTAGAGACTGAGATTCAAGTGACAAAGAAAGTATCCACAAAAAGCCCCAGAAAGTAGAGAATAAAGAACTGAATGGCTCTATTTGAACTTGGTTAAAGTCAAGCAGCTGAAAGAGCTCCTGATCCAATGCCTGCATGTAAAAAATAGGGAAATCACATATTCTCATAGTTAATTTAGAACCTGACATTCTAAACTTACTCTGCGGGTAGTTAAGTCAGAACCAGCCACTACTCCTGCTGCGCATTACTGTTTCAGAAACATAGCCTTCTGAGTCCCAGTACACAGAAACATCTTAAATGATGTCACAAATAAAATTCACAATAAAAATCTTATCAGTTTTAGTCAAGAGGAAAAATTCCAATTCTGCTTATGTTTCTTGTTACAAAACTAGGAATGTTTTCCTCATTTTGAGAGCTCTGGTGAAATGACACCTAGATATCTATAACTGGAAGAATGCAAATGAAAAGATTTTCCCAAAACTGTTCTTTTTGCCAGGAGCATGTCTGCGTCTGCCCAGTTTTCCTCAGAAACATCTGCAGTTTCTAAGGAAGTTGCTAATCTCTCTGAATCTTCCTCCTTACTCTTTTTGATCCATTACTTTCAGCATTCTTCCTTCATGTGCCGAAAAGCTACACTGAACCTCAGATGCTAATGCTTGCTTGCCTACAAAAAAAAAACCAAACCAGGGGAAGTTACTCACATGAAATATTTTTTATGAAGAAAATATGCTCTACCTTGTGCGCCAGTGGCTGTCACATATGTTTTGTGGCCTCCAAACTGCTTGCTAACTGGCCATGCAGAGCTAACAGACTGCACAGCACTGACTCCGCTTCCTCTGCTCCCCGCCGTTGCACCAGGTGCGCATCCCCGTCTCATCTGAGAAGTGACAGGGCCCAGCTGAAGCCGAGTTTACGTTCATAAACCATGGTAGATGTGCAGCTGGTTCTACCAGCTCACCGACACTTGGCCGTAACTAGGAACCACGCTGGTCTCCTCTCTTAACATCTGTTTTGGCCTCAATAGACTAACTCTGTCCTACATCAAAAGTCTTGCAACAGAAGGGGACCGTCTATCTCCAGTCCTGTACGTGCACTCTAAAGGCTATTTCAGCATCCTCTATATGCCCAGCATAAGCCTATTTCGGAGCCATAGCCAAAAGAAGGGTGGTAAACCTGGGTCATCTCTGTATGCTGTTCTTGTGATCTGTGCTGCTGCTGTAGACTACAAGAGTCCCGAGGCTACAATACCCTGTTCCATGGAGCAGAGACTGGTCTCCAGCCAGTCCCACTATCCAGAGAGTCTCACAAGTGGTGCACAGACTCCTCATATCCACCAACCTAAACCAAGCTCAGCTTGTTCACAGGTCAGATTTTGGACATTTTCTATTGAAAGCTGAAGCAATCCACACATGACTTAGTTTTGTTTAATGAAAGTACCAAAAGAATCAACTACAGCATTACAGAAAGGAAGTAAAACTGAAATCAAGGCTCATAGATCAAGGTCAGCTTCTTGTATCTTTATTACAGGGAAGTGTAAATTAAAAAGATGACTACTACTGATAGCAGTGAACTGGTGAATTGGAGCCAACTGATAACCCTCTCTTCAAAATATGGTATCATACAGCCCGAACAATGGCTCAGATAAGATGGGGTAGTGTGCCGTAAGCAACGAAAATGACAAAATGGAAAGAAGTTACGGGGACGAAATATGTTTTATGAAGAGAATCCTTGGTGCATAAGAAATGGGGTAAATCTCAAGCCTGGGTGAAGCATGGTAGAGGCATGGAGTGGAGGGCAGGAGATGAAACGACGGGGAGGGGCAGAGTTAGGAAGAATGCAGTGGGAGTGAGGGTACATTTTGGTAGGGCTAACCGGTACAGCTCCCGATTCAGGCCCTCGGGGTCAGACGCGTGCTAGCACTACTGCCAGGGCAGGGGCAGGGAAGCACGTTGGGAATAAAGTAGCAGGTGCCTGGGTGCCAGCAGGAGATGAAGTCTGCGGCCTTGTACCTTTACGTTAGTTAAGACTTAAAAACTGACTTGCAGTTAGATTGTTTTCTTGGCTTAAAAATATGTATAAAGTATTCCTAATTGCTCTGTTGGAGCATAGCTTGTTGCCTGGAGGATGACAAGAGCTTTCAAAACTGTACACCTTTGAATTTCAGAACATACATAAAGGCCAAAAGTTTCTACAAAGCTATCGTCCTTCTGGCAGAGTGACTCCAAATGCCCAATATGAAATTCCCAGGGCCCTGGAAAGCCTGAAAATGCAGGGAATAGACTCCTTTCCAGCTTTATTGCCAGACCTCCTTTTAATCCTCAAAGTGTTTGCTCCATCTGCAGAGGCTTTGTGGAGGACCAGGTTAAGCTAAGACCAACAGTTCCCCTAACCATTGCTGCATTTCACGTGAAAAACCAAGTCCTTAACTAAACAAACTGTATCATTCTAGCAGATGAGTAGCTCACTTCTTTGCAAAGCAGACAGTGTAACTCTAAAAACCAAAGAGAATTGACTAACATTTTGAAACTGAGTAATTCACTTATTATCAAAATAATGGTGCTCGGTGGGTGAAGCAGACCTTTGTGAGGTAGGTAATGTGATCTACACTTCCCAAACTGTATCACTAAGACCAAGAAAATATGTCAGTAAGTCAGTGCAATGAATAAAAACAGAGCTGGTGGTATATTAAATACCAATCTGATGACAAATGACAAAACCCAGAATTCCTTAAATCAGACTTATTTCAAATTGATCTCACTGGAGGCCTTGCTTGCTATTCCTAAACCTCGTTTTGGCATAGGAGCGCACAGAGTAAGGACATACACATGCTCATTATCTGTGCGCATTTGCAAGCTGTACTTCTAGTAAACATTAGATTAAAAAAAAAAAAGTTCCTTGAACTTTGAAATAAAGAATAAAGCTTTGACTTCTATTATAATTACAATTTTTGAAAACAGCCTTCAGTTCAAGCCCCATGTTAACCACTGGTGTTCATCAACTGACACAAGGATTCAAACCAATACCATAAATGGGAAAACTACCAGTTCTGTAAGGAACACGTCTGGCAGGATTGAGCAGTCCACATACAAGCTGCCATGACTTTCAGTGGGGTATTCCATCATTCTTTATGTCCACTACCTAAACTGTGCTTGCCAGCTTAAACCTACATACTTCATTTTTTGTCTGAAAATATCTGTATGAAAACAAACCAAGCCAGATGTTCGGCCTGCAATGAGACAACAATATGAAGATGAACATATGGCATTTCAATTCTTGCATCCTAGCAGAAATCCACTATCTTTATTAACTAGTTTTGTTTTCAATATGCACACTTCATTAAGCCAGCACAACCTTTAAACATTATTGCCTTCACACCACTGCAAGGCTATGTCAGCCTTTCTGCTAGAAAACTCACCTGCCAGAGATTATGTTATTTGAAAAATTCCTCATACTAAGGAATTTGGCTCAATAAGGAATTCATATTCTACAGTTAAAAACAAATTTACTATGGTTTTCTTCTTGCTTTGCATTAAGAGAATGTTATCTGTTTTTTTTTTCTTTGGCAAAGGAAAATGAGATATTATTGCATATACTTGATCCTTCATCTGGATTCCTGCCTTCTGGTATTTAGAGAAACATAATTTAATACACCAGAAATATTTAGTATTTTACAAAGAGCTTCTGTTCACATTTGGTAAAACTTCTTTTGCTAACCTATGTGCAGAAAGATTCTTGTATAAGAGGAACCAGTTCGGCTTCCACACGAGCAGCTGTTAATGTAGGCACACATTCAAACATGCAGTTGTCTGAAATAGCAGCGCTGTAGACGTTGAAAGTCAAGAAGGGCCAGCTCAGGTTGCAGGGCTGCATGGCCACCCCTGTGAGATGGTGTAATCACAAGCCAGTGAAATCCTTCTCCTGCTAGGAGGCTATTACTGGTCACTCCTCGCACTTCTTACAGGCATTGGGATTGGCCTCTAAGCAGTGATTCATGAAGGTATCACACTGCTTTGCCTCCCTTGCTGCTGTCCTGGCTCACTGCGTTCATCTCCCTCCTATTTTCTGCAAACCATACATACCACACCGCAAATTATGTTCCAAACATTTCCTCATTTTTCCTTATCCAGAAGGTAGTTTAAAATCACAAACAGAAAGAACGTGTCACTTGAAGCCACGGTTGTGACTTGTTCACACTTTGACTTCAGAAGAAATTCTGATTTGTTGCTTTTTAGTTATGGCAATTTCCAGTAGATTTTCCATTCCCTTAGCAGTAATGAAGAACAATGGTTTTGTCTCATCATAGTCATTAGGAAATATTGGTTGCTTAATGCTTAGTTACAACAATGATTTACAAACTCTAAGTGCCTACAGCAGAGACACATTTTTCAGGGTTCTGCACGCAGACTGCTCCAGCTGCAACATCAGAGTGTTAGTTCTGTTTGCATAAGAGCACAGCCTACACCAGATCACTGCCAGTCAGAGACTTCTAGTTTTCATCTCAGATTTCTCTGGCAGCATGACCCTGGGAACACTTTGCTTCCCAGCAATAAATAGCAAAGAACTACCAATTAGTTCCATTTGTTTCCTAATACTGTATATTTTAAAAGTGTTCCTCCTTTGAAGCATTTGTAAGAGCAGTACAAAAGATGCCAGGCAACACAAAATTCAGCTGAAGTACTTCAGTATGTTTAAGGTAACAGGTGCATCATACTACCCTGAAAGTGCAGGTAGAGAATTATCTCTACTGTCACCAGAAATTAGTTTCAGAATATTAATAGAGAATTGAGATTCATGATTCAACAGTATTTCAGCACTTACAAAGTTTACAGAGAACTGCAGGTTAGGAAACTGTGCAATGACATTTGAATTCTTCTAGAAGGCCCCAACACCAGGGATGAGAAATGTAGTAACAATTGGCAACAACAATTTCTGTAACATTTTGGATCACTTAGGAAATTTTACAAAGCGTATCCCAAGTAACCAATCTACAAGGATTAATGTTGAAATGTAAGAAAAGAACACTGAATGAAGGAA
Organism: Mycteria americana; assembly: GCF_035582795.1. NCBI lineage: Eukaryota > Metazoa > Chordata > Aves > Ciconiiformes > Ciconiidae > Mycteria > Mycteria americana. The sequence continues at coordinate 151,883,945 of NC_134366.1, forward strand.
AAGCATTCTGACCTAATTCTGACATCATCTAAGACTTATTTTAATCACCAATTCAAATATGAATTTAACAAAGAGCTGGCTTCAGAAACAGGAACAACTTCAGAAACAACTGGTGTCAGAAACAAGTTAACTTGGGTATCAGCTGAGGCAGAAATCGGTTCTGTTAAAAGTCAACTTCAGGTAACGTTTAAATATATGCTAGACTTCTGAAAATTCTGAATACGATAACAGACAATATTACCCTTTTTTTTTTTTTAGTTTGCAGGAGAGTTTTCACTTGCAATTTGTACCTTCTAGTACTACTTTAAAATTATGCTATTGAATTTCTGAATAAATTACTTAATTTGCATTTCTCTAACGTATTACGACCAAACATATTTTGATTAGAAAAAGAGCTACCTAGCTAACTAGCCCATCTATGATACACTAGCTAGTTGATTATTTTTACTTACTTAAGATATTAAAAACAGCCAGAGGGATTAGTTGACTCATGCTAAAATCAAACTCCAGATCTGCTGCAGACCCAGAAACTGCCTAGATCTTCTGTTTCAATACTTTAAAGTGAAACGATGTTCTTTCTCTCGCAGGAGCTTTTCATGACGATACACCTCACAGTGTCAGATCATGTCCAGTAATGAAATACCTGTTGTATTGTGGCAACCAGAAACAATACCTACCCATGACAGTCACACAACAGATCATCCCCTTCTACAAAGCAAACTACCAATATGAGTGAAACCAGAAGCCCTTGAAGATAAAAAGATACGGTACACGAACAAGTTACTATGAGGTAAGATAGGAGTGATCTTGCCATGGAATAGATGTGAGCACAGCGACAGCCCACTGCAGAGTAGCCTATGTGCATCCATTTCACACGCCAGTTTACCTTGCGCTATCTTGTCCACCAAGTTGTTTTATGACACTGGAAAAAATCACTTAATCCCTCCATGACTGTTTTCTCTCTCAATTCCCTATTCTGTTTTAGCTCATTAGTCTCAGAACAGCTTGAGACAACAATCTCTCTTGGATTTGAAGAGCACCTAGCAAAATTGAGTCCCTGGATCAAGGTATCTAGACCCCACTGCAATAATAAATAAAAGAAATCTTGTTGACCTACAGACAATCTAAACTGATCTATGTCATTATGCTGAAACAGTGAAACTCTCTCTGACAACAGCTTCAAGAGGAAATAGGCTAAAGTCCTCTTTCTGTTCCTGTAAGAAAGACAGATTGTATTCCTTGAAATCTAGTGTACAGGATGTAAATTCATTCTTTAGAATCAACCTTTGAAAAGGAAGTCGTTAATGTTTATAGGTATATTGAAAGGCACAGCTGTCCTTTTCCAGTAACAGAGGTATATGCAGAACAAACTCCTCTTTTAGTCACACGTTTATCACATCCTTATTTCAAAGAGTAGCAGCCGTTACACAGTGAAGTTCAAAAAGTGCTTTGGATTTCACTGGGTTTAAGAAGTGACATACGCTAATTTGGAACACGCACACAATTTTTCAAACCTTTCCAATGAGCAGTTCTGAAACTGCTTACGCATACAGCATAAGCAAAGTACAGCAAAGTACAGCAAAGCAGGAAAGGCTACTTAAGGCTCAAGCTTGGTTTTCCTGGTTATATTTTGTACCCCCTCATAGGTAATCTTAAATCTACATGTTCAATACCTGAAATCTTAGATAAGAGAGACAGACAGACAGCAACTTCGGTTCAGTAACAATACTGAAAATAAAACAGGCAAATCTAAAGAAACTGTGCTCTAAAACCTCATTTACACCAACAGCGTGGTTGTCATTTCTCAGGGAGGGAACCTCCCCTCTTCTGAAATGCTCATTATCAATGCACAACAAACAAATACACTCAGTAAAATGGGGTAGCATCACTACCGCTGCACTAATGTAATAATAAAACAAAACATATTTACTACATATATTTATTTGTGGCATTCACCAATACTGAGAATACAATTACAAATTATGCAGATAATACATACTGAAAGACAACATGATTATTCAAGATACAGAGGATTATTAACAGAAATGTACTTATTTAGAGACGTAAATGTAATTTAGGTATACTATGAGTTTATATTTCTCTGTTCATGAACAGATGTACAATAACTGAAACATTCAGAAGAGGAGTATGCTATGTTTTTTTGTTTTGGTTTGGTTTTTTTAAGAGGCTTTCCCTCCTGCGGCATTGCAGCTGCTAGAAAATTATCATTTCATTAACCTCTAACTTAAGAAATGAGATCAAGAATTATTCAGACGCAATTTAGAATGGGGCCCAGCTCAGTAAAGCCCATGTCACACATCAAAACAAAGACAACAACCCTCCACTCAAACCATAAACAAGAAAGAAAAATATGCATGGTAGCAGAACAGAGAGATGTAGGTTACTTCTATCAATCCTTACTGTAGTTTATAATTTTATAAATTTTTGATGTTATTTAGCAGCAATTTAGGAGTGGCTAAGTAAAAAAAAATTGATTCATTAGGTTTGCAGAATTCATTTTGTCTGGGGTTTTCAAGGCCATGGCAACAAAGAGAGCTAGATGTCTAATCAGCACAGGAGGAGAGAATCTGCTTTCTTTGAAAACCTCCAACTTACTACCTTGCCAGCCTTCATAAAAGAGTATCCAACTAATTCATATCCCTAGGTTTTTTGCAAACAAAGGATTTCACAACTAAGTACAGAATGGGTCAAGTTTCATTTCATACAATGTTCCTAAATATTAACATTTTAAATACTTTTATTCTGCATACTCAGAAAATAATGCATAAGCCTGTAAGTGCTGTCTGAAAACAAGTGAAATGGAAAACAAGTCTAGAAAGGAATTCTATTCAATCAAGTCCTCTCCACAAACATGAAAACAATACAATTATATGGTTCAGTCTGGTCCTTGTGGGAGGAAGAAAAAGTTATCCTTCATGACATATTTCACAAAGACAATGACCTTACAGAATTACTATATACAGAGCAGAACACCTAAATCACTTTTTAACCACCCGTAAAAGAAAGGTTTGCTTAGTAACATTTCAACAAAAAGGCAAAATTTTCAGCCTGAGGCTGAAACAACTTTACTTCCAAAGCACAACAAACAGCTTTGTTCTACAAAATTTACTTCAGGCAGGTATTAACAACATTAAATTCATCTGGGGAAGAAACACTACATTAACCTAATAAATAAATGTGTGATCTATACATTAAAGAAACAGTAAAACTTGAACTATTTCTCATTCTTTTTATAAACTAGCAGATATGAAACTATGGGGAGACATTAAAAGAACTATGAAGTTGCAGCTTATTACTGTCTATATATCAGAATGTGTTATTATATTACTCAGATTTCTCGAGGAGGACTTTTAAAAGACTACTTTTCTTTCAACTGAAGCACACACAAAAAAATCCAACAATAGATTTACCTCTCTTCATAGGGAAAATAAATCAAATTGGGTTCTGTACTTGGATATATTTTTCATGCCCAGGAATTTAATATTCATTATGAAAGGCCTTTTCTAATCATAATATTTTATCAACAGAGAGGATTATCTTCACATCTTACTTGCAAGTCAAGGTAAGTCAGAGGTAGCTTAGGAATGCTTTAGAATTTAGTGTTTGACTTGAAATGAATTAATCCCTCTTTCAAAGGGGTTAATAATAAGTACAAAAGGCAAACAGTATATACAGCTGCCACTGCCTGCACCAAGAGAATAATTCCAAGAAGCTCAAAATAAGATTAGAACAGGGAAAAGCGTGGTGCACGTCTTTGCATTTGCTTCAGTGCACCAGTTCAGGCTGGTTTTCTACAAAAGGAAGCACCCCACTAACATAGTATGCTATTCCAAGCGACAGAAGAGCAATGACAATGATGAGGAGCAGCACCCTCCAGAAGCCCAGGTCTTCCACAAACTCTTGCCATGTCGTGCGGAAACTGGAAAGAACTCCTTCACCTTGCTGTAGGTTTGGATTAAGGAGGGAATGGCTTTCCATCGCACTATGAAGGATTAAAGTTAAAAATACATCAGAGCAAAAGAATGCACCTTTAAGTAATCCTACTAAGAGCAACCGAAACATTCTAATTTAAAAAACTAAACCCACCTGCAGATTTATAGCATTGCCTCTGCTAAATCAAGACAAAACAGATCAGAAAAGACTCCTAACTCTAAACTTAATTTAGTTGAAATGATGCTTTATTAACCCATGTAAAGAGAATGGTATTTGTGTCTGTACAACTGCACTGAGTTTGCAGGCTTGCCACCGAGAAGCCTTCAAAAGTCAGTCCTCATAACTTCTACTAAATATGGCTTAGTAAAATCTAATGAAGCATATGCTAAAACCTCAAGGGGCACAGCTCTTGTTAATAAAACAAATTATGATTTAAAAATAAACTGATAAATAAAATGGAAACTTTAACCAATATAATTTAGCTTCTGAACTCTGTAGTGATCTTTACTACCCTCCTGCATGTCTTTGTTACAGAGGCCTCTTCTCTAGCATAAAAATATCACAGAAAACACTAAATTTGGGTAACAAGAAGTTCAGAAACTTTCTGATCTTCAAGACAAGTTGGCATTGCATGTTTTCTGCCATATGGCATTCAGCAACTGCTTTGATGTTTTAACATTCCACTACTAATCCATCAGGCCCCTTATTGTCAGACTAAAAATCAGGGAATGGAACTCTCACTTTTAAATGAGAAACAAATATAAAATTAGAATGAGGCAGTCATCTTGACAATGATTCGCCTTTAGAAAAAATGTAAGTTGTTGCATGGCTTCTTGTATCATTCTCCCAATTTTGCTGGCTTCACAATTGGTTTACGACAGGAAACTTTCTCTGTTGCTGTATGAAAAACCTCACGAAGAATAGGAAAACTTTCTCATCACTTGATTTCACTTATGTAAAATTTTAGCCATCTGCACAGTCCTACTACTTCTCACTTGAGTGAAATTACATAGACAGGTGTTTACAGGATCAGGCTCTGAAAAGCACGGCAAGGAAATGGTGAAACCAACTATGTACGCAGTGATGTCAATAGCAGAAGGTAAGCAGAGAAAAAACAATTTTTTTTCTCCCTTCTAATTGCTTTCAGTTACCATATTCCTAGATATCTCTTATAGCAATAATAAAAGAAAACATTTCAGGGAAAAGTAATTTCTGAGTCAAAACTAATTGTAGAAATGCCATTGTTCTTGGTGACAATAATAAATTGGCAAATGATTGTTACCAGAAAAAGAGATTCATTTATGAATCTCTCTCTAAGATTACACCACGGAAAACCTTCACACTATTCATATGGTATTTTTTCTTAGGAAGTACAGCCACTGAAGAATAATTAGTCTGAACTCCCATAGCTTGCTGAAGTATTGCAGCGTCACTTGCAGATTTCAGAAATTGCCTATTAAACAGCTTGTCTTTTTTGTTTTTTAAATATTTACCTTGCTGTACAGCTATTTTTGCTTGCCCAGAGCTGCAGGATTTAGTAATCTTCCTTACTTATTATGATTTCCCAAGCAAAACAAAAGGTTTAATAAAAGACAGCCATTGGCGTAGAACAGAACTACTCACTCATTAAGTACTAACTAGTTAATACATAACCACAGAGAGGTTAAATAAAGGTGCAAGCAATTTAAGTGAAAAGATCACATACTTGCTCATTAAATAGAAAAGGGTACAGAGAAAGCACTTTTGCTATTTCATATTACAACCCAATTAAAATCAATGATATACAAGATATTTTTTCTTATTACAAATTACAGCTGCTTAAGAAATGGTAATGCAGCAATGCACCCTACAGAAGAGTTTGTGCCGCATAGCCCAGACAGATGCCCTCTTCTGTTTCCAACACAACGTGGACGTTCCCATTTGGATGCACTTGTGGGCACAGTCACAGGTCATGCCGGGCTGTGTAGATGGACAGATTGTCTGTGCTGAAAGACGGACAGAACGAGCTCTGCCTCCTGACAGCACAGTGCCACTCCTCACTGGGAGGAATGCAAAGCAAGAGAAAATAAATTTGACTTGGGAACCTAGCTTTGGCCTCTGCTTCCAGAGTGGCAGCAACTGTATGCAATAAGGAGCAGAAAGCTTAAGTCAGAGACTGTTTTTTCTCCACAGGTTCATACACAATGTGAGAGAGTTGGGGGGGAGAGGACAGAAGACATTCATCTAAGTGTCTCTAAAATGCGAAAATAATACTAAGAGGGACGAGTGAAACTGTGGAGGTCTGAAAAGCCAAGTGTTATAAAGACATTATTTATTTACAAAGCAAACAGCACACAAGCTCACTTGCTTTTGCTACTGTAGGCATCTGTTATTTGTTATTTTAAAAATAATGTATTTCAGATATTTTAAACACGTTCACAAACAAGCTGGGTAGTGCACTGTTTATGTCTCTGTGCCTCTCCCCAAGGAGAGTTGCTGACTTCCTTGCCAAAGCAAACAATATAACATTTATGAAGGTCAAATAACAGAAAGGAAGCTATGGTCATTAAAGTGACACTATCAAATCAAAAATCAGAATTTAAATGGGGCTGAGCTGTTGGTCCATACGTTTAAACAAAACTAGCATAAATGCATTTCTCTGTCACAAGCAACTTTCAATAAAATTTAGTTAAGTCACAAAGGTAATATGCACCAATTCTTATTATTTATACCCATGTAATTTTGAGAATAGTATTAAATTTTCTATTTCAGGGCTTAAAACAGTTTCTCTGATGAGTGGGGTCACCTGATATGTAAGAAAACTTCCAGTCTGCTCACTGGGAGTATTTGGCATGATTTCTGTATTTTTGTTGGTTTCACCTTTTCTGTTTACTCAGCTTAGATAACAACTCCATCTACACAGTTTAATTTTCATTTACAGTACAGGCTGTGTACATTTTGACACAAACTGAACAACAATTATGTGACAAAACTCCCTGTCTTTTGTGATATAATGTTCCAGCAGTCACGGTTCATGATCATTATTAGACAATATAAAAAACTACAAATCTGAATAAATTCAGTATAAGAGCAAGTATTCCAAACAACCTTGATATCCTGTTTCCAATATAAATTAAAAAAAAAAAAAACAAAACCCAAAAACCCAAAGCAAAACAGTACTGGAAAGATCTCTTGCATTATTAATCTCAGTCCCATGTTCTGTCATGTTTACTGGCAATTCAATGATTTCTGCAAGAGAATGAGCCTCCTTTGAAACTTGCAAGGCTTCTTGCCTCATCTAAATCCTACAAGAAGGCTGTCTTGGAAGCTCATTGTAAAAAACCGCTCCCAATTTTCAATCAAAAAAGTATTTGTTGTTTATCTGTATCCTTTGGCTCTTGCGCTATCATAATCTTTAGTCTTAAACAGTTATTTTATGTTGTTCAAAACCAGTATTTCTTGTCAGCAATCACCCATCTCTCAGCCTTCATTCTGCCAGGCTAAACCAAGCTCTAGTTGCCTCCTTTTGCAAAGAGACGCTCTGTTCCCTTGAGCGCTGGACTAATGCTTCTCCACACTTCTTAAAGGATAAATTAAACTTTTTTGAATGGGGTTAAATAGCATTATAAAATGTACTACACAGCAGAAGTTACCGTTGCTTTTTACAATAGCACTGACAGTTTTCTTTATGTAGTGGAAATATCTCGCTTTGCGCATTGTAGGACTTCATGGCCTTTTTCAGGGTAGCATCAACTTCTGGAACCGACTAATACATCAAGCCTTTTCTCCTATACCCTCGTTCTCCACTGAGGAACTTCCATTTTACGGCATACAGCTTCAGGTAAATGAAGGTGCATTTTGTGCTACTGAATCACAATTTATTCCTACTAATTTCCTCTCCCTTGTCATCCCAGGTTTTTGTCTATGCCATCCCAATTTTCCTCTGGGTTGCCTATATCTCACTTCTTAGTATCACTAACATGCTACTACTTTCTATGCCAGTATCATTTATGAAAATTGTAAGTAAGCACAGTCCTAGAACCAGACCTTTAGGAATCCATTAGTAACTTCCCTCTAACCCAATACTTTCCCTGAAATTATCAGCAATTTTCCTGAAATCTTCAGTTCTCCTTTAACTATCTCTTTAGCCACCATGAAGTTCTTATTCTATTCTCCAACTTTTCCAGGACTACTACCGATAGAAACTTCATATATGGCACCATATAAAATCCTTTATTCAGGTTCAGATAGATGAAAAGTCTGCCATCCCTTCTTTGCATAGACAATCCATCTTATCGAAAGGATGTTAGGTTAGCCTGTGATACTGGCATTCTGCATTTCACCCCATTTCCCCTTGGGCTTTGTGATAAGTGGTAGAATATTTATTTTGGGGAGTCTGTAATGGAAAATGAGTAAGTATTTTTTAGAATTTTCATCATAAAATGAAAATCTCAATAGAAAAAGTTCTTTTTTTCTTACATTTGATCTGTTTAAAGAGACTTTTCCAAAATTTAAAATTTTATTTTCATTTGGTCTGATAATCCCAGGCCAAACATGATAGTATCTGTTTTGAGGAATAAACAATCAAGTCAATCACAAAAATCTAAAAGCCATAAACATTATTTCTCCTCGTAATTATTTTTGTTTTGTAAATACCTTTCACTTTCAGCAGTTTGCATTGTTTCCAGCTTTGAGTGAGCTCCTCTGTTAAATCCTTTCACCTCTTGCTCCTCTAAAGATTCCAGCAGTCTAATCACATCTTTATTCACACCCCTTCGTTTTGCAAGAACAAGTGGTGTTGCACCTTGGTGATTGCTAAAATACCCCACAAAAGGACATGACAAGAAAAGAAACTTTTAATATAGAAGTTTTGTAACAAGACAAGTCAGCGTAACACATTACAATTTAGTAAGTCCTCAGAACTATCTGCTGTCATATCAGACAGGAAGAAATTCCTATCTATACAAGTTATAGCACAATTGGCTATAGAAGAAAATCAGTATATTTAGGTTTGAAATTGCACAACTCTTTTTCGTCTAAATAAAATCAGAATTCCTAGTACTCTAATTGGAATCTCTGGGTGTTATAACAAAAAATAAACAGTAGATTTATGGCAATGTTCAAGATTAAGCTTAATTTCAAGAAAGAATTGTGCAATCTGGTTCCTCATAGTTCCTTTTCCATGTAGGTATTAGAACATCAGGCAAAAACTAAATAAAATACAGATGGTCCCTCTGCTACTATTAAAATAATACTGAATAGGACCAGAGCTGCCTTCAGACTAGGGATTTTCACCAGAGTTGTTTAAAATGAGGAAAAAAACCCCAACCCACAACCCATAAAGAATCTGGTCTGCCAATAACCAGTTTTGCTGAGTTGAAAACATTCATGAGGGACAGGTGAAAAAGGGACAGATTAAAAAACTCAAAGGTTTTGAAGTTACTAGTGGTTTTTGCATGCGTTGTGAATATGCAGAAAGTTCCACAAACAAAATAATTCAGTTACTGCAATGAAACAGCTAGTTATTTTGCAGCTTGAGAGCTTACATCTGAGCACTGGCATCTGACAGCTGCTGGAAGCCAGAAGGAAAGAATATACAATATTTAAAAGAAGGACTGAGTCACAGACTTTGAGGGAGGGGGAAAACACTGAAAGGAAGCATTGTTACCAAAGGAGTATGGGAATGAACCGACACACACGTATACTGTATTTTCTTTGTCTTATACAGTACAACAATTAAAACAATAGAACTGTGGTGGAGAAAATTCTTTGGTGCCAACCACCCACACCTGGCTGTCTGGCCAAACCAGGATAGCAATGTCATCACTGAGGCAGAATTAGATACAGCAGCCCACACCAGCGGCTGCTATTTTTATTTGCTGTGCTTGTTGCACAGACTAGCAGAAGTAGCCTCTTATTGTTTTCCTGCCTTCTTATTTTGTGTTTTTATGAAGTGATATCTTTAAAAAGTTGAATTGCACCAAACATAGCATTCAGCAGATTCATATGCAACAGCAGATTCATATGCAAGGCTCTGGTGATAGAAGACTAATATATTATAAAATATGTGCTGTAAAAAAAGAAAAAGTTACTTACCAAATATCAATTTTAAGTCCATTAGAAACTAGGAACTGGATGGTATCCACATGCCCACACAGGTGAAGGGCTGTGTTACCCTGGTAATCAGTAGCTAGCAGGTCAGCACCAAATTTATGCAGGAGTTGACAGATGTCTACATTTCCTCTGGCTGCAGCAAGGTGAAGGCCAGTTCGGCCTCGGCTGTCACGAATATTTGGGTCGAAACCACTCTCTAACAGTCTTTTGGAATAGTTAAAATCTCCATCAATGCAAGCCTGCAGCAGCGGCACATTTGTCTGGGAAGAGTCGTTTACAAAAACATAGGACATCGTTCTGATTCTCTCTGCAGTAGGTGACTAACCTGCAAGTAAAAGTGGGAAGAAATGATGGTGAAACCAGGCAATTAACACAATGCAAATATTCAGTAGACTGCTCAGGTTCCCAAACAAGAATGCAAACTAGCTTATAAACCAACTCTGAAATCCTTCTGTCCTACCTATTAACTTCGTGCACTGCATTCCCTTCTGGTAGTATAGAAAGAGCTCCTTTTAGTCTTACTTACACCTCTGGAAACAGCAGCAAAGCTTTGTTATTACAGAAAACTGGTAAGATCAACGCCACAAATGCAAGAGAGATTAGCTTTCACCTAGTAAGAGATCGCATGTAGTAGTACTGATATTAAAGGGCAAAATACTGTAGATCAGAACTGAAAGGGAGAAGAACCACCTTTCATCAATCGGGAAACTATAAACAATTCAGTTAACAGATAAGTGATGTTAACTGCAATTCTTACTAGCTATAAGCAGAGCTACTCCAGCGGGATTTCCACCACCTGAATTTGAACTTTGACGCACAAAGTACAGTCAGTTGCTGAAAATGCTTGATTACTATAAATACTAATTCCTTCATTCTACAAGAAATATATTTTTCAATACTCTTTGCAGAACATTATTTTTGTAGTGCCACAGATATACAAACTACTGAACAAACAAGAATAGCAATAGGAACCATGGAAAACTGAGTGTATTATGTGAAATTACCCACCTAAAAGTGAAAACTGGAAGTGGGTACAAGGAGGATGCTGGTAAAATCAAGTACGGAGCTACTGTGGGCTCAACTAGAACCCCAATATGCAGAAGCACAAATATAGTTTCTCTGGCTTAATATTAAATAAAAAGATTAAGTCCTTTTCTGTATCAGGACCTAAAAGAGGAAGATAAATGTTGTTTCACCATGTATTTCTTGATACAGAATATTTCATGAACTATGATTGAAGTTTTGCAGAAGAATATTTTAAGGATGAGTCAAATAATGAAGGTATGATGGCACTGTGTGCTTACAGGACACAGAAAAGATGACTTGAAAACAATAAGGTAAAAAAGAGGATGACTGCAAGAGGATGGTAAAATGTGCATGAGGCAATGGTAAGAAGAAATGAAACATCTAGCAGACTGGACAGCAAAGCTTTGCACTGCCCCAGAGGGGAGGCAAAAAGGAAAAAAACCCGTCATACAAACCAGTAAAAATCCTTAGAAGAAATCTCAATACAGACATGACACAGTTCAAGTGACAGGAAGGAAAAGAGATTTTACTAGATAAGCTTTGAATAGAAACTGAACTGAAACTTCCCTTGAAACAGTATCTTTCACTTGCCCAGGGTTTGTATTTTGGGCTCATGATGTAGCAGTGTTCTGATTAACTATCTGAACCTCTTATTAAGACTGCTATATGCAGATTTCAATTTTCTCATCTATATAAGGTATCCTTCCACACTAGTGCACTCATTCAGCTGGGAGAATGGAAACATGGCCAGTAGCCAAAGAATTCAATTTAAAACCTCTCCTTTTTTTGAGAGTTTCTAATGTCTGTATTTTATAGCTCTTCCCCCATGTTTTAGATCAAATTCAAGACCAAAGGACCTACAGAAGTAATTTCAAAATGTTTACACACTGGTCTGATTAACAGGTGTAGCATTTGGGGCTGTTAAGATTAATAAATCATATTTAAACTTCACTAGCTTGTATTTCCTATCTGGACAAATTCTGCTACATGGATCAACACTGTCTAGTTTCCCAGCGCAGGAATGCACAACTTTTTTTTCTTTCTTGGACACAGAAAAGAAAGAGATAGGAATAACTTCTACATCCTGGTATCTGTATAAGGAATGATTTTAAGCAGAGTACGTTCCCCTAGGCTGTAAGTATGTTTTTAAGCACGTGATGGTATATCACTGGCTCAAGCAGCCTTTTCCACAATCATCTCCAATAGCAAAAGGGCAGTTCACTGATGTACAGTAAAACACTTCATGCAAGACTGGTGTCATTTAGGGCACTAACAGCTTTCTTATAACCCTACACAAAAAGAAATGACAATGTACTTACTCGTATTTCCAATAAATATGTTACAAAACCCCTGGATGTTGCAAAGCTAGGATTCCCAGCTGACAGCAATTTCAATTTTCTTCCCCATTTCCCACCCAAATCATAAAAGATACGAGAATTCTTCTTCAACTCTGCTAGTCCAGTCTTTGCTGAGAAAAATATTGGGCCCAGTTTCTGTACGATGTGATTGTGACCTTTACATTCTGCACTAAATCTGCCCTAACGCAAGATCATAAATCATTTAAAAACCTCCAGTTATCAGCCATAGTAACAGCATATCAACAGCACAAAATCCTACTTGTACTTGATAAAAAGATCGTGGTTTGCTTGTAAAATAATATCTGAATGTTTAAACCTGTTTAATAAAACAAGGCCTAACATAAATCAACAACAGAATATTATACTGGAAGAGACCCATGCTATTTGAGAAACAGTATGGCATGCTCTGTTAAATGTAAGCTAATGTTTATATTTGCATACCAGACGTGTATGTCTGGCAAAGCCTTACAGAATTCCCCGTCACTTCACGCAGAACTCTGATGAAACATTAGCTAATAACACCAGAAAAAAACCCCGTCACCGCCTTATCTTCTCAGGAAAGGAAGCACAAAGATTAGCAGTTATCAGAAAGTGTAACTGGAAGTAATTCTGATTCAGAATTTATTATCACTAGAATCTTTTAGAATTGATTGCTGAAGTGTAGAAGTCTAAAGTGAAACCTTGGTATTGCACAGTAAGAAAGAAAAAAACCCCAACAAATCCTTCTTCCCAACGCTTGAAGACTGTGGACTAAGCAAATGCATTAACAAAAAAAATCTGGACCATCTGGTTTGATTTATCTTTGTGATTAAAAAGATTTTTTTCTACAAACACAGTTCCATTTCACATATGGCTACCTAACCTATGCCAGATACGAGCTGCATACAAAGCTGAACTATTCACCATCTTTAAAATGCCAGTCCCCAAATGATACGTTCTTGCCTCAAATTTAACCCAATTTAGCAAAATTTCCTAACAAAATTCTGAAAAAAAATTACAATAGTCGACTTAATCAGATATTTTTGAATAAACAAACTGTGGTTACATTTCTGTCCACAGTATGTATCAAAAAGCTTATTGCTGTAATGAATATCTAATGCAGTGGATTTAGAAACCAAATTCCAAAGCATTAGCCATTCTCTTTAAATTGCTTCTGGAAGGTGAATTAGATAACAACTCTGAATCTGCCTAAAAGCTGGTACATCTACCATTAAGCATTAATGTCACAGGCACAAATTAGGACAAACGGACTTGCCTTACTAACAAGACATGAAAGTATTGCAAAATGAGCGCTCTCAATATCCCTATAGATTACTACTACTGGAGTTAAATCTAATTTGGTTCAGTTAAAGACTGCTTCTAAAAATGCATCACTATCTACTGAAAAGGTATCTTTTAAATTATACTTTTGTTAAAAAAAAAAAAGTTTTGCTGTTAATAACTTGGTACTTTGATAGAAAATTAGTTTTGTGAAAAAAAAGTAAATTCAAAGACACCCTCCCAAGCAAGAAAGATTCCCATTAGAAAGGCATAACATAAGAATACATCTTCCCTAAATTTATACAACACAGATATAGCCTGAGCACAGTGTACTTTTATTAATAATTTTAGAAATTATGCTGTAAGCCACTTCTTCAATGACACATGGGCTGGTACAGGACAACAAAATCTAACTGAACTGTTCTGTTTTCAAAAGGAATGCTTATATTAAGTGATTCTGTAAGAATAATTTACCTTTATTTATTAGAAGTCAGTTGTCTTTCACTGTACTGTGTACAATGGTAACTCAGCGCCACACGCTGATCTGTTGTACAACATGTTCACACCTGCAGAAGCCAGGAGTGAGCTTGAATAATTCAAACCATAGAGCTAGATGCAAGTTCTGTGACTTCTTAAACTAGTCCTAAATTTGCACTAACTGTGGACAGTTTTATTTTACAGTAAATATATGCTGCTGTCTCTGCCTTCTCAGTAAGTTCAACAGCTACCAAATAGCTCCAGAAAAAGGAGAGAACAGCTAGATTGTGAGACAGAATCACTAATGGGACCGGTCTCTCCACTACAAAAATATTAATGAACCCAACAAGTTGTAATTAATCACCCATTCACTGCTACATAGGATATACCAGTTCTGCAAAACTACAGTATTTCCAAGAACATTCAGGAAAACTGAAGTAATTGTCCCTATTTTAAAACAACACGTCAGCACAACGGAACAATATCAGATTGCTCAGTACTTAAGACTTCTCAATATTAGTACACACTTTGACATCTGGAACCTACGCATCAGTAAGACTACTACTACTAGAGAAACTGCCACTACCAAGAAATGGAAACTAAAACAAAACCAGGAAAATGCAACACTCCCCACCCTGGGCCAGCAAAACACACAATGTGCGTTACTTGTAAAAGCTACGTTTGCCAACTCCCCATGGCAAACAGCTTCCTCTTTCCGTAATGTACTTTGAGAGTAATTCAGTGGCAGTGACTGGCAGAGCTCTCCCTCTTCAGCCTTTAAATGAATGAAAAACATCCCAGTACTTTGCTTAAACTGTAAGCCCATGATCTCTGAAGGCAAAGTTTCCTGGTCAAATGGGATAGTTCCCTTAAAAACACTACGTGAACATAAGCTCTCTTTGGATACACAAGATAAAATTTTTTAAAAGGCATAATTTAATAATTAAAAAACCAAACCAAAACCACATTACCTTGCTCGTGTATCTTCTGAACACTGATCAGATGTTGAAATGTAAATGCAACAATATTATTCTCTTTCCCTTTCTAGGTAGCCTGAGGGAGATGTTCCTTGGTAAATTTTCATGCACATTTATATTTATGTGTAAGTTACTGAGAAGTCATTTAACTGAATAAGTGTTACATTTAGTAAAAAATCATGATTAATTGTCATTTCCGTTTAGGAAAGAACCCCATTATCTACATCAAGTTCCACTGAGAGCTCTGTATCTTCTATTAAAAACCTTCATCTATTCAGTCCAACTGGAACTGAGTTTTATTGCTCCACTAATACGGGTCTGCTGCTAAAGCAGCATCTCAGATTCAGCACAGCATGATGTCGTTTTACACACAGCTGTATTTTGCAGCATTTTCCCTTCCTAACTTTAGTTATTTTTTCAACGTTTCCTGGATTCAAGGTATCACAGCATGTTCATAAGACCTATCTCTCCTTTCATGTCGCTAGCCAGACACACGGGTAAGTGCTAATACAAGAACATTATTTATGCCATTTGTTTTCAGTCATTCCCAATTCCTTCTGCAGACATGAGACATACAGGTATATCCTCTTGATGTCAGGACCATCCTGTAAGTAGAAACTTTGGTGCACTGCAGATACATAGTGCTTTGCACATACAGGCTACAAAGTACTTTATGAAAAAATCAGAATAATTATTGCTGCTCTTTTATAGATCAGCAGACAATGGCATTGAGAAACAGGGAGCTTTGCTCATCATTGTACAGTATGTCAACATTACAAGATAAAAAATAAACCAGATCTCAAATGCCAATCCAGGGTTGCAGAATGCTTCCCCAGATAATATAGCACATGCATTGTGTATCAATGTACACAAAATAAGGGAACAATAGGAAAGAGATCATTCTTTTAAAACACCTTTATTGACAAGCAGATTCACAAACATTTTTTCCTTACTACACTTAACTGGTAATTCAGTTGCATTGCGTGTTTCAGTGCACTTAACTTCTATCAAATATACATTTAAGTATTTTTGAACCTTGCTTATTTTTCATCTTCTGCAAAAGAACTATTTAGGAAGAAAGGCAATTTACAGATTTTTTTCAAATCATCTGTAACTTTAATTCCCCACAACTGGCTTAGGTGAATCAGTAAATACCTGCAGTACTCCCCCGATCATTGTGGTCAGTGTGAATAGGTCTGCTTTTATAGAAAGTTGTTGAATCACTTATATCGGTCATAATTATCAGCCTCTTCACAAACCTTTATTCAAATTCCTTCTTTGTTTCTGCTGGGAACACGTAGGACGCTGATGCATGTTAGTCAAGAAAACATTAAAGGCCATCGCCTATCGGTTTGTTGCTGGTTTATTTGTTTGGTTTTTAACAGAGCGGAGAGAATTCGCTCCACTGCTAACGAAGTGTTTGTGTTCCGATTTGCGGCAGCCCTCGAAGCGGTCTTCTGGGAGAGCGGAGACGGGGAGCGGAGCAGCCCGCGTCCCCGCCGGCCGCAGCAGGCGCAGCGGCGCTCGTGCCTGGGCGAACGCTGCCACCCCGCGGGCTGACAAATTCCTGTCCCACTGAAGCCGCCCTGGGCTCCCACAGACCGCTTTTTCTGCTTTTTGTGGTGTTTTCTATTTCCTGAGAAGGAAATGACGGAAAGCCTGAAATAAGATTTGATAAAACTTGATAAAAAAGAATTCTGAAATCCAAACTGCTATGGCCTTGGGGCGTAAACGGCAATCTCGCTTTGAGCTCTGATCCTGTATTAGTGAAATGAGGACTTCGGGATGTGGCTTGACTTCTGAAGACAAAGGTATTTCCTTTAAAAAAGTAGGCATTTATGCCTGTTTCTTAAAAAACTCCAAAAACTAAAACCAGAACACCCCCCCACCCTCCCCACCCACACACAAAAAGCCCCGTCCTTACCTAAGACAAACAAGAGGTCCGAGATGACAAGTTTACTAAAATGGGAAAAACTTCTGCGTCCAGCAGGAATCGTCAGCAGTCAGAGCTTAGTCAGCTTTATTCCAGCAATAAAGCAAACTAAGAACCAAGAACCTGTCACTAAACTGCTTATTATTATACAGTCCGTATCTTCTTACTTTATTTCTTATAATGTATATAATAACCTATACGCTCTCAGTCATACATAACCTTGATGACATGGCCTTAGTACTGTATGCAACATCAAATCCAGTTTAATGGCTAGTGAAGAGAAGAAGAGTGAAGAGGTGACTTTAAAAAGCAGATGTCTCCTAAACTTGTAAGTCCTTTATATATAACTGTATGTTTGCCTTTACCTTTAAAATATTAAAATATTGCTCTGCTTGTTCATGAGAGTTTATTATTTTATTTCAACAAATACTATCAATGATAAGACAACTAACACTGTCAGATACACAACTCTTACTATGACTGCTGGATATAGATATTTCTACTCAGAATTTTCATGTTCACACAGTAAATCATTAAACCAGTTTATCAAAGCCCAATAGTTAACTGATATATTTACTTCTTTCAAATA
The DNA here is from genome assembly GCF_035582795.1 of Mycteria americana. Lineage (NCBI taxonomy): Eukaryota > Metazoa > Chordata > Aves > Ciconiiformes > Ciconiidae > Mycteria > Mycteria americana. The sequence continues at coordinate 151,901,612 of NC_134366.1, forward strand.
TTCTAAATCTCTATCAATACAGCATGACTTTAAACACTTACTTGTATCATGTTGGATCACGTTACGTGACATGGTAAGATGAAATGGTAAAACTATTAAGGTTGTATTTCTAACTAAAATATATATATAGATGCTATTTTTCATGAATAGTTACTTCACCATGCTTAGGCTCAAAAATTTTCTCCATGTAGGCAAAGCTGTAGTATTAGTGTCTGCCCAACACTGTGTCTTAAGGGACTGAAGGGGGTAAATCAGGAGTCTATAGGTTCCAAGGACAACTGGCAAGTCTGAGGAGAATCAAGGGGACCACCCTTAAGCTCCTGATCTGCACAGAGGCTGGAATTGACCAAAAATGTAATGTAAGATGGTTGGAAAAATGTGAAATGGATTTGAAACTGTCATTATGGAACCTGAGGGTGAGGTAGCTCAACTAATGTTTACCAATTGCATCAATGGATCCTGCCAAGCCTAGAAACAAAAGACACCACTTGTACAGGGAAAACTTTCGCCTTTAGATAACTCAGTAAACGCTAGTAACTTATCTGTAAAAGACTTGATATTCATCATAAAAGCCGGTGTCCAGACAATGAACAGCAATACCACACAGGGTGTTTGAGGTGAACCATGGATTAACACAGTGGCATGACAAGATTCTTTGGTTTGTTCTTTACTTGTTTCCCAATAATATCTACTATCTGATTTACCTTTTTGACTGCTGCTGAGCACTGTGGTTGCATTTTCATGGTACCATTCATCATAACTACAAAATACCACTCATTACTGAGAGTCCAGTATTCCATATGGGAAGTTAGGATTCTTTTTATGCTATCTGAATCACTCTACCTACACTGAATTCATGTGCCATTACGTTATATTATCCAGTTACTCAGTCTTACAGGGCCCTTCTGCAGCTTTTCATAGTTGACCTTATCTTTACTACCCATGTCATTGGCAAACACTACCACCTTGTTGCTCACTGCCTTTTCTAGGCTGTTCGTGGAAATGCTAATAGTTCAGAATCCAGAACTGAACCTTGCAGAACTAAAATTCTTCCACTGAAAAGACTGATTATAAGTTCACAAAAACTGCTGTCCTGGATCAGATTGATCCAGCTCGCCCAGCACTCTGCTTTCAACAGTGGCAATCAGAGATCCTTCTTCAGGAGAGCACATGAGCTTGGCTGCTTTCTGCAGCCCATTCCCCAAACACACCCTAGCAGCCACTACTGTTACATTGGGGACCTTCCTGACTAGTCCTTTTAGCAGCCCCTCAACAGAATTCTTGTCCATGAGTTTTTCTAATCCCTTCCTGAACCTGCCCACACTCTCTGCCTCCACAGCTCCCCGTCACCCGCACTGAAGTCCTTCCCTATATCCATCTGAAACCACCATCCCACCAGCCCCAGCAAGCAACCCCCATTCTAGTGCCGCAAGATTGGATGAATAATGCTCACCTTATCCACTACCTTCATTTCATAAATCTTGATCACGCCCCAGCCATCTCCTCTCTAATGTGAACTTTCCTGACTTTCCAGTCTTTCCTCATAAGGAAGCTGATCCCCTTGGCCCTTTCGGTTGCCCTTCTCTAACCCGCTGTGTCCTTCTTCAGATGCAGAGACCAGAACCACACACACTACCCCAGATGGGGGTGCACCAAGCTGGAGCAGCAAAATGGTGCCCTCTGTCTTCTTCTCAGCAGCCTCCCTGAGGACAGTCACCGTTTTCCTGGCTTTCTGGCTGCCATGGCACACTGAGCTGAGGTTTTCAGGGAACCGTCAATGGTGACTCCAAGAGCTTTTTCTTGAGTGGTGGCTGCCAGTTGTGAGTTCAGCACCATGTAAACATGGTTTAGATTATTCTACTCCAGACATCATCTTACCTTTGTGTATGCTGAAGCTCATGTGCCACCTTTCTGCTCCCTTCCTTTTTTTGGCAATTTATTTCTGCCCTCTTTTTAATTTTTCAACTCGGCTATTTCTGCATGTAAGAAATCTCTTTTATGTTATAAGCACCCAGCCTCCTCACTAGCCTCTGGTAGGGTACTTTTTTTTTTAATGCTTCCTGAAAATCCAAGTAGACTGTATAAATCACATCATCTGCATCTACAATCCTACTCGGTAAACTTTAGTAAAAGCTAATGAGCCTTAGATGTAGCAAACCTCTAAAAATGTATCCAAACTCAGGCAGAACCAGTCCCTAACATACTAACACACAGCAAGGACAGCTTTTGTGCTTCTCTGCACAAAAAATGTCAAGGTGAAGAAGACAGACAAGCATTCTACACCGTCCATGAGAAACCCATACACCAGAAGCCTTCCCTGAAATGTGCTGCTGCCCTTTTTCTGTCACCATCCATTATGCTGATCTGACACTATAAGAGGCCTTGAGCATGCTGGAGAATACAACCCCATCAATGAACATTAAGAGATTTATTCCTTTAAGTTTATATTATAAAATTCAGCCGATGTAGCTGCATTACTTGGATGTGAGAAATTTGCTGAGTGACAAAACCGGTGTTTAAGCAGCTCTGTTCCACTTAGTCAATGGAAATTTTATTGATAGAGTAAAAGAAAGAAATGCCATTTGGGAAAGCGGTGTTAATGCATGAACTAAAGCCAGAATCTAAGTTCTGCAAATATAGATATGGCTTCAGTGAGGTACTGTGGGAGATAAAACTTTTTTTCACATATTTACTAAGTATCGTCTTTAAATAGTAAAGCAAACCACAACAAATCTGAACATTTCAGTATTTGTGCTTTTGACTTAGGTGACGGCAGAATCTCAGTAAACGCCAACGATTGTAATTTGGTGGAACAAGCCCATGCACTCAAGACAGGCCCATCAGCCTGTCATCTACTCTAACGGCATGCTATGAATGGTCTCTGCAGAAAGCTGAATGCGTCAGGGATCATGTATTTCACATAATGTGTATAAACCAATGCCCTCTGAAATATTTTATGTGCTTATTATCTGACCCATCTGGAAGTGGAGCATCCACAACTGAGATCATGCGGGAGGCAACCAGCTGACAGACTGATCAAAAGCAAAGAGAAGCAGCCCTCAAACTTCCAGCATACCCAAATCCCTAGAAGAGCCACTAGTAGTTCCCTCCTTGGATGACCAGGTATCTCAGGTCCTGGGCTGCAGATGAGGACTTCAAGGCTACACGAATTCAGAAATTAACCACACAAGAATATGAGGTGGGATAATACAGTCAACTCAAGGCACCACTTGGAATCCCTCACTCTTGCTGATGAGGCAACTCTAAATGAAGGATACCAAAACCTGCTGAGAGGAAACCTGTCACTGAGTGCAGATCAGAACTGATTTTTATAGTCCCGTCTTGCAGAGGCAAACTAACATTCCTCTGGTAAGAAGACAGCAGATGCACACACTGCACCTCAACCATTGACTCATCTCAGCTTACTCTCCAATACCTTCTCTTCAACTCAAAAAGAGAGCAATTAGCCAGTGTCATCTTCTGATTGCCACCAATCCTACTATTCAGACTGCAAACATTACTATAAATATTTTTCTTCTAAAAAACACCTTTAACAAGTTCTTGTTAATAATCTATTTTACAAACAAAAAAGAAAAACAGATCTAAAGTCTACAGATAACACTAAGCTTAGTCCCCTGCTGTAGCAAGCAAAAGCATTACTTTTACAAACCAGTCACTTTCCATCTAAAAGGTGGTGGGCTTTTGCTCCTCCTTGACCTTTTGGAAGGCTGCTCCTGAACATCAGTGCTCTCTGACAGTTAGAAATTTTCATAGATTATTAATCTTAAAATCTATGTTAAACTATTCATGTATCAACATCATTCTTTAGCTCAATTTATTCCCTTCATAGTGCTTACCCTGATGGTTCAACAGAAAGCAAAAAAGGCCTTTATTCTGCAAAACTAAAAAACTCAAATGCTTCTTTCAACAGATTCTTGATTTCCCTACCTGTCCTAGGCATATCTTCCTACATCTGTTCCACTTTATCTTTTTACCTGAGAATGATTAACATCATACAAAGTATTCTAGAGTTTTGTTCATGGATAATAGTAAGTTATTTTTCTGGATCATCATAAGTTGCCATTCACTTTTTCCACAATTGCGTATCTTGTAACTACCTAACACATATTTTGGTTTTGTGTTGCTTTCAACTGGTAAGAATTTCTTCTGTAAATTGTATACTTACAAGTTTGCAACTGCAAACCCTTGTTCTTTAACTTGTTATTGTACTTATGTCATTCTCTAGTTCTCAGGATCACCCAATTCTTTCTGCGTAGTACTGTAACCCTCTTCTTTAGTGCCAATGCCTCCCAACTCTTCATCACTACCAAATTAAAACAGTAAAGTTTTGTTACATCAAGATCTTTATTAAATAGTTAATAAGATTGGTCTCAAGATGGATCTTCAAATAACTAATTTTATAATCTTTTATACTCAGGTTTGATGGATTTTCTTTTCAATATTACTCACCATAGTTTGTCTCTAGTTACTTCCCCATCCGCTTTACAATTCTGGTGTTATCCCTATCTTTTCAGCACAATAACAATTTCCTTTGCAGCAGCTGACCAAAAACTTTAGTGTTGCCTAGAAAAAAAGAGAACTACTCCATTTCCCTTAAAAACACTAATTACTTTATCAAAGACGGTTTTGAGGACAAGTTAACAACAGCTCTTTGGCAAAAATATGTACTGTCTTTTAGTTTCACTTATCTTCACCGTTTCCTCCTAAACAGCCTGTTCGACAGCAGCACGCCGCAGGGGCTGTACACTCATGAACGCCCTAGCAGGAGGGCAGCCGCTTTCCTGCCTGTTTCCCTCCCTTCCCGTGATAAAGGCAGGCAGCCCCCTCGCCCGTCTCCCATCAAACGTCTTCCCACCAGAAGAGCACCGACTGCGCTCCACCTCATCAAGTCTCGGGCCGGGCACTGCCCAGGCCCCACGTCGCTTTTGTCGCCGCTTGCGGTGCCTGTCACCGCCGGGCCCTCCTCCCCCGGGCCGCCCTGCCCGCGGCTCCCTCGGCCCTGCTCCCTGCTCCCAGCCGAGCCGCCGCACGCCCCCGCCGGCGCTCAGGGGGCAGCGCTGTGGCCGCTGCGGTCCGCTCCCCGCCGCCGCTCCGGCGAGGGTGTCACGGCCTCAGGGCGGGCTGTGCCGCTGCCGCCCCCGACGCTGCTCCTCACCCGCCGCTCCGCGCCGCGGCGGGCGCGTAGTGCTCGGCAGGGCCCGGGCCCGCCACACACACCGGCGGGCGGGCAGCGCCCTCCCCTCCCCGACAGACCGACCGACCCCGCCCCTCCCCTACGGACAGACGGACACCGCCCCCCTCTCCCCACGGACAAACCGACGGACGGACACCACCACTCTCCCCGCCGTACCTGCCCCTCGGCGGCGGCGGCAGCTCGGCACGCAGAGGGCGCGCGGGGCCGGGCGGCGAGCGAACGGGGGAGGCAGAGGCGCGGCGGAAAGGCCGCGCGCGCCCCCTGCTGGGCGGAGGCCGCCGCCGGGTGCCCTGGGGCCGCGCCCCGCCGGCCGGGGACTCCCGCCACGGGCGAAGCGGAGGGGAGGCCCCCGCCCGCCGCCTCAGACGCGGCTCTCCCACCGAGAGAGGCCGGGCCGCTTTCCCAGCAAGCGCCGACCCAGGCCGGAGGTGGAGGCGCGGCACCGCCCGCCCGCCCTGTGCTCCCCGTGGGCCGTCCCCGGCCGGGGGAAGCAGGCCGGCGGCGGGGACGCCGCTCCTCACAGGGCCGCCGCCTCCGCGGAGCCGGGTTGGGCGAGGCGCGGCCTCCTCCACCTCCGCAAGGAAGCCGTTTACAACCGTGCTTTTGTGTTTTGAATCATTTCCCCCGTTGGTGTGTAGGCGGCCTCCGGCAGCAGGGAGGAAATAAATGCTGCAACGAGAGCGAGGGCAGCGGACATACCTCGCTGCCGGCGGCAGCTGCCTTGGCGGAGGCAACGGGGCCGTCAGACCAGCCCCTCGCACGGCCGCAGCCTTGGCCCAGTCGGGAACGGACAGCGAGAGGCGGGCACAGGAACGGGACAGAGAGGGAGGCGATGCTAGCCCTCTGAGAGGTAGGAAAACAACAGCTAGAGGAGAAGGGGCAGCAGCTTTAATGAAGAGAATCGGGTCTTTGATTTACAGGGGGGAAAAAAAAATCCAAAAATGGTAACAGTTGACTGTTTTTGCTAAATAAAGGAAACGCCACAAAGTTGTCAAAACTCTGCCTCTCAGGGGTGCTTTAATCTCTGCCACTGCTGTGTGCTACCCCCATAACACCACAACATCAGCAAGCTGGAAATTCAGGCAGGAGTACAGTTCCTCTGCACCTAGAGTCTCTTCAGCACCAACGTTCTGTGAGTGTAAGTAAATGGGGAAAACAATAAAAAAATTGGGGGGCCCTGAAGTTAGTATTTTTGGGGAAGTCAAATAGAGTATGGCTTTTTTTTTTTTTTTAATTTTCCTTCCCCTGTTCTCATACCTAATCCTGCCTTTCAAAGCAAGGAGAGTAAGGAGAATCAAAGATCCTTCAAGCCTGGTATCATGGGTTAGGCACTTTGGTCTTCTTGCAGTAGCAAATAACTTAGTGATGCGGTGAACGGTGTACCTACCTTTATCCAACTACATCAGCTACTTGCTTAGCTCAGTGTCATCAGTATAAAACAGCTCAATTTCTGATGCAGTTACATACACCCAACTGATAGCCCTCACCCCTGCTGTGCCAGAGAACACATTAATACCTTCATTCTCCAAAGCACAGCAGCTTTTGAATCAGCACTGATGGTATCTCAAGAAGTCAACAAGGGCTCCACAACAGTCTGTTCTGCTTGAAAGGAATGACTGGTCCTGGTGAGGGGAATGATCATAGGAAATACGTGCATTTTCCAGACAATGTCTAGGTGGCAAGAGCCACTAATTACACCAGTACTCACAGAAACATCATAAACTGACATGTAAATACTTTTTCCTCCTCTAACAGCGTAGCACCATTTCTAATTAACCCTCCCCTTTGTGCCCCAACAATTTCAGTCTAGGGGAAAAAAGCCAAGAGAACATGTATGCAAGACATCTCCAGATTCTCAGCACCCCATTTGAACTAGTTCACTAGAGTTGTAAATACTATAAAGAACATGGCAAAGGCAAGGAATTACACTGAAGATTTTTTTTTGCCCTTATAATTCATGGTTTCAGCAATGGGTTTATTATTCCCAGACAATTAATTCTGAAAGACAGTATCTAAAATAAATTATCACAGGTCCTCTTCTTTTATTTTCTCAAATACACAGTTGTCTTCATTTGGTCTAACCAAAAATCTTTTCCGTGATATAAAACCTGAATGAACTACCTGCAGCGAAACAAATAAACAGTTAAAAGAGTATATGCATTTCAATAATTATAGATAGATACAAACATAAGCTAGAAAATCTGACATGATACTGTTCAGGTGCAGTGGTTGATATCCTTTTGTTGGCATTTCAGAGAGAACAGATTTTTTTCTGCTGGAATAGGACATAAGAACAGTTGTTTCTGCTCTTAAGGTTTATTGCAATGTACTAAATGTGGTGCAGATTGAATGGCAGTTCCAAATGTGCTAACACTGATGTTATTTGGCATTATAGTGGCCACAAGGACATATGTACAGGTACTTTAACTGCCTACTAGGCCTTCTGAATTAGCTTGACTACTGTTAATCACACATTCTTAACTTTAACCATAACACCTGCATAAATTATACCTTTCAACTCTACTTTTCCTCAGGGGTATCATGTACTGTCTGAAACTTCCTAACACCACATCATGCAGCAGGTATAAGCAGGCAAACTATAAGCATCCAAGGTACAAACAAGCAAACTATACCCTTACATTGCACGTACCTGCAGTTTTCTGTTGGACTAGGAAAATTTCTGGCAGATTTTTCTTCTGCCTCTTGCAACACAGTATTTTGATATATATGTAAAGTAAATGTCCTGAAAAAACCTTCTAAAAGTGTCCATCACAAAGCTATGGCAACCATGCTGCAATAACTAACATTAAGGTGTTAGGAAACTGGAACCAAATTTTGCATAGATTATCTCTGTAGAAGTTATTTCATACCTCTTTTTTTTCAAGATTTCTAAAAGATAACAGCAAAAGTGCCTAGATGCAGGCACATTCTACAGAACAGCCTCCACATCTGCAAAGTCCACCTATTGCATACTAGTTAAATAATTTTTATCTCAATTCAAAAGATTGTTCTTGATTTTCCTACTAAATCTTACTGCTGCACTAGATTTATCTATTCAAACAAGAATTTACAGGCTGTTATGCTGATCTACTAGTATCAGTATACTGCTACAGGATCGCAAAGAAAACCAAAGTTAAGTTTTTCTTCTCGTGAGTCAGCAGAAAATATTTGGCTTAAGTTTTCAGAATCTTTGGACAGCAGTCAGTTAAACTTTCCACCAACTTGGAGCAAAGACTTGTAAGACTCTTGGGGATACTAATGGCAAAAGTACTAAGACCCAACTCAAACAACACTTTTTCAAATGAGAATGTGCAAAGATATACTTCTAATACATTTTTCAAGTGTCTTGCAAAGAGAAATAGAGGAATAGGAAAGGGAATTCTTGAGAACCTTAACATTGCAATCACAGCATTTAGAAGTTAGCTAAGCGTGGTTTAAGATTTTAGATTAATTGTCTGTCTAACACAGCTTGGTGCATGAAGACCTAAACCAGTTTAAACTTGCCATATAAAATGAGGCATAGTATGCCATACTATCACTGTTTAACACAACAGCATATCTTGACTTGCTTTAACAAACAACTCCATTCTAATTATCAGCTGTAATTTTCTTAGTTCACCGAGTTTCATATCAGCAGCCAGACACTGCACCAGCAGGACACAGCTGATAAGCTCAGTGTTTTTATGTTGCCCTGTCCGAGGCTGCTCTCCTCTCAAAAATTCAGAGGGAGCATTCACAGCCCATCTTGCTCACAGTCGAGGAGGTATTTTAAAGTATGTTCAAGTCAGAACTATTGCTTCAAGCCCAGAGTGCCATGCAACTTAGTCCTTCCTAAAGTTGTATCACAGTGAGGCCACTGAACCACATCCTTCAGTCTTCATCACAGATGCAAGCCTATTCAGAAAGGGTTGTCTCCCTTATTATCATTTGCAAGTTATTTGTGAATACTGAAGGCCGCACCTAAGCTAGAAGCTTGTCTCCAGCAGTGACAAGTACAGAGCACTTCAAAGAAAGGGGCAAGAAAACCCATCACACAGGTTAATGGATTTGCTTATTGAACAGCAGTTGGTGATTGGTTTTATGCTGTTTCTGAAGATATAGCAACATTACTTTTTTCTGAATTCAGATTAGATTTTGGTTTTCTTTTAGAAAAATTTCCCCTTTGGCCAATTGCACACTGTAATAGAGGTATTTATTTTAATTCACTTTACATTATTCCCTTTCCATTTATTTATGATCTCATATTCAACAAATGACTTGGAAAAGCAACATCTTTTAGCCATTTAGCTATTCAGGAACTATTAGCTATGAATATTGATTCCAGCAAATGAACTTGGAATTACATCTTTTACATGATAGGAATGTATATGTATAGATACATAACATGACAAATTTTGCAAATGGGTACAATTCCCAACTACAGGGAAAAAATGAATGCATAAACAATCCCAGTGCAGAATCCAAGTACAGGTCTGTAAACTACATCAGCAGCTGCATGTGGATATGCACACATGATCTCTGTATATATTCTGGCTTTCTGTAAACTTCAAATGTCTCATTCAGAAACACTTGCAAAAAGCAAGTAAAATGAAGCAAGTTGTCATTAAACCCATGAAACTAAAATAAAATTTTTATTCAGACATGTTTCTTGCCCTCTTCTTCCTTCCAAAATTCAAGTTTAGCTCCTTTTCCTACCCAAAGAAGTTCCCATTAAATTTCTTAGGAGTGTCCCTAACCAGAAAAACAGAGGTTGGGCTAAACACCACTAGCAAGCAAGACACACTGTATTTACATTTTAGAGACACTTTCTTACTCACTAACCTGCTTTGGTTGGATGCTGGATTTCTTACTATTTTTCATGGATTCAGGCATCTTGATCTCCTAAATAGATTGAAAAATTTAAACTTACAATAAGCTTAAATGCTCCCCCGAGTACTCTAACAAAATACACTGAGCAAATCAGCACTCAGTTAAACCCAGCAGAAACAGAGCAGGAAGTGAACTGGCATATTTACCCTTCTCTCATAATTCTGTTTTAGTCCAAGCTACCCGAGTCCTGTCAACAGCTGAACAGTTAAGTAATGAATGCTCATCTTCATAATTAAAGGTTAACTGTACTTCCATTACAAATAAACTTAGAATGAAAGAGATCAAATCTTTTCCAAAATTAGAATTAGTCTTTTCTTCTGAATCACTTATAGTTTAAAAGCTGTGAAATAACATGCTGTTCATTGCCTCATTGCTCACTGTAACCAGCATGGGTCTAGAAGATCACACATGTTCCTTTCCTTTTTTCTCTTCAGAAGTTTTGAGTTAGCAGACATTCAAAGTCTTTAGATGTCACAAGGTTAAACAAAGGCATTATTAATGCTGGAAATTATTGTTAAAAATAACAAGTATCTAAACATACTTTCATCCTTAAAGGCCTACACAAAAGACAGCAGAAGTATTTTAGCTACAAATCAGATTTTTATTTTATTAACACTTCTATTTAAAACCAAAAAGTTTCTCAGTGTGAATGTCACAGATCTCAAATTGGCCTAACATTGCAGCAGATGGAGGAAGCAAGTGAAGTGGTGAAAAAGTGAAAGCCAGAAATGGATACAACAGGGTAGTGCAGAACATTCAAAAATTATGCCATAGATACCCTTTATCATATGCAGCAAAAACTAAAGTCAAGGAGAGAGAATGCAAAACAGATTATTAAAACTGTGATGATAAACTATCTTTAACATTCAGAATATTATTTCAGTAAAACTAAGAAAAGATTTACTTTTTATTGAATTAATTCTGTACTGAAATGTTGAAACATACGAGATCCTTTTCCTCAGTGGGACTCCTCTCAGCACATTTGAAAGAATGATAGAGTAGCAGGCTTATTTCTTTTAAATACAAATTCAGATACCAACATACACACATGCTCACCATTTCTTGGCCTTCTTTGGCTGCCTTCATCATCTGTTCTGATATAATTTTCTTCAAGCAGCTACTGAGCAAAAAGGCCTAAAGAGGATAAGCCAAAGAACATTCTGATTTCTTGTATTAAAAGATGTACTTGACTCTTCCATTCCTCCTCCACCAAAAAATTACAGTCCCTCACTACTGAACTATTACTTCTCTAATTCAGTTAATTTTACTCTGTGCTTAACATCCTTACAGTGCACCGAACTAACTGCAGTTGCTTAAAGCCCACCCTCAGCATGACTAACCCTCATGCCACTGCTCAGAGTGGAGAATAAGAATTTTTATGACTGGTTTTGTGAGGCAAGTTATTCTCTCTAGTTGTCTGTGGCTCCTACCTTAAAGGCTGCCAAATTACACCAAAGGCTAAGTAAGGTTACTTGAATGTGGCACTATCAGCATCAAAACCGCTTCAACAAATGAAGCAAGCTGGAGTTCACAGGCACTCAGCACTACTGAAAAATCAAAGCCCTGGTGGTTTCACAAGATGGCCACAACCATTTGTAGACCAGCTCACAGTTGCATCTTGCACAGCTAATATGAACAGAACAATACGCATGCATCCCACGTTAGGTATCTAGCAGAGGCACCTCAGAGAGCAGTAGAGTTGTTCTTAGACCTTATGCTGTCCAATGAGCATGTACAACTCCGTGGGATGATGCAGCCCAAATTAAGGTCTGAATTGCACCCTGGAGATGCACCTCACTGCTTACTCTCCAAAAGGAAGCATCTCAGGTAGGGCGTCAAGCACTGAGACATGTCTCAAAGACAAAATACCCTACAAGATCAGTGACCGGGTGGGGGGGTGATCTCTGACTAAGTTCCAAATCATCCTGTCTTTCCATTTTCTGCCATGGGCTCTAGTATCAAATCCTTGTTTCTTCCACACAGTAGCACATTTCTGGCCTTTAGCTCTTCCTCACACTTCTGAGGAAAGTGGGACGCAGGTTTTCTAATCAACAAGTCACTACATCAAGCACAACCCTAATAAGTTTCACAGGAGAAATTAATACTGAGGTAAATCTAGGGTTTTTTTTGTTCTCCAACAGCAAAGAAACTAGAAAGCTTACTGCTTATGGCTCATGTTCTCATAAAACTTAAGCATGGCAGGAAATTAACACTTACTAAATAGCTGTGTGAACTGAATCATCACCCCAGAATTCAGAAGTCATGTGTGAGAAATTAAGCATTTTGATTTTACTTGAAAAATCCTGTCTGCTGCTGGGTGGGTCTCAGAGAAAAGCAAAGCAGTTTACTTGAATAACAGGCTCTATACTTTTTATAGAAGCTCTGTACCTAAACTGAGACTGGTGCTGTCTTTGATACTGCAGAGCCTAGATTATTGGCTAGGCAGCATAACCACAGATGGATGACTTGAATTCCTCGATACTTTTCTCTTTAAAAAGCTGCCTGAAAATAGTGGGAGGAATGGCACCCTATAAAAATCTTATTTAAGAATTATTTATATGTAAAAAAATATTTATGATGTCACATATTCACACCCTCCATTAACCTGTGTTAATATGGCTTATATTTATATTTGAAGAATAGGATTTATTGTGGAAAATGGGAGCCCTTGACCTTAGGTGGGTCTGACCAATTAATGACTTTGGATACTTACCGAGTCCAGTAAATAAATTGCATCTCTCCATATTCCATCCCAGGCTTGCTGCTGAATGCTAGATATGTCTCTTCAATGGAAAAAAAAAATCTCTTCCCCTTATACTAGAAACTCAAATGCTTTTCCCCAGATAACTCTGTCCCTGGGCTAATCTGCTTGAAAGCTGCACTCTGGTAGAGATGGACTAACCGCTTTTGAAGATCCCCTATGGCTATAAGATTACATTTTACTCTGATCCTTTCCTAAAAGGACTGAGAACTAACCTGTTTTGTGTACAAAATTATCCACTGCCATGTGCCTGAATCATTGTACTCAAATCTGAGTTCCAGAGTGTCTTCTTCACCATCCTTTGTAGCACCCTGAAAAAAACCCCCCCAAAACCCAACAACCAATGATCAGAAGAAACAGCTAAACAGCATTAAGGTATGCAGCCTTAAATCAGAATTAGTCAATCAGGTTCATTTTATACAGTATATAAATAAAACAGCTGAAGAGCTGTACTTCTCCTAGGGGAGGGAGCAAGTGGGATGTAGGAGAGGGGAGTCTTTACGAGCATAAAGCTGGCTAAAGCAGTTCTTTTGCTCCCACACAAAACTGCCAACTCTGCCTCCAACAGGAAAGGAAAGGGGCAGGTAAACTATGACATGCAATACCAGGGAAGGGAGAAAACATAGCAGAGTAAGGCTAGATGGTTTCTGCTGTAAAGGCTGCCAAGGAAATATGTTTCAGGATAGGTTTGGAGGGGAATATGGGCAGATGGGATGGATTTAAAGCAGTCCGCCTCTGTCTCCCAGACCTGCTCTTCCCTGATAGCCTTAGTTTTCATGAAGGGAAAGTGAATTCAGATACAAAGTCAGTGAAGTACTTACAAGAAAAGTAACCTGCCAACTTCTTAACCTGTTGATTTTAAAGCTGACCTCTTTGGTTTGGTTAGTAGGCAGTTTTATGCAGCAGTTAATCTCATTATTGCCAACATAGATGTCAGCTGAGCAGCCTTCTTCTGGATAGTCACAAATGCAAGGATCAAGCCGTATGTATCCATAGAACTGCATTTCTCGAATCAGCTCCAGGAACTGCACCAAAAAGACAGAACTAAAGTGATTTGCTGTAAAGGCAAGTGAAATCTAGTGATCTGAGGGGGGGGGGGGGAAGGGCTAAGACAAATCTTTCCGATTCCTAATACTGTTTCTCCTGGGAGGACACAGATTCACCACATGTCAATGCTTGATTCAGAGAATAGCGCTCGCAGTCCAGACTTAGAGACTTGAGGGTTCTCCCCCCTTCCCCAGATATGATGAGCTGGGTCTTTTGGATGTTTATCAGATATGATGATGGGAAGAGATAAAGCTAACCAGTAAGAAATACTGAGAACAGCAGTCCCAGCAGTCTGAATTTCTATCTGATTTCCTAAACTGGATGACAAACCTTTGCACCTGAGTTTAGCAAAGACTAGGATTCACAATCAAAAACTTTGTGCTAGCTCTTGGGGTCCCAGTCATTCTGTTGGGATATTTTAAAATGCTAGCAGAGATGGAAACCTCCTTTTCTATTTGGTGGTTCAATACCTGACCAGGAGGTGGGAGACCTGGGTCTCTAGCTCAAACCACTCCACAAAACCATACTCTGTTTTTAAAGTCACAGCCTCTAGTATCATTGCTTCAAAAACCACTCCTTTGATCTGTTTGTATTTTAAAAACAATATCATTTTACCTTTGCTTTGTTTTCATTTTTTTGTAGAAATTTAAGTTCCTGCATCTGCCCTTCTGTTGGTTTAACCCAATTCCTCTTAACTTCCTGGATTGCCTTAGAAGAATTTTTAAAAATAGCAAAAAAGTCAGCAAAAATGTATTTCCTTTCACACACAAACACTCCGAAACACACACACACAGAAAGCTTTTTATTAAACAAGGCCTTTGATTTTGGGACAAGTTCACTCTACACTGTTCTTTCCTCCTGAATTACTAATTTCCAAAGCTAGCACAACTCAACACACCTGCAGTTCAGAATTCAAAGGCTGTTATATCATGGCAGAGTGCCTACATATAGAGACATAGATACATACATACACTTGAAAATAGAGTGGGTGGACACCTAAATATGTCCTTTTTGTGCAATACTTTTCCCATGCAGAAAACACAGATGAGTTAGAATCTCTAGTACATGAGTTGGGGGGGTGGGGGAGAACATGATTAACAACAGCTATACCCAGCACTTAGAAAAGCACAACAAAGCAGTGTTACACAGAACCTTTTACAAATGTTTCAAGAAATTGTATAAAAGATGAAATTAATGTGGGAAAACTAACTTTTAAAATTCTAAAGACCTTTCAGTTTTACCTGCATATATAGCAAATTCAGTGAAGCTCTACAATCCATCAGCAGTGTATCAAGAGAAGGATCCATATACCTTTTCCATGCCAAGGGAAAAAAGTAATAAAATATGAGGATATGCTTCTAAATATGGCGTTTTGATTTTTCAGCTAAATATGATGGGAGCACAACCCAGAAAGATCCCATTACTTACCAGAATAAAAGAGGAAAACCCCAAACCAAAAAACAGTTGTGCCCTTGAAGTGTGTACTATGCTCATTCTTTATACATTGTAGCAAAACAGAAATAAACTAAAGTCAGGTTTTCCAATCTCTCCACTTTGATTTTGGTGGTACCAAACATAACAGTTACAATTTAGAACTAAAACTTTCCTCTTCCTATCCTCAAACAACTCGGGGTTTGTCTACCTAACAGTTAAGACTCTCAGAGTATCCACTGCCATGCTGCAGTGCTGATATACGAGACCTAGCCTTAAGCTAGCTAGCTGCAGTACCAACTACTGTAGAACTGCTGCAGGATCAGATCAGTACAGCAGCAAAGCAGATTAAATATTCAGTTATCCAAGTGCCAAGCTGCAACAACTAGCTTGAGCCATTTTATTTAAAAGCAGCTTGGGTAAGTCTACATGACAGTACAAACAGAGCAGCACAGGCTCCATAGCTGGTACGGCTGTATTACAGGTGATACGCCTCCTGCAGCACAGAACAACCCAAAGACTGCCATTTCCTATCTCTGTGCTTTGAAGCAGTGCTAGATGGAGAAGTATCTACTCAGACAGTCACTTTGTCATGACTTAGTACCACGCAGTGCTTTCATTAGGCTGCTAGGTTCTCCAGTTTATAAGGGCACATATAGGGAAACAGAGAAAGCTTTGTAGAGGCCAAGGTCTAGCCCAGTAGATTTAAACCAGACAAATTACAAGCATCAAACAACAGATTTCTGTGTAGCTTCAAGCCAAGCAACCTTGCTGGCTGCCACCAAAAGGCATGGTCTGTTCTTCCTCTTCTGCTCCCAGCCACAGTCCTTGCTCTAGCATTCATCTGATGCAGCCAATGCAACACACTAAGCATGCAAAAATCTATTCTCCTTTTTCTTTTTCATTGTGGGGAGAAGTAGACCAGACCACAACCACAGCAGCAAGCCACTAGACTGGCTCAGCTATACTGCCTAACTGCACCCTCAGGGCACTGTTTGACAAGTGGGACTTTGGCACCAGACTCCCTGTCCCCAGGGTTTATCCTCACCCACAAGTCAGCACAACTGTTTTCTGCACAGCAGAAGAGACTGGGGGACTGACCGAGGCCAAAAATAGGCCAGCAAAACCAAATTAAAAAATAAACGGCCAGCAACTTATTTTTAGGCCAAGTTAGCTCGCCAGTCCAGTTCACCATGTCTGCCCACATAGTTCTACCAGCAAAACTGAGGAGGAGCCCGAGGTGCGAGCAAATGAAAGGGGAAGAGCGCTCTGCTGCTTAAGCCAGGCCACTTACCAAAAGAAATGCTCAAGCTATAGCCTCAGGTATTTCGTGTATTAGTATAGAGAAATGAGCACTTTAGATAAAAAGTAATCCACCCCTGCCCAGAGCTGCAGCTTGCAACTCAGAACTCAAAGTTCTCTTCTATATTGTTTACAGGTATAGTCCCATTTGTGGTCACTGCATTATGCAGGTATAAAAATTGGGAGGCGAACAACCACAAAGCACCTCTCTATAGATTCTAAAAGAGAGAAGGAATAAATAGCCAGCTGCAGTAAAGGACACTTCAGGAAAACTAGAGTGATAAAATTTAAAACACACAGAGCCACAGAAACCAGTCAATCCAATAACAAATTGGCCTCAGAGAAAAACAGTCAAGCTGCTGAGGCTTGAAGACTTTGTAACTAAGTTATTCAAGGGATTTCTTTCTCTGTTTGTAGCAGTTTTCAGGCATCTTCGTAGTTTCTCTTAAGCTTCTTGCTCACCACTTTCTGATCCCAAGCTTACAGTGCAACTCTTTCATGCTCTGAAGACTCACATAAGGAAGTTCAAAGTCTGCCACTTTTTTCACCACTGGGAAAAGAAGAAAAACCACAGAGACATCTGGTGAAATCTAGTAAAATAGCCCAGCTACTTTCACATATCAGTTAGTGCTGATTAGCAATGTGCTTTTGGAGAAGAAAAAGAACTTAAATATAAATTCTGGCATAAAGTAAAGTGACAGGTTAGTTATCTTCCTCACTTCTCTGAGTCTAAACTTACATAGCTCTATATACTTACAGAATCTCTCTACTGCCTTAGACTATGCTCTTATAGAATATCCTTCTCTCAAAACACAGCAAATGCAGAAACATCTATACTGCTTAAAAGGACATGTGGATGTAATCTTCCAGGACTGGTGCTTTTCTTGAACTGAACACCAGACAAGAACACTGTAACTAATGTACAGCAAGAAAAGCATGTCACTCTTCAGAGTTCACTACTTTCCTGTGCACTTTTTAAAAATCATGTCTAAAAGGCCCAAACCTGTAAACATTTATTTCTAAGCCAATACCACAATTCACCAGAAAACTTAAACACGTGATTTTAAGCATGTGAGCATCTAAACATTTTTTGGAAGTGGACTGTGGGTTACATTTGGACTTGATGTATTGGTGAGGAATAGCAAAGATGCATAGAAATGGAATCCATTGAAAAACTTTTCTATTCTCCTGTGTATCTAATTATACCGCAATACAAGGCAAAAATAAATCCATCTGCAACTGCAGTCGAAGAGTATATAAAATGTGTTATATCCATATACATTTGAGACACAGTAACAGCCAGGGATTCTGCGTACTCAGAGATACCTTTCACAGCCAGAGAGAAGGGGGCAGGGGAACAATAAATAAAATAGATATAGACAGTAAAGTTCCTACCCCACTGAGTAAGCCCGAGTTTACTACTGGACCTTCATCTTGAAAAGGTTCAGAAAAGCAGTAACACCTTTATGCCAATGAGAAGACTGAAAAAAGCTAAATGACTTGTCAAGGCCACACAGAGAGCCTGCAATGCTTAGCTTTACTCCAGTCAACAGCAAGACTCTGTTCGCTTCCCTGACGTGACCTGAGCCTATCCCAGTCCCAGGCCTGGATCCAGCCTCATCCACGCACCTGCCCACATGGGAAACAGGACATCAGCAGACCAATGAGGACATAAAAGCCCCTTCACATTTTATGACCATAAAGAGACTCACAACCCTGATTTACAGCTTACTCAGTACCATCATGGTTAAACTTAAGTTTCTATCAGTTAAGAAAGGAAACATGTCATGATATAAAGGAAAGTAAGCCACAGACATTGTTTATAAATATAACAAAAGAGTTCCTGTCCCATTGTTAAACTCAGCATGTGATCTGTAAGCTAAGAACTGTTTTATGTAGGTATGGCCATCTGATTAAATGCCTACCCAGAAGTTCCCATGTGGTAAAGTTGCTACATGTCTTGTAAACTGAAATGGACATGATGCTTGTATGTGAAAGTCTCACCCCTGCACCACACTATCTATTGCCATACTTTGTTCCCCACTACCACTCTTTCCAAGCCATGTGGGAAGAGGGCTTGAAGGGGTTTATCAGACAGGATAGGTCTTTCAGCCTAAGCAAGCTCATGCAAGCTCTATACAGACTCCAGGTTCAGTCATCGCAGCCAACAAAAAAAGATCCTAGGGAAGGCTAAGTTAAGCACCTTGCAAAACTTACCAGAGAGAGCTCCGTCATCATGATCTTGAAAGAAAAATAAGCTAAAATATTTTATTAATTCTCTTGATAGCCCCATCTTGCATGATGTAACCTTTAAAAACAAAGAAGGTCATAAGCTTAGCTATCCGTTAGCATGAATAAGGAAGAAATGTTCAATACCTGTTAATGTAACTTAATTGTTTTAAAATTTTCCCTTATGTCCCATTTAACTGCCCATTTAAAAGCAAATATAACCATTCCCATATTGCAGCATTTGAGTTTGTGAGGAGTTTCATAAGTTTCAAAGGAACATAAAGCAATAAAATAGAAAATGTTTTCTACTCTTGCTATGCATTTAAGTATCCTCTAACGCAAGGCATCTGCCATGTTATTCCAGATCTTTACTACTAAATCCTCAAATCCTGTTGTACTGTAAGCACTGTGCTCTGAGCTTTCACAAATATGAGCATCACAAATATGTATTTTTACAGGATTTGTGTATTTTCCAAGCTGATAGAGTCCTCTTGGTTTTTTAGGAAATATCTAGAAATCCTGCCCCTTTACTGAAAGGGCCAGTCTTACTTGTACGGTTCTACAGTTCTGTGTGAAGGCTTCTGACAAGAGCAGACCTGAGCTCGGTTGAGCTTTCATTATTGACAGTGCATAAGGAGGAAAAACCTTATCCATTTGGATAAACATTTAGATTGGTTTTAGCTTGCTGTGGCCCTTCTACATCTTTTCTGAAAGAGGGCAGAAGTAGCACCAACCAAAAAAGGCAGAAATTATTTGCAGGACCAGCTGCACAATGGGATAGTGGGGACAGAAAAATCAGGCAGAGGTGAGCACAGAAACTGCTGAATCAGATTGGGGCAATTGTCTTGTTCTATTTTAGGTCCTGAAAAATGAAAGCATAAGTTAAAGCAGCCATAACCTAAGAGCACAGTGCCATCAGAACATTCCTAAATTCTGCAGTTACCATAATCTCCTGAGTTCACTCAGGAAAGTGGTGTGGCAACCATAAGAAAAGTCTCCACCCCTGAGAACACTCCTGTCATAGCTCATCTGGCAGATTGTGCAACCTGATAGAGGAGTCATGCTTTGGTCAGAGAAGCTGGAGTTTCTTTGTCTGAGCACAAGGTCGAAGTACCGGTTTTCAGTCTTCTTCCAAAGGGTGCCAATCCAGAAACACTTCCAGCTCTGTGTCACAATGACAGCATTCTAAATTCAGTCATCTCCACAGTTCAGAAGGGTTTTCTACAGCTGTATCAGCTGGTTTAAAAAGCAGACATGTTTTTGTGCATGGAAAAAAGTAGACATCAAGCTAAATATAGGTTGGGAAGAATAATTCCAAGTTAAAATTAAAGAACACATTCACGAGGTTTTCCTTATACTTGTTAATATCAGGGCTGTTACCGGAGAGGGCAGCAGAGCATAAAAATCACTTGCCTCACACTCAGTTCAGACACCAGGTATAATGGAAGAAAGTTTCAGAAGTCCAAACACAAAAGACAAAAGTGAATATTAGCAGCATCATCTTTCATTCTGTCTGCCTCTGTGCTAAGAAGTCCCCACAAATTACTTTAAGAAATTAGCCAGAGCTTCAACATGTTATCCCTTAGCAGCACAATACTAAGCATACCAGATGGCATTTCCCAGGAATGTCAAACACAGATCTCTGATTCAGTAGGATTTTGACATATTTTATTTCTTGGATCAAAGCACAAGCTGGTATATGCTGCCTGAACACCAGGATGTTAGGGAGTAATGGTTGCAAAATCTACCTCTACTGCAAAAGAACAGTGAATGTGGTAGCACATTTACAATGACGAAAGCTAAATAATGCCTAAAAGTCCTCTCTCATCTTTAAGACCACAAGAGAAGAAATGGTGTCTTCAGCATTTCAAATGTCACTGAAATGTTTCTTTAAAGTGCCACATAAACATTAAACATCTATAAATGCAATACACAAAGCAACATAGAACACCACTGTCTGGCTTGGAAATTACCTCGACCCACTGCAAAACTAACAAGTTTATCAAGCCCAAATTATTAGTATTTTTTAAAGTACATTAGCAAGTCCTTTCCTTACTCAAGGTCCCTATTCAAGTCTCCTATCTAAAAATGTCTCCTTACTTCTTCCACCCTATTAGCACCTAATTCCCTCTCCCCAAATCAAAATTCCTATCTCCCTGCCATCCCCAACACATTTTACCTTCAGCATGTCCCACACCACAAGTCTCCTGTTGCAGGGTCTAAGGCCAACTCTGACACTTACCTGCCCCTGGAAGAACTGGTCCCAGCATTGCCTCAGGCAGTACAAACCCCGTGGCAGAACAAAGTCAGCAAGGGGTTACCCTGTCTTATCCAACTCATGGTAACTGTGCACAGATACTGTGTGTTCTGCAGCCAGACTAACACACATCAGCTTGACAGAGGGGGGTGAATACGTGTTCAGCTCGCCTGTACCCATGGCCGGCTGAGAACT
Source organism: Mycteria americana (assembly GCF_035582795.1). Taxonomy (NCBI): domain Eukaryota; kingdom Metazoa; phylum Chordata; class Aves; order Ciconiiformes; family Ciconiidae; genus Mycteria; species Mycteria americana. Next base: position 151,922,918 of record NC_134366.1, read on the forward strand.
ACCTCCACAAACTCAGATTGCAAAGGCACAACAGAAATACAGTACACAATTCTGTATGATGAGGGAAAACTTCAGATTCCCATGACAAAGAAGAGTACCCATCTGGCAGGTGTATGCTTTGTTATTGCTGTTAAGATTAGGAAATGGGAACAACTGAGGAAGAGGTTTCAGCCTTGCTCAGGCACACACACGTGCAAATACACAAAATATGCAGAGCCACTGCAGCTCCTTGTCTCCTAGCATAAGAAGGGAACCCCAGATGAAAGTTTCAAACACAAGCCAGTCAGTTGTGTAAACATTTGGTTGCTACTGGTTTCAAAATGTAACTAGCAATTGTTTACTGTATGTATTGCACCAGCTGTTACAGACATCCAGAGCCATAGTGCTAGAACTGCGCCAATACTGCAAAGGAAGTCCCACAGTTTCACAGCAAACATCAGGGGACACAAAACAAGCAAAGAGAAGCATGCAGAAAAACAAGACACATCAGTTGCACACTAAGTTTTAACAGCAGTGCACCAGCTAAGACATAAGCCAAGACTAGACCACCATTTCTGACTACAGTGTTCAAGCACTTTCACCCACACTATGCTAAACCAAAGGGGGGTTTAATTAAGAATATGTCCCCATAAGGAATAGTATATATTTTCTGATTCTATCATATATGAAGGAAACCTGAACTTGACAGCCAAATGCCATAGAAGCAGAGGGCACGTAACATTAAGAAGAGATAAATTATGGACAAATGTAAGAACCAAAAAAGCTCATCTGCAAAATCAGCAACACTCCCCCCCACCTTGCCCCCAGTACAATAAGCCCCTCAAAGAACACAGAAGATATTCTTGTATGTCTTCAAATAGGGAGTTTATCCTTTCCCGATTGAAATGATCTTCATTTTTGCCCACTTTCACAAATGGAAACTTTCAACACAATTCTAAAAACCCGTTACCTCTAATATTCTTTCTGCAGTGTCCGATGTCTGGATATCAAGTCTAATATTGCTGCCATCAGCGAGGTAAACATCCAGAAAGGCTCTCTGGGTTTGGATGTTAAATGTATCCTGTTAGGTAGAAACAGAACACTGTTTTATTGCTTTCTATACTGCTGGAGCCGTTCTGAAGATGCTGATGCTCCATTTCCCTATTTACTCCAGTAAAATAAACAATTGAGATTACTGTTCAGTAAACACAAAAAAAAAATCATATGCAGAACACCAAGTGGGAAGATACTGCAGAATTAGAGGAGGGTCACTTTGATGTTAAGCTGAGCACAGGTTACTTAGTGTCTCACTATCTGTAGGAACGATGCAGTCACTGTCCTAGGAAGTAGAGACTCCAAAAAGAGGAGACAGATAAATAGCTGCATGTGAACATTCAAAGCCACAATCTTGCCAAAAGGAAAAAATGCATCCCTGTACCTATAAATAGGAAAATCTCCAGTGAAAATAACGAAGCTATGGTATCTTAACACACCAGAGCCACTGCTACTGGAATACTGTGCACAGTGCCAGGGCCCAAGGTTCAAAAACACCGCAAACAGAGAAGATGCAAAGAAGCCTGAAAGCATTTAGGTCATGAGAAAACAGGCCTCACAGTAAGTGACCTCAGAAAACTTTCTTACATCTAGACATAATAAAGGGGTGATATGCAATCAGGAAAACTAAAGTACAGAAGCCAGATCCATTGGCTGTCAGGTGATGATAGATGCAGTCAGACTAGAAGTAAAGTACACATTTCTAACAGTGAGGTAGTGCACAGAAATTATGTATTCCCCGCTGGTTTTATATCAAGACTTTACATTTCCCTAAAAGACTTTCCTGAGCTCAAACTCAGAAAGCCCCATGCCTTGCTATGCATGAGAAGTCAGACTTACTTGTTTCAAGAGGATGGACACTAGTTTGAGAACTCCCTTGGGGATGCATCTGGATGAGGTGGCAGAAACTCATTGCTGCAGCTCCTCTTCCTGTTGACTGCCCTGTATCACAGGACAGCCATGGTCCTTCTGGCATTTTTATTAATTAAGGAGAGGTACTTCCCTTGAGATTCATAGTGGAGGAAAAATGCTGTAATTGCACATACTGCCTGCAATATTAAATTTTAATTTCTTGCATCCACCTTTGCTAGCCTGGTGAAAGATATGGGAAACTCCCTTAGGTTTCAAGTACTCTCGGTTACTTACTGCAGAGTCTTCATGGTGCCTGTATATAGGAGTATCTCCTGACCCCTGCGACGTCAGCAAGAGCAGGGTGGCAAGGCTGACATTTATGCTATGTTCTCCATTACCTCCCTTTGGGTACCCTGAAGAACATGCTAAGATGCATACATCTTAAGTGACTCCAGTTAACTAACTCAGCTCAGACCGGTAACTTTTTTGGATCAGAAAGACCATATTTTCCAGTAAATCTGTCTTAATTAAGAGTTATTTTGAGGTAAGATCAAATGCAAACAAAAATGTGTTTTCTTCCACATCATCTAAAAATCAAGAACAAGTCGATAAAAGTTTGTAGGATGGTATCTGGGGGAAAAAAAGGTCTCGAGGAAAACAAAACCAAAACAATCTTATTTAAACAAACTTCCCACGGATTTTCCTGACACCCAGTATTTCACCTAGCTGCATGCCTACACATCTCTTTGCATGTATTAAAGAACAAGAGAACATCTTCAAGGCATTAGCCCATGCCCTGTCCGAAGTCCTTCTGGGGATCCACACAGATTTATCTTTATCCCCAAACTAATTTCTTCCTTCTTATCCAGGAGACAGGTCTAGTCATTCTTCTTAATGAAAATAAGCATTACTTTGCTTCTGTGGAGATACAAAAGCCCCTCTCTCTCTTACATCAAGGATCATCTCCTGTGTTTACCCGAGTACTTTACTACTTTCCTCAAACAGGAAGGAGCAGACACTTCCCCACAAATGCCTTCAGCGCACATATTTTGGTATGAAACATTTCACATGTGACAAAAGTGTATGTGAAACTTGGAACAAACATGGGATGCAAAGGTCAGAATGAAATAGACATGTAACTCATTACTGACTCTTGACAAAGAGCAAGCAGGTCACTATATAGCCAGTTTACTACCCAGGACTAGCACTGCTGGGGGGTGAAGGTGAGTGCAAAGGGTCATGCACTGCAGTAAGCACTCCTGGGTGTGGGCTGCTAACGCTGAAGATAGGGTCCCCTTAGGGAAAGGACATGGAAGACTTTACGCATCTACTTCTGCCAGATCCTCACTGCTGCTCCTGCAGCTTTCACAGCCTGGGTGCAGGCCATCTTGTCCACTGTGGTAGCCCAGGGTCAGAAACACAAAGGTCACTTCACCTTTCTGCCACCCAAAGGGAATCACACCTCGCAGCACCCTACCCTATTTGCCACCTCAACTCGGCGATCATGAGGGGAAGAAGAAAAGCGTGATTCGAACTTTCAAGCTACTTCCAAGCAGTTTGAGTTCTCCAAGAACACCATGCAATGTATTAGTAGGCAGATTAATTTGAGGATCTACAAAAAAGGATGTATTAAAGAAAATCTCAGTCCCATCTAGAATGGTCACATTAAGTATCACTGTTTCATACTTAAACCAGTGGTTTCCGCAGTTTTCTTTTAAAAACTGCTTTAATTTATCTTATTTGACTACCGAACTACAGGCACAGTTTCATTTCATGGTCTTGGGGACAAATTCCCTACTTTCTTACCTTCAACTTTTGATTACTGTTTTAATATGGCTATGAAACAGCAAACCAAAAATAAGAATTATCTTAAACTGTTGGGTTTGGGGATTTTTTTTTCCCTCCATCACATGCTTTTACCCCAGAAGGCAGAACTGTCCGTGCCAGAAACTCCACACATTGTTCGGTGTTATAAATATTTGTGTTTAGCCTCTTATCAGTGAAGTATTGTTGAGACCAAAAAAATTTACTTACATAAAAACAAAAGGAGGAAACAGTGCAGTCTGTAAGGCAGGAGAAGACAGTGTTAAGTGAAGAAATATAAATACAGACATGTCCCTAAAACAACACAAGAGAATCCAGCATAAGTCTAACACAAATACAAAGGGAAGAGCATTTATCAGTGTTAGCGATAATCCACTTAGTAAACGCACATGGCAATCCCAACCACTTCCAAAATGGTTAGAAAAATACTTTTGAAAGAAATTTGCAGCAGTGAGTCAGAAAAGTTCAGATCTTCTCCCAAGCTGCTATTTTAGTTTTGGAAAAAGCAGTAGTCATTGCCTCATCTACTCAAAACAGGCACCAACATAAAAAAAACCCCTGTATTTTGGCAACAGTACATGTTTGGTAGTACTTTTCACGTTTCCAACGCTTTTGCTCCTGTAATTCAGGGAACATGCCATGTAACTAGAATTGGACACTTTCTTGTATCCCTTAATATTGCTTATTTGAACCTGTCACTATCATCTATAGTAAAATCTCCTGAAACATCTAGAACTGCTGCCTACTCCCCACTTGCCTGCCCCAGTAGCTTGAAGCACATCTCAGTCATGAATATAAGAATACAGAATAATACAGAGCTGGTGAGGGATTTTCTTCATTTTTTGGTTTTGATGAAAAGAACAGTTTTGGGGAAAAAAAAAAGACAACCCAAACAAAAACAAAACCACCAAAAAACCACAAACCCAACAAAAAAATGTGAACAAACAAACAAACAAATATATCTATTATATAGTTCACCTACAGGAAAAAAAAGATACCTAGGTATCTTTTTTTTTCCTCCTAGTTTTCCATTAGAAAACTTAAAATTAAGTGATTTTTGTTTTAACAGAAGTCAACACCAATCTGAACCCTCGGCAAGCTCTCAATGGATTTGTTCCTCAGCTAGGAAGCATGGGCCATAAAAGGAGAAAGGGCGAGAATGGAGGCCCTTATTACAACATATTTGAAAAGAACAGCAGGCCAGAGGACTGAATTGCATCTTAACATTGAAACAAAAATAAAACAGACATCGTTGAATTAAAATTCTTCAGAACTTTCTATGCCAGAAACCTTCCCCCCTGGCCAGCACACAATAAGAGTCTGAAAGTATGGGAACTTCCCACATGAAATTCAGATTTCTGGCCAGCTGCACTTTTGAAATAGAAGTTCATAAATAAGAAACCCAACCTGGTTTGATACAAAAGAAAGAACATTTTTAGAGCAGTGCTGAAATCGTAGATACTCAGCCTGACTTCTGTTTGTGTACATACACATCCAAACACATTTATGAGTTACTGTGATTGAGTACAGAGGAATGTTACACACATGCATTCCTCCATTGCATGCACAAATGGTAAGTGCATTGTGAGTGCAGAGAAGCAGAGGCTGCATGGATAGAGGGCCTCTATCCAAGAAAACGCAGCCCATGATCAGACCAACTTTGATTCCTGGCAACACCTGCAGATTTCTGGGTTACATTTTACCTACACTCTCAATAGCATACACACCACAGCTCTCTCATGGTATTCAATCCTTGGCCTCATGCTTGCCCTTCGGAAAGAAAACCACCTTACATCAGAGTCCTTTGATGAAGGACCACGTAAGAACACTACTTTTTGCCTGTTATCAGGCACTGGTTGGCTCTATTTGCTCAAGTACTCAGAAACTTTTCATCTGTCCTTTTGCCAACACCTGAATCCTTTTGCTCATGCTAAAGGCTGCTGTTTACCAGCAACGCAGACTGGAAAAGGTCAGCCTCCTAGATCACTAACTCCAAACCTCTGCTGCTGCAAGGAAATAGATCTCAATTTTATTCATAAATGCATAATGACTGGCTGTCCTCACAGCTGCATCCTGAATATACCACATTACTCTATGGGTGCCCAATACAGAGACAGCCCATGATCTCAGATTATATTCAAGGTTATAGATGAGTTGCATTAAAATGAGACTGATAGGGATGTATGTACCTGCTCACTGTGTTTCTCCTGATGAAAAAGGAGAAGACGTGACACAGCCACAATGGTCTCATCTTGTTAATGACTTCTTGCAAGAACTGTGCCATTTGTCTTTAGGAGCTGGAGGTAGTGGGGCATATACTGAATCTGTCTCTCCAGCTTGGTCGCTAGCCAAGTTTGCAGAGTTTGGAAGAGTGGAGGGTGAGGGAGGTTATGGGTTAGGTGGTTCAACTCTGCTACACGATAGTGTTGGTAAATATTTCAGCAATGCTTGTTTTTAGCAAAGCATCCATTGTGCCAAACTGCTTCCCCATGTGTTAGGAGCCCTGCTGTCCCCTGACAACTTCTCCCATGACATTAGGTTGCTCGGGAAACAGCCAGAGCTTGCCTGCTATAAGGAGCAAACTGTAACAACCTAGGCAACAGGTGAAGGTGGTGCTGGGCGAAAACAGGGGCCTGGAAAGCAGGGTTAACCTGCATGGGCTTGTCCCCACTTCAAAATTTTGCCCTGTTAGATATGATGAGGGGGATATAGCTGGTTGGTGTGATGTTGAGTCCAGATACAGATGAGTCATGTTCACCACTGTCAAGCTGCTGCACTAAAGCCATGGTCCTTGCACAGCACTCCTACTCCAGGGAGTGCTGGTGTCAACACACCCTTCACAACCCCATTCAGAAGCAAAACATAGGACAAGGACCAAAAAGGTCTTAAATTCAGTTTGATTTTTTCCTTTGCATCTTCTGTCTTAGTCAGTGACATATACAAATATCTTCAGCTAGAAGCTTAAATACTGCTGTTTTAAAGACAAGTCAAGAAAATGAAGCAAGCACTAGCAGACTACCTGAGAGGACAGCTCTATTCTCTCTCATAACAAAAGACAGAAGTGAAGGTGGAAAGAAGTCAGCAGTAGAACTTTTAGGGAAAAAAACCAAACCTAGCCTAGCAATCTCATTCACCTCTGGTTTCCTACCTTCTCATTCTATTAAAACTGAAGGTTTCTATTATAAAAAGCTGCACTGGTTTTACCTGCAGACAGATCTGTGCTCAATAAGTAGCTGTGGTGGCAGAGAAGTGGCTGATTGCTTCCTATTCATCACCACTTGCAGTGTGGTCCCTCTGTCACTTCTCCCACATTAGCTGGCAGGTTGCTTGCACAGGTGCACACTAACTTGTTTCAGGTAGCCAAGACTGACTAGTCAAAGCCAGTTCATGTCATTGACAGAAAAGGAGCATGCTATTTCATCATTTTAATGATGTTTTATTCTTGAATCTTTCATTAATCATCCCTCTTGCAATGTAACATAAACAAGAGCAAGTTTGAGGTAATGACTGGTTTTAACACTAAGTAGCAGTAACACTGAAACACTATATTTTCACTCCTAAGCAACGTGTAGGACGCTAAGTGCTGCCTACACATCTTCAGCAGTGCAGAAGGAAAGAACAGTACAGAGGTGCTTTAAAGATGAACTTCACTCCATGTCTTTCAATGCTGTTACAGAAGTTTTGTCACTCTGCCATAAAACATCTCACAAGTCACAGTATACTAATAAATACTGGAACGTGCACAAAGCCAGTTTGTTGAGTGAGGTTCTTTAATAGCCAAAATGAATACTTATTCAGCCATCAGTTACACCAATTAAAGGCACTGTGACCAGTTAATGACAGTGGATGCACTCCTGTCTTTCACAGAGTTATTTGATCTCCCTGAGGAGTTTGCTTTTTATCATAATGAAAGAACACATAAAGCACTGCTGCTATTTGTATTATGAAGCAGCAACTTATGTAAGCACAACCATTTTAAGTTTAAACTGTAAACAAAAGAGAGCTGGAGAACTACTGTCTTTGCCGAGCAGGAAGCCTAAACATTGTATATGAAAATCCATTGTATTGTGGAACAGAAACTTGGGTTAATTTTATGTCTTGAGAAGGTACTGACCTTGCACTAACATTTAAGGTATAATTCAGTGCCAACCTTGAACTCTACAAAATAACTGACTGCTTTTGGCAGCACAGTCATTACATGCCTTAATAAGCACACACACATATGTACAGAGCCCATAAATCAAGTATTATACATGTACTTATCAAGTCACCCCTCTTCACCAAAAGGGCCTGCAGTAAAGAAAAACCTAAATATACAACATCATTTCTGATGGTATGTTAAGAGAAATCCACAACACTGGCATGCCAAGACATCTTTAAACGCTGCAAACATGCATTTTGAAGAGTTATTTCCTGCCAGAACTTTGTCAAAAAAAGTCAGTTGGCAGTGTTTGAGGGCAAATTGCAGGCATTCCTGATGGATTTAACTTTCTTTAGCAGACCTGTTATCAGTCTCATCAAGACTAATCAAGACTCAGGAGTAATTGCTGGGAGTTCTGTAAGGCTATAACAGGCATTGGATCAGAACTGAAGAGAGATTGCTTCTCACAAAAGAAACCCCTAATCAGAAAGGGGCTTTTCATTCACTCTCTTCAGTAGGTCTGAATTTAAGAGACTGTAAATAAACTGTACCTTTCTATTTATGAAGTATATAGGAAAAACCTTTCTAGAATTTGTTAGGAATACTTCTTCACACCATTTTCTATAGCCCTTCTGAACTCCCCTTACATACCCTAATCACACATAGCAAGTGAAGAGCTCTCGAGTCACAAAACTCTTACTTGGTCCTTCAAAACATCCCCTCTCTCCAGAACAACTCACTGCAAGCAAGGTTACAGCAGCACCAGCAGCATGCCAAGCACTTCCCAGAAAACTAAAGCAGCATCCCCTCCCTGAAAATGCTGTTGGAGTCATACTGCTCCAAAACACTACTATCCTCATAAGAACCGCAGCAGCTGGAGAGGAGATAAGGGAAGAAAAGGGACATAATGCACCTTGCAGTAGTCAGACACAAGCAAGAGCTATCCAGGCTCCAAGCCTGCCCAAGAAAGATCATACATGTCATGGAGCACATCAAAATGGATTTCAAAAGTCATCTAGGTTGCAACAACCCAAACACATGCCAGATTCTGCCCATCACTACAGTTGCAAGATAAGAGAACATGACATTTTCACAGCAGTCATCAATACACTTATCAGTCCAAAGCACTGACACTACCAAAAAGCATTTACAGTTGCAAAATCCAAGAATGTGTGTAATCCTTCTATTGAGCTCTCACAAAGACTCTTCTGGGAACTGTTTAGAGGCAAAAGATTCATCAGATATGATACAGGATATAAAAACAAAGCAAATAGTTCTTTCCATGTGAGAAACAAGTTTGTACATGGACAAAACAATAGCAATACTACTATTATTGCCACTCAGGCTTCACAGAGAGCACTCTGTCATCGGAACTCTCTGCTTTACAAGACAGACCAGTACGCTAAGAACACGAGGAAAGGAAGATAGCAAAGGAAGCCTTGAACTCAGGAGGTAGGATAATATTTCAACTCTTTCATATAACAAACTATTTGGCTGAAAAATTCAAAACTTACCTGCTGTAGCTTTCGGAAAAAACCTATGAAGACATCACTATTGGTAATATTTGAATCCAAAGTAACTGAAAAACAAGAAGAAGATGGGAAGGGAGGAAACCAAACTTAGCCAAAAGATGAAAAACATGGCTAGTGTCTAAAAACAAGATGTGTACAACATGACTGTTGGTTAAACCATCAGTGCTACTTTGCTCATCCTTTGGTTTCTGCACAGCTACCTTTACTAGCCTGTTGTTAAATCACTGAAGCTATGAACAGTGCAAAATGCATCTATTCTCCCAAAGCCAGACTACAGTAGGGTTCTTGGCCATGTAACTCCATGGTCACTCATGGCCAGTGACTCTAAAAGGAACTGTTGAATACTCAAGTGAAAGATAAAATAATCACCAAGTAAGATTTTAAAGACTAATCTTGAGTTTCTGTTTTGTAAGTCTTGGCACAAAGTATCTGAGGCCAGAGGCTACAAAACCTCTTTATGATCATCCTCTCACACACACTTCTTTTTGGGTAGTTGAAATGGTTATATTTTTTTATTTCTTGGCCTACATGAAACTCAAGACGCATTCTAGGGATCCTGCAGACCTGGTTTATAACACATATTGCACCCAAGATTTAATTTTTCTACAAACTCTTGTTATAATTCTCAGAAGTCTGCCTGGAAACCCTTGAAGGGAAGAAGTCTATGCAGACCCCAGTTCCATATTACACTTCTACCAGTCCAAGTGCCTGTCTTTTTTGCCTCCCTTTTTACCCACCAGCCATAAGTTCTCACACCTGGCCCCATGTCAGCTCTGGCAGTTGTGAAGCAGCAGGAACGAGTGGCTCAGCTCACTGATCTGGAAGAACAGAGAATGGCCAGACTACAGGCTGCCACCAGAAGGCCAAGTTAGCTTAAGTTTAGTGTGAAACTGCACCCTTACATTTTAGGAAAGCTGCAGAAAGGCAGCTACTTCAGAAATAAGAGAAATAATATGATAATGCTGCTGTTCTAGAGCCAGTGAACCAACAGACAGGACAGAGCTGCAGTGCTTAGCCCCAGCCTTTTAGATACACCCTTACTCAGCTTGGTATAGAAGGTAAAGCACGCTGCAGTCACAATTGTAGACACATCCTCAAAGGTTTAAGCCCTACATATGAAAGCTGATTAGGTTGTTATAGCCAAGCTTACCATTCTGAAGGTACTGCTCCAGCTGAGACCGTCTCTCATCTGCCATCGACTTGGTCATTGCCAGGTAAAACTTTGGGGGGAAAGCAGGCATGGCACTTCCAAAAAGCTGCCTCAGCTGCAAAACAGCCAAAGGAAAGCTCTGCATCAGTGAAGAAGTATTCATAGTTTCCAAGGAGCTTTCAATGCTCTCTTGTTTTGACAGTGACTCACATGGTGGCCCACAAAGGGCATGAGGTACCTACCCAGCACCTCCCTGATGGATGACCCTCAGGGCTCACAGTGAGGGCACAGCCTTTGCCTAGGCAGCCACCAGAAGACAGCCCAAGTGAACAACCTCTTTTGATGGGTTTCTCATTTTTACAGTCTTACCACTTGTGAGCTCCGGCTCCGAGCCAGAAAAGTAGCATTGTATTAACCTTATCTGCTAGGACTTATACACCTCATGGACAAACAAGATATGGTTACAGGTGTCTTCTCTTCCCAATACATCCATACAGGATTTCTTTGATCTATACCCACAGAACTACTTTGAGAGCTGATGACTTCTGCCCTTGACTTGTTCTACCTCAGAGGCTTTTATTATTTTGTCTGTGAGAGGTAGTAACTTTTATCAGATCATCTAATATTGTGAAAGAAAAAAAAAACAACAACAAAAACCAGAGAATCTTTCAGGAACACAAACTAACTGAAAGTTTGATTCTTCCTCCAGCTATCTCAGCTGGCTAATAAGAGCATAATGTCTCTGTACAAACCCTACCTACCTCATTTATAAACAGACCTGAAAGGACTAGAGAACCACAATTACATTATCTTTTGATGACATAAGATAGTTCCAGTATAGGTTTGGGCAGTAGTTGGTCACTTGGAAGTGTAAAAATTCTCTGCTATAAGCAAATTATCTCAAGAGAAGGATGAGCTATGTTTACCTTCCCAATATGCACATTACTAAACACAGCAAAATACAGCAAGTTTGCCTGGAAACATTCCTTCACCTAAATCAAAACAATATGGCATCTGATCAGTAAAATGAGACTCCTATAGTATGCCAAGACACTACTACTAATTAAATTTTAAGCACCAGTATTCAACTCGGCAATTAGTGTCACTAAATCCTGTGAAAGATGACATTTTCCCTCTGGCCCCAGCTGCCCAAGTCTTTCACATGACTCCAGCAGCTGAAGCTTGAAGAAAAAGAAATATGTTTACTGCTGCAAGAATTAGCAATACCTTTTCCTGCCTGTTGGCTAAAGACAGGAGTGAGGCATATTTTCAGAGCTCCACTTTCCCTACATTGGCAACACACTGCTATTTCCAAGTTCTTGATTATTAGATATGCGTGAATCGCTCCGAGATACACAGCATAAAAGAGTTAGATAACACTACATGCTTTGGTTTTATGTAAAGCTAACAGTAATAGCTAGTATAGAGTGCTTTTTATCTTCAAAGTCCTTCACATATGTGATCTTCCCCCAGGGACTGAAAAATATTCTCTCTGCTCTACAGGCAGGCAAACTGAAGAGATACAGCAAAAAAAATTGCCAGAAGTCAGAAAGCCCGAGCCACATTGACAACAAGGAGGTCCTCTTTCTTCCCTCTGTGTTCAGGCCATGCCTCACCTACACAAAGTGATGCCATCTGTTATCATCAGTTTGCACAAGCCAAGACTCTGGCCCACTTGAAAAAAATAATTAATTCACCTCAGTGCCGGCTGCTTGGTAAGCTTCTTGAAATGCAATTGTGTGTCCTCAGGATTTGGGCTACAGAGAAGAGAAACTTCTCCCAACCGATTAGACTTTTTCACATCTCAAAGAATTAAAGAAAAATACCTATAAACTTTAAGTCTGTATTTGTGTACAGTGCTGAAAACCCACCAGACCATCAGCCACCAGCATAAAATTTCATTCTAGTGGAACGAAGCTAGCCAATATTTGTCTTCATGAATCCAACAGCCTAGGCTACATTTTAAATGCAAGTCAACAACATTGTACCTGGTGGTGCCAAGTGCCAACTGCCTGTTGCCCTGCCAGGCCAACACCACCATAAGAGATGGGTCCTCTACCCAAAATCTGGTTCTGACCATTTTTTTCAAGGCTCTGGGTTTGTTTCTGCAACCTAAAGCCACTCCACAGAAGACACGCATCTTGGCCCCAAGCCAGGGTGCCCTGTGCACTGCCATTTTCTCTTGGCTGGACCTCCTTGACCAGACAGGTACTTCCAAGTCATCCTGCTCCACAAGCTGTCCAAGGGGAGGACTCCCATGCTTTGGCCTCTCTGCATGCCTGACCAAGCAGCTTTTTTGCAGACACTACGTGCAGCTCCCATCAACAACACACAGCAGCTGCCTGGGCCTGTCCTGCCTCACAGCCCACAGCCCAGCACCGAGGCTGGGCACAGCTCTACTTCCAGCTCCCCACCCCAGAGGCAGCTTCAAGAACAAGTGGCAGGAAAGCCCACAGGAGACTGGATCATGAAAACAAGCTTAAATCTGACTGTACTAGAAGCCCAGATAGGATGTTCCAACCTGGTGGAAGAGGTACTTGTTCTTCCTCCAAGACTTCCACCTAAAAGAGATAGAGCAGCCTCCCTAAATGACAGTTTTAAGCTCTAAGAGCTAATGTCTCCAAAAAGGGGAGTAAAGACACATGCCAGAGTTGGTGCTGTTTCTTTTTCATCTTTCTGCAATAAATATTCCCCTCCTCAGCAGGAGTCATCATCAGTTTTAAAGTGTAGTCAACCAGAATTAATCATCTCCTACTTAGTCTAATCCCATAGGTTTGCTTTTTGGTGTCAGGTCCTGCCTATGTTGTCTAGACGAGCTACTTCACCCAGGGCCATGCTTCATCATAGGTGTGCAGATGCTGAAGTCAGACAGAGCACCAGAAACAAAAAGTGCTAATCTGAAAAAATAGAGCAGCATTATAACTATAAAGCTATTATGTATGGATTATATACAGAATGAACAGGCCTCTAAGCATTTCCTTCTTAGTTACCTGATTAAATATTAAAAAAAGGAGTGGACACCATTCTAAGATTAAAAATGCTTAAACATGTTTCATGTGAAAATTAAAATATATGTATGCAGAAACTACCCAAGCAATCAAAGGTATGAGACTGTTCTGGCACATGACTGGCTAAATGAAGTTTAAAAAAACATTTTCTATATTTTATTCCTTTTTATAAATTGTTTTATCATGATTAACAGATTTTTTTTGAACTATTTTCCCAACAGTCGTTCATACCAATCACAGATGCTGCTAACTGACTCAGTAAAGGCTGGCATCATGACCAGAATCCATCAGTGTTGCATTTCACTCTTAATCCTACAGAGGACACTTCCTATTTACTCTCTGCCATGAAATAAATCAGTGAATACTCCAACAATTGCAAGAAATAATCTGTTCCTTTCAGTCCTACAACAGAACACAGGTTCATTATTATGATATTTGTTTAGAGGGACGCGCTAAGCAGCTATCAAACTGAAAAGCCAAATGAAAATATCACAAAGGTGGAAACCAAGGAGAGCCTGTGTCTTCAGCAGCTGTTCAATTTCAAGGAAATCCAGTAACGTTTTTAGTGCACGAACCACTGTCCAGGTAATCTCTAGCCCCACTCTAGAAGTTTCTGTCACTTGTATATTCTTGCAGGAGAGCCTTACCTCTCCATAAGCAGAATAAAGACCCACGGCTGTATTAGGGGTGCTCTGGTCAGTGTGCAGTCCCCGCAGAACTAAAGCCAGAGGAGAACATGGCTACAGTACAGAGCACTGCCTAGCTGTCCTTGTATAAATCTAGGGCCAAAGCTTAGATCCTTAAAATGCACATCCATCTGCCATCGACACTCCTGCTGAAACTGTTCACAGTCATTTGCAGAGAATGGCTACATAAGTCTTAGTTCAGCAAGTGCAAACAATAATGAACGCTGCCCAACATGTATGGCTTTCATCCCAAGCAAAGCGAGACCGGTCCTTCAGCTGTCCTTCCTACTGCTAATACTTAATACCTAAATACTCAAGACAGAGAAGGGAACGAAAACTGGATTTCCCACAATTGAATGCTCTAGCTCCTAAAAGAAGGGGCAAAAGGGGAGAAGGCAGAACCACCTCTGGACCCTCTTACAGCCAACACAAAGCCCCATCTCCCAGAGGAAGGTCAAGGGAGTAAATCCTCAGCCCAAGACAGGCAGCTTCTGGCAATCCACAGCCAAGTGCCTATCTCCACAAGAGGAGAAGGGCTAAAGCTGCACTGCTCTCCTCAGCATTTCTGCCAGCCCTGCCTAAGCAACTGCTTCTAAGCAAGATCTCTTTTAGGATATCATTCTTGGTTGTTCACACCTCTCTCTCCACCATTTGCCTTGGGTGCTCAGCTTACGGCTGAGAATCCCATTTGGAGTTACGGGAGCTAAGGGATTACCCTCCAGGTAAGGAAATGTTGCTCAGTTAGTATACCTGCACATCCCCATTCAACAGTGTATCCAAAACCTCATGCTCCATCACAGTACTCTGCTTCTGAACAGTTGCTCCCTTCAGACAGTCCTTTTGTAGAGAACAACTGCTCTGGGAGACAGGGAGGAACAGAGTTTGGGAGCGTCAAACAACAGAAGCACTCTCAGAATATAAAGTGATCGGGAGCAGGAAAATGCACAGCAAGAGAAAAGGGGCAGGTAAGGCACAGCATCACAAACAAAAATTATGTGTCCTGATTTTGTATCACAAGTTAGGAGAGGAGCTTGTAGAGCTGGAATAGCAGTGCTTTAGAAATCACCACCCTGAAGGAGATCAGAGGCACAACTAGTCCAGCCTCACATCCAACAGAGATCAGAGACAGATCCTCCAGAGTAGTGTTCAAGAAATACTGTCAAGTATAATCATGCAGAAATCTGTCCATGGGGGAAGCTTATTTCTAATTCACATCCTGCATCCATCACAGAATTGTTGCATCTGTGAGGCTTTGTGTGATCAGGTCAGGAGGGTGAAATTACTGTATCCTGGAGTTTAAGACTTCTTGTATGTGTGCATTTTTCTACCTTAAAAGAGTATTTCAAGCAAAATAAGCAGAACAGAATATAATAATTATAGATGAGCAACCTCACGTAAGTATAGGGAAGGCAATTAAGGGACAGCAGTGTAGTTGTAAGTGTCAAGACCAAGTATGGCAGCTAGCAACAGCAGGAATGAAGGAATTAAAAACAAAAATCAGCTAACGAGTTGTAAAGCCCAGCAAGAGGCAAACTGTCAGTTACAGAGGATGCAGAGTAGGGAAAGATTTTGCTGAGAGCATTAATGATGTTAAAACCTCTTGATCAAGAAACAGTAAGCCTTAAAGAAAAAGCAAGCAAATATGTAAGCTGGTTTATTAGTTCAGATATGTTATTCAAAATGCTCCATTAACCAAAGCAAAACATTACTGTGAGAGCTCCCACGGGTAAAAGAATTGCAGAGCTGGGACACAAGAGCACACCTCAGCAAACATTGCTTCCCATGGCAGCCCTACTGCTGACTCAACTGCCTTTTAGCTGTGCTACTCCAACTGCTTGTGCAGTCACACAGAGTTGGGAGAGATGGACCGATCCCCATCAGGGGTTACCTGGCTGAAAAACTGCTCCAGAGTGGTCCCATCACTGCAGCTGAGAGCACAGCAAGGAGGCTGCCAAAAGAAGGAGCATCTACCTAACCCACTACCACAAGAAGTGTTCACCAAACAAGGCCCTAAAATAGGGTTGTTAAGGTAAGATAAAGCGGCTTGGCAGGGATGACAGTGTGCACCCAGACTGATGGAAGAGCTGGGAGAGATTTTGCTTGGAGCCAAGGACAGGCAAAGGCCAGAGAGATCGGGCTAGCAAAGAGAAGGCTGGTGGCCACTCTGGTTCCACAGAAGAACTCAACATCACATGGTCCCTTTTATCTTCCTGAGAAAACCAGAAGAAGGATAGAGGGGAAAGGGACAGAGGCAACTCAGACCAGAAACAAAACAAAAGCAAAGACAAACAGGCAGATCCACCCTGAAATAATCCACTTCAGTTAGCTGGGGCCATGTATTATTCCCTGATGACCACTATTCCTTGGAATGCTCCAGGCCTGTGTTCCAGCTCTTTTGTAATTGCATAGTAATTGCCTGTGTGGAAAGGATCACTCCTGAGGTAAGTACTTGGGCAATTTGGGCCAAAGGATCCAACACTCGGTTAACCCCTGGCTTGTCCAAAAAACCCTGCAACTGACTTTGCAGTTTGCCTGGACTGACCTCTATACACTTTCTAGAGTTGTTGATAAGATTAAAGACCCCAACAAAGCAGTTGCATCTCTATCCCAGAGGCCAAGGAAAAGAGGCACTTGGAGCCCACAGCTGCTGCTGCTTGGCCTATGTTTCCCATTAAGCCAGATTACCATACCCTTCTGCCACATCCCTGCTGCCAATCAGTTGCTGCTGGATTTCACCCTGCAAACATGGATGCCCTGTAAGCAGCACCTCTGCCCCTCCAACAGCACAGCATCAGAGGGACCAGGCAGTGTGTGAGGGCAGGGCATGGGTTGGGACCATGTGCATCCTCCCTGTGGTGGTATCATGAAGGAAGGCTTTAATAACGCAGAAACAACGCACTGCCCCATCCCACGCTAGGCCTGTGAGGGCCAGGAGAGCCCCCTCTGCTCCGCAGCCCTCACAGGGGCCCGGCCTGGCTGTGGGGCCCAACGGCCGCCCGCACCCCGGCAGGCTGCCCCCACCCAGACTTGTTGGGGTGCCCCCCAACCCCGCCACCCCCGGCCGGCCCTCACCTGCGCGTCCCAGCGGCGGAGCTGGCTGTACCGCGCCTTGCCGAGCAGGAAGCCCTCCAGGCACACCGAATACAGCTGCAAGCACACAGCCGTCAGACCCGCGCCCGGCCCCGCCGGCCCCCGCCGCCCGCTCCCCGCCCCGCGCCCACCACGTAGCGCCCCCCGCGCCTCTCCCGCAGTTCCTCGGCGGCGGTGATGCTGAAGTGCAGCTTCATGGCGAGACCGGGCTGGGCCGGGCCGAGCCGGGCCGGGCCGTTCCCTCACGGCAGCGGCGGGGCGGAGGGAGGGAGGCGCCGGGCAGCGCAGGTGGGAGCGGGCGCAGCGCCAGGGGGCGCTGCCGCGGTGCGGGCCGCGGGCACCAAGGCGGGATCGTCCCTGAGGCACAGCCTCGGCGGCGGCTTTTAATTGCAGTCCCCCCAGAAAGGGAGCTTGCGGGGGAGCGTCCCCGCCCTGGGGCGAGGAGCAACGTGGGGTGAAATTAATGGTCAATAAGCGCCAAGCGGTGCCCGCAGGGGAAGCGGCCTGGCTGGGAAGGGCGGTCAGGGGTGACCCGGGGCCCTGAAGAGCCGGTGCCAAGCAAGGAAGAAGGCGGCCAAGGGACCCTGTTACAGCAGCCCGTGTGGGTGCGAATAGCACCGGGAAGGGGACTACGAAGTGGTAATTCACTGCGAAGTGGTGATAATTCACTGTTTTTCATGGCACGAGAACTCGGGACCATGTAGTGAAAGGGGTACACAGCAAGTTTATAAGAAAAGAAAGTCATTTTTTCACACAGTGCCTCACTGGAGGTCAAATGTAGTTAAAATGGCAGCTCCATCTCTGGGACTTTTGTTTATCGCTGATTACCAGATGATAAAGGTGAGTTACACTTGCGTATTTCTGGTAGCCCTGAGGGAAAGGCGCTGCGGGAGCTGGGCCTTCTCGTGTGAATCACCGTGGAAGTCCTCATAGTCTTACATGAGCAGTGTTGCTGGAGACGTGAAATGAGTTCATCAACATGGAAATAATGCAGCTGAAATGCCTCCCCTGCACTCTGGGGCCTGACATAAGCACAGTAGTCTGGCCTCATCAAAAGGCCCTTCATCAGAGGAAGAAAATTATTTCCGGAAGGCCATGATTCACTAACTGACCTGGGGAAAACCCCTTCCCAGGGGAACAAGGTTTGCACGTATTTTCAAGAAACAGGATTAACTGTGGGCATTCTGGAGAAAATGGAGAAGAGTAAGTAAAATAACATTGTGTAACATGTTTGATGATTTGTGTTTCTTCTTCATCTGTGCAGCCAAATATAACCAGTCTGACAACTTCTGGAGCACCCACGCAACCGCCCTCTTACAGAGCCAACTTTGTAGCTCCCGGTGTCACGGCTACTGTTGTACGTGGGGGATGAGGCACCCGCATCCTGGGGAGCTCTGGAAGAGCTTTCCTTCCCCTCCTGCGCAAGGCCCCTGTGTGCATCATTGTTCACATCCCAAGCCACTTTGCAAATCCACATCTCCACTTGTAGCCTGGAAGGCAAGGTGGCTACATAATGAGTTTGATGGAAAAATGTGAGGTATAGGCAGACAGAGGAAAGATCTACGCTCTGGGCCATGGGCACGAATTTTCCACTTCTGCTGTCATTCTAGGTTGGTGGTCTCTTCTCATCTGCCTGAATCTGGTTCCCCCATGGAAAACTACAGGAGGAGAAAACGAGCTACCTTTGGTCGCAAATCTCTCTAACAGTGGCAAGAGACAGGATTAAGCAAGCTTCCACTTACAGATGTGACAATGTGTTATGTTTGGGGCCCACTTTTTGAAGTGTAATCTCTGTTTTATGTCATCTGCTGACTTCAAGTTTAACCTAGACCACGTGTAATCCAAGGTCCCAGTCACTGCAATGTGACACAACCAGTCAGCCTGCCCAGGGCATCATTTTTGTTTTCTGAATGCTCAGATATCACATGGAACATCTTAAAGTGTGCTCAGAGCTATAAAAAAGTACGTACCTCTGGACAGCTATAGCCAGCTAGAACATGACTTGATTAGGAATGTTTCTTTAGCAGGTTACATGGGAAGCGGGAGACTACTTGGCATAGATATACCGCTCTTAGTACTTAACGTGCAACAGGCCCATTATGTTTGCCCAGCTTGTCTTTTCCTTTTTTTCTTAATGATTACATTCAGTCCCAATACAAGTGAGAAATCTAAGAAAAGTTTCAAATTATTTTTTGAAAATAGTCTTTCCTTTGTTCTTGCTGCCCAAGTCCTTCAAAGGGAACTCCAACTACATGTGCACCTTGTGGTCTTAGTGTAGCTGAAAACATCTGTTTGAAATTTGTATTCACATCAAATGCCACATCCTAAGGATTTGTAACCCTGCCAGCTGTGTTTTCATTTGGATACAGCTACTATCCATCATTATTGACCACACCCTACAGAAGGTAAGAGCTTTCCTTCGCAGAGATAGTCGTACCGCACAGACTCACAGTTGCCTAAGGAAGAGCACTTAGGCTGCGGTGTGCTGAAATCTCTGCCTGCCTTGTTGAGGAATCTTGGGTTTTTTTGTGTGCTCCTCCTGGCTTATCAGTTGAGGAAAAACCTGTGAAGAGGGGGGGCAGTGAGTGAGAGGCCGACTTGCGGCTCTGCAATTGCAAATGCAAATCATCACCCGGCAGGAGTAGGGCATACAAGGATTCCCCAGGTTTCAAGTCTTCACATGAGAATAGGGAGGTCCTGGACTCATCTCCTTCACTAGCAGCTGAGCTGCAGATCCTCTTTAAGTCAGCATGCTGCCTTTGAAACTCCATCAGAGAAGACCTGCAGCATTTCCCAGCCAGACCTTGTAGCCTTCCTATGGCTTTTCATTGCAAAGGTGGTGTGGGACTCTTAGTATCACTTGCTATGTTGTTGATGAGGCAGCTAATTGATGCAACAGGACATAGAATGTGGTGTTTCTCTTTGTAAGGAAAGGACTAGTTGATCAAAGGGAAAATGGGAAGGAGGCAAGGGAAACAGGGTAGTTTAATTCAAAGTGCCCACTTACATCATAAAAAGTAATCTGAGAGAGGAACTGAGACTTTTTTGAGACTAGCTTCTGATTCCAGTAAATCCAAGCTTGTGCTGGATTTACTCAGGAGGCATTTCTAACCTCGAATCGCCTCTCAGGGACAACTCATACATGGGAAGCTATGATGAGTTCACTCGTAGTTTAAACTACTCCAGCAGGGAGTGAAAATGTTGCTCGTGTTCAGGGAGCAACTCCAATGGAAGGATCAGTCATAGAGATTGAGCTTCCTACTTAATCCCAAGTAGGATGGCCAGAAGCACATAACTATGAAAGCCTAGTGAATTGTGGTCCCAAGGACAAGACTGTGGCTCTCTAGCTTGTCAGTTTGGACCACAACTCCTCAACTATTGAGAATAAATACAAATCCTGGTTGTTTTTTTGGAGGTTTTTTTTTTCTCCCAGTTATTCCAAGCAGAATTATATCTATTAGATGCAGAATTCAGAAAACCTTTTTGCAGAGAATCCTAATCCAAAATGGTAAGTGGCTGTCTTTCAACATCCAGTTGTCCATAGCAATCATTAACAATGCTCCCAAAAAGGAAATGCATTTAGGTGCAAGGACTGAAGATATCATTTATTCAAGGGTAGACACCTAATTAGTGTAAACTGGCAACTGTAATGACATTGCCTGACTCAGGAACATCTTGATTTCCACCACCTTGTCCCCTCCTCCTCCAGGACCCAGTGAAATGCAAATTTCCTAGACTTCTGCAGAGCAGTGAAGAGAATGCATGCAATCCAGATTACCCTGCACCAAACCTTTGATTTAGTTGCCCATAAAGCTACATTCTGCTTGGGAAAGCGGATGGTGAATATAGTACTATTCATTCATTCAAATCACCATTCATTTCAGGAGCAGGCTTTTGGCTGGTCCTAAACTCCAAAGTGTTTGCTCTGGTTAGAATGGAAGACGGAGAAAGACTGACGGAATGAAATAGCAGAGGATCCAGCTAAATCAGCTTAGCACTGGGTGGCTGCAGGGTGGTAGAGGATCAGCGTAAGCCTCTGACACATGCTAGAGGGAATGTGTGGCAGAAGGAAGTGACTGCCAGTTAGGCTGCCTATTAACCCAAGGGAACAATGCTCTACCTCTGTTGAATAAATTGATTTTTCTGTGTGGTGCATTGTTTTACAGTAGTACTCTAAAGATACATTGATAGAGGCACTAGCAAACACATTGTTCACTATCTCTAAGATTAAAAAAAGACATTGATTAAATAGGCATCTGTGGTATACAGTGGGGAATTACCATGTAATCAAGAGTGGGAAGAGAGAAACCCAACCAACCCAGGGTTTTGTTTTCTTAAGCCATCATGATCACCTCAGCAGGATTACCTCACTGTTTCCTTCCATCACAAAAGTTACCTAGTATTTCAGGCTGGTACACATGCTAGTGCTTGACACACCCACAAATGTCTTGTACAAAGCTGGAAGCACCCCTCTTTTCCTCCTTTTTCAGTTTCCCCATATGCAAGAGGTTAAATAACTTGCACATTCTTACAAAACATAAAAATTAGTTTGGTTTAACTCCAGCAGACTCACCAAAGATGCATTACCTTTTATCTGGGGAAACAAGCAGAAGTGAGGTAGGCTCTTACTTTCCTGCTAGGGCCCTGAAACTCCTGCAAATAGGTCTTTATATCATCCTTTAGACTTTCCATTAAACCTTTAATATCATCCAATTCCTCAACGTTTTTATTACAGAGCTAAATATTTTTAGGTCTTTAAAACTGTCTCCAAAGCTTTAATGTTTTTATAGTTGACATTACATAAAATTAAGGTTGTACATTCAACCTCTTATCACATACATATGTTGTTTGAACTGCCTCCTTTGTAGGATTTACCATCCAATTTCAAAAATTCTTATAGTCGTACACTTCAGCAAGATTCCAATTAAAGGCTAACCCAGTCTGCCTTCATCAGGACAGGACCAAACATAAGAATTGTACAAGCTTAACCTAATGCTTTTATAGTGAAGTGAGGGATTTTAAATAGGATTCATTTATGCCAGACCCATTTCACCTCTCTATGCTAGGCTTATTTCTCAAATTCACTGAACAGAAAAAAATCTGGTCTGGAGATCTTTGCACAAGGGGAAAAATAAGGCCACTCTTGAATTGTCTTTTGTGGGACTTCAGAAAGCATACTGTAGGGCTTTAAGACCGCAACAATAGGTCCAGAGAACACTGGCAATCCCCCCATACAACACAGATTTCAGAGAGCCTTCCAGAAAGGACTCACTAACCCCTTCCTATGATTCTGTATAAACTGTATCCTTTAAATACAGCAACTGGAGCCCAATGGATTGCAGTGGCTAAGAGTCATGCCTTCCTCCATGACTAAAAGATCTTCATTCCTTTCCCCCATCCCAGCCTGCCAGGTTTTTCTCTTCTCTGTAAAAGGAGGACATGCCATCTTGACTGCTTCCTTTCTGCTCCTGCATTATCAATTTTGATTAAGCAGCTTACAGAGCCAATTATGGGCTAAACTGGGTAGAAAATGCCTCTCATATTCTGCAAGTCTGCAGAAAGTACTCCTTTAAAGGCAAGGGGAAAAAAATCAAGGCAGCAACTGTAGGATAACCCAGCTGTAGATGGACAACTTCAGTGTATCTGCTAACCTACACAGTGAAAGTTTGTGTTGCATCAAAAGCTTGTTACTGTCTCTCTTGATTATGCACTTAACAGTTAGCTCGATTATGGATTTAACAGTTTTAATCCTGAAAAACTCTCAACCTCAGTATGGTCTTGTAGCAAATTAACCAGCTCATGTGCTACTGTTGGCTCTTCCCACTTTTGCTGCCATTGGTCATTTGCTTGGATGCTCTTTTTAGTGACTAACACACAAGCTAACCTGAAGGTCCTATCAGCCCCAAGTGAAGACAGGATTATTTCTACAGTATTGTACACTAGATGAGATTTAGATCAAGTAGCAAGTTATTTTAAAAAGGCACACCCCCCCTTCAATTCTATTTTTTAAATGACAGTCAAATATAAGGATGAACCAGGAAGGTCACCTTTTACAGGAAGAAGCAGATTCCTGGAGCCAGTAAAACTGCTAGAATTATTTCACCATTCACAAATTTGGTAAAAAAAACCCACCAAGTTTTGCATAAGCTCACTGTATGCAGAGCTCTGTGACACATTACAACTGGAAGTTACTGAAAAGATCTTTGTAGTGAATGTTAAGTAATAAGGAACAGCATTCAATTTCAGATCACTTTCTCAGTTTTCTAATCTGCTGATTTAAAGTACCCTAACTGTATTCTTTTTCAGTAATAATTCAATAATTTAGTTACCAAAGAGCTAGCTGAGACTTTCAAAGTAGCCTCTGACAAAAGGATTTGTTCAGCACATTAAACCACCCAAAATGTAGCAGAGCTAATATTAAACCAATTGGTCTCTTACTAACAAAGTAAAAAGAAAAAGCTAAGAGTAGACATTCACTTGTTAGGGAACACATTAGAAATATTCGACTCGGGAGGATTAAGCAGTCCTGTTCACAGAAGGATTTCTACTGTGTAAAAAGCATGATCTTTTGGTTACTATGCATTCAATTTTTAATACATTACCACCTGAAGCCTCACCTGTTTTGTTCTAGGAATGCCGTGTGTTCACATGTTCACAATAATGGCATTTTGCAACACTTGTCTATTGCAGACAATCCTTGCTCATTCACCTATATCCATATGACTCTGCCTCCATCTCAGGGATCATTAGCCATCTAAAGACACAGCCGGAGACCTAAGAAGAGATTATTCCTTCCATCAAAACCTGCGAGAACAAACACCACCACATGCAGGTGGTCAAATGGGAACATGTGTTGGTATGTTACACAATTCCAACACAGGCCTTTTATAGTAACAGTTCTTACTGATCATCTCAAGGTAGGGTGTTTAAAGGTCTGTTTCTAATTAGACAATGACAAGAGCTCAGACATCATGCTATTAAGGATTTTAAACCCAGATATGGATCTAGCTGCTCTTTTCACTTGTTTTAATGCCTAAGTTTATATTATCAGTAACAGGTGGCTAAATGTAGGCTAATCTTCTCTAGAACTGCTAGAACATACTATAAAATGGGATTCTAACTTGATATTCTGAATGACAACCTTATCAGAAGCACACTGAACAAAAGAAACCATCACAAGTAAGTCAGTGTTTAAGGAATTTTTATTAAACCAAGAATTTTATAATCCAAATTACGTTTCTTTGCTCAGCTATCAATTCTCACTGTCAACTAAAACAGTGGTGATATTCTGAGCTTTTCCACAGTAAAGAATTACAAAATTAAAGAAAGGAATGCTTTAAATTTTTGTACTGTGCTGAAAATTCTTTTCCCCCGGGTTTATAAAACATTAATTTGTATTTTTTATTTTACTATTTTTTTTTAAATTTTAAATCAATAAGTAATCTAGGACTAGCATTTGTTTTGCTAGCCCCGGCGTTGCTCTGTACATAAGCTTCAAAGTTTCCTTTCCTTTTTTTATTTATTTTATATTTTGCAATGTTTTTCTCAATATTTAATAGTTTTTCCATGTTTAGATTTTTTTTTTCTTCGGTGAAGCGAAGTTCTAGATTGTAGTCCCGGATCTTTCTGCAAACAAAAACAATGTTGTTAGGTTTTAAAATTAAAAATTAAACACCTTATGTTTTCTGACATGCTTTCTGCAACTGTACACCAGACAGCACTTTGGGCTTTCACAGTAGCAATCATACCAAAGTTTTTTACAAGCAGTGTATCAGAGGTATCCCCCACTTTTTAGAGACAGGGAAGTGAAGTATCCCAAGTCTGTCATACTTGGTAAGACAAAGCTGAGTCTAGAACTAAACAGTACTTTGCACAGCACAGCCTTAGACAATGGCTACGCACAATAATTTGTTACTGTAACTAGCTTGACTGCAGGTTACCTCTAAAGGCCAGCATACCAAGGCTCATCAAATAACTACACCAGCAGTATTTTCAATTTCCAATTACTAAAACATCATGGAGCATACGGAGCAATGGTCTCAAGGTTTGGGCATTTTTGTTTAGAACAGACAACTTATTCAACACTTGTTTCAACACTTGTTTATCTCCAGTGTGAAAGTGTCACTTGCAAAAGAAAATACGGAAAAAAAAAAGAAGTGTGGAAAAAACGACTCAAATTCTGCCTCCAAAAGGAAAGTTGCAGAAATTAAAAGACCAAGAAAAAAGAAAATCTTAAGTGATCAAATGTTAAAGCAGGCATCTTCAGCTGATAGCTATAAAATGTGGAAAGTAAGTTCATATACAGGCAAAACCTAACTGGACTGAAGAGAGAATAGACTCCTGTATTATCCTCAACTCCACAACATTTTCCCCTTTCAAAATTGTAAAGATACCACCTTTTGCCTCTTCCTGTCATGCAAAATTAAGATACTAACCCCACAGAAGGCAATAAAGAAAATCAGTATTTTAATTGACATTGAAGTTAAATTCACCAAAATGTGAAGTCAAGACAATATGTCGTTTAGTTTTTAATTACTGTAAAATTGTAGATTTTGGCAAGTATATACAAATTATAGTGTAAATAAGCTATTTCACTTCTAAGGAAAAATAGGGTTGGAGTATCATTTTAAGCTTACTTCAATTCCACAAGTTCCCCTTGAACAACAGTAGCGTTTGACAGAACTGCCCATTTTTCCATGCATGCCTAGAACTAATTCCAGCTAAATATGTTCTTCAAAACAATGCTTTAATTCCAGATAAATATGCAAGACATGTCAGTAGCATTTGCTAACCAAGAGCTACAGAACTAGACAACAAGACTGAGCACAAAATTTGTTTACAACTGTGACCACAGCTGCTACTTTCTGTGGCTGCAAATGAGAGTGAGCCTGGAAGCATGCTGCTTATATGGCTATGGACTAAGGACTATCGCCCCAGTCAACCTATAAAACTACAGTGCTCAGAAAACTTACTTATTAGACACTTGGAACCCCAGTGGGATTATTAACTGCCTTTTGAGCAGCCTCTTTAGCTTGGTGGGCTTGTAGTACGGCTACAGCTTCATCAACCTGTTAAGTAAAAAAGAAAAATTAATAAAGGAAGCTTAGTAATTTCTGTGTATTTAAGTTAATGGAACAGTTTAAATTATACATACAATGTCTGCATTGTTAGAAAGAAAAGGGTAACATTACAGTTCCAGTTCATGCTAATGTAAGCCACTGCCACCCTCTGAAAGAAGGTATTCTAACTTGTCGGCCTGGGCTGCTGCTGCATTGCTGCTACTCCACTGTGCCAGCATAAACACCTGTTAAATCAGTGTAGACTTGATTGCTGATAGTGTAAGGCAAAAGTCCACCTACCTTCGAACGAAGAGACTCAGGAGACTCGAGCATGTGGAGGAGTTCAGAGTTGTCAATCTCCAACAACATACCAGTGATCTTACCCGCCAGAGTAGGGTGCATGCTTTGAATGAGAGGAAATAGACGTTCACCTAGAGAGAAGAAAGTTAATCAGAGTGACAAATCTCATCTGACAACCACAGCCTAGATTTTAAGGGAAACAAACATGTTGTTCTGCTAAAACTATTTATTCTGCATTTTGAGATTGATAAAAGAGTACTTTGACTGTCCTTCTGCTACAAGGCATAGAGAAAGGTATCACATACATACCTAACATCTGCTTTTGTTCTTGTGGAGGGGCAGAAGCCAACATGGAAGCAGTCAAGGGTTCCTGACCTTGCACATGGACAGCAGGCTGAAAATTAATTTAACACCATTTCTAATTAAATTCTAGTTCATAATTAGGTGCAGCTTCAAATATCCAATGTTCCACAACTCAGCATAAACAATGCCTACACTGTCAGAAACATGGAAGAAATTACAACTAAGTCAATTTAACCAAGTAATGCTGGTCAGAGCTGAGTGATGCTGGAGATTAGTATCAACCGCTCCGTTGTGGAGCAAACACAAGGAGAATTCAGGCTGAGGTACCAAGCAACTGGAAAATATGAAGTAACACAGGATCATATCCTGTCCCAGGTGAACTTGAAATATACTTAAAACCCCAAGGCTATAACTCTGCTGCCACAATGCAGGGCCTGAATTCTAGAATAACACAGACAACTCAATCATAAGTGCCCCCTCCTTCCTCTGCAAAAACCACCAGCAGAAGCATGGACCGGTTCCTAAAATTACATACCTGCTGCATAGCAACCTGCGGCTGTGTATTAAGATGCTGCTGAGGATTACGAACACCTGCAGCATATTTGTATTGTGGTACTGTGCGTACAGCAGGAGTAGCTGCAGTAGCTGCTGCTGCAGGACGTGGACCCATTGTTTGTGTTGATGTATTAGCTGAAAAAATAACATAATTCCATATGTGAATAACTTTTTTTTTTAATTTAGCCTACACTCTACAAGTTACAAAATAACTAAACAAACCAGCCCAAACAGAATACCTAATTTAGGTATTGTATTATAGATTCATCTCAGTAGTATCATCAGCTGTCACATCACTGGTCATATCTGAAGGTTCAACGCTCAAAATTTACTGGATGTTACTTTCCAGTCACTTCACTAATGAATTGCTTTTCTTACACACTATTGAAAAGAGATGTGTGAGAAAATATTAACTTTGGTTGACTATTAATTTAATTTCATTCTAACCCCAAAGGACACTTGATCTCCTGAGCACATTACATCAACAGTCATCCTAAAACAGATACTTTCATGAAGTAGATAGCTAAAAAATACTATTGCCTAATACATTCCGAGAGAATTAAGACTCCATTACAATCAATTCTCATTCATTCAGTGATGTGCAGATTCTGCATACATGACACTGGCTCCCAGTATTCTATGACAAAATAGTAAGAGCTAAAATTCTATCTCAGTATTTCTACATGCAACCTATTAGTACAATTGCTACAATGATGTTTAGAAATGGCAGAAGCTGTCATACAGCATTACTAAAACACACACTAAAAGAAGAAATGCTTCATGCTAAAGAAATGGGAGCACAGCAGGAGTCTTTGCTGGAACAATATTTAAAGCAACTACTAGAAGGTGATACTAGCTTACTCATTTAGTAAGAGCCAGAAAGGGAGGGAAGTGTTACCACATGTGATACTGAACTTACAAATGCTTTTGAGAGATCATTTTGAATCAGCAAAATTAAAAAGGAAGTCTAATACTTAAAGTTTGCGTAAATAAAACTCACCAACACGTTGTGTTGACATGACTCGTGGAACTTGTGAAGAAGCTGGTCTCATGGTACTAAATGGTGGTCTGGGTGCTGCTGGGCGGATAGCACCAGGCATGTTTTGGAATGCTATGTTTTAGAGAAAATAGATTAAGTTACATGCTGAAACACTGGATGGTGAAAAGAATTCAGAAGTAATACCACTAACATGGCAAAGAGAAGACTGATACTGTAATGCCATGAAAATGTATTTCAAAGTGCAAAGGTAAATGCTATGGAGTTTACCGCAATCACTGGAAAGAGGTAAAGAAGTGACTTACGATGAGGTCTGGCACCCTGAGCAGTCCAGCGAGGACTAGGTCTAGCAAGTTGAGCGAGTTGATTAGTAGGATAGTATGCAGCACGGTTCTGAGTCTGTCAAATATAAAAACATTGTGTAACTTTGTTATCTTTGAAGGGCATGCTGGACAGTCCACCACCTTTCTGCTATGAAATTGGAATGCTGAAATTATGGACACACACTAATAGTTACATTTACTGTTAAATCTAAACAGATTTTATACACAGTACAAAATAGTTACTCATCTCTGTACGTACCTGTGGGATAGCTGCCATGAAGTAACCTGAAGGAGGTGCTGGTTGGTAAGGGTTGATTACAGGATTAGGTACTGCTCTTACACTTGCCATTCTCTGCATATACTGGTTGGTGAGATGAGCTTGGCGCTCTTCTTTACGCTGGGCTAGAGCTACATATAATGGTTTAGTAGCC
The DNA here is from genome assembly GCF_035582795.1 of Mycteria americana. Taxonomy (NCBI): domain Eukaryota; kingdom Metazoa; phylum Chordata; class Aves; order Ciconiiformes; family Ciconiidae; genus Mycteria; species Mycteria americana. Next base: position 151,952,201 of record NC_134366.1, read on the forward strand.
ACAATTCTACCATTCATTTCTGTGACAGCTTTGGTGGCTTCTTCTGGTGACGAAAAGCATACAAATCCAAATCCTTTGCTGCGGCCACCTTCCATCATGACCTGTTGGTACAAAATTTAGTTTTAAAACAAGAGAATGTCATATCTACTCAACTCGCAAGAGTTTCTTTTTTCAGCTTACTAGAACTGAGACCACAGGTTTGTTTTACTGAATTGATTTATAAAAAGGAATATAACTGGTTAATTAATAGCTGTTTACTGAACAGAGATTAAAATATCAGTGAAGTAATAACGAGCACATTATTGCACTGAAAAGATGTCATTTTTCTCACATTAATATCAGTACTCAGTTTATTTCAAGAAAGGATGATCACATGCATTTAACCTGAGATGTACAATAATCAAGAAAGCAGATGTCCACATATATAGTATATAATAGCAGTGATAAGTGACTAGGTCACATCTGTTAGTCATTGAAATAAATCACTCTTCCTTGGTGAAGGATCACTGTTCATTTTCAGAGAAAGGACAAGCACAATCTATAAACTTTACCTTTGCACTAGTGATTGTACCAAATGGGGAGAATTCTTTTCGAAGACGCTCATCATCAATCCCATCATCAAGATTTTTCACATAAAGGTTTACACCCTAAAAAAAAAGGCAAGTTATTTTTGAAAGCAAAAGGTCTGGGTAAATCTAAAAATAATCATAGAATAAAGTTAGTCCTTTTGAATTAAAACTGAACCTGGTATCTGGTGATCCTGTCCTGCTTCATTTGTTCAAACTTGCGCTTCAGCTCCGTCTGTCTTTCCACCTTTTTCTGAGCCCGGCCAACATAGATTTGTTTCCCATTGAGCTCTTTCCCATTCATCTCATCTACAGCCTTCATTAATAAACAAGAGGTTAGCAGTGCTTTGTATTCCAGTGTTTTTAAGGCATAAAAAAAAAAGTAATTAAAATATAAAAAGTTATGTAAGGATTCCAGAAAAAGAGCCAATTCATCTAAAATACCACTAGCTGAAACAAAATACCCCAAGACTTCCCTGCTTAAAGTAAAATGGAAATTGCTTTCTGAGTGTGCTTCTGTCCAGTTAAAGAAAAGTCACAAGGGATGCAAAAAACTTGTGAAGTTGGGGAAAAAAAGAAAATCAAGTCATATAACGAAGAACTATTTCTCCAGCCTTATCTTGCTAAAGGCAGAGAAAAGAAAGCAAATTAAGTTGAAAAGCTCTAATTCCCACACGTGACTTCTGTTTTTAAAAGTAACATCTGAAACTGTAGTATCTACCAGATTTTCTTATACTATATGTTAAGCTGCAGCTGGCATATATGGCTTGCTTTTTTAAATTTTTAATCTTTCATTAAGGAAATACTTAAAGAGTATGAAAATATGAACTTTTTTCCTTTATGCTGTTTTGAGTTACAACTATTAAGATGTGAAAACTCTGGCACAGATTTATTCAATTAATTTAAAACCAGAAGTCACCAGTTATTGTATACCTTCATGATCAAAGCCATTAAACACATATTTACTGACGTATTAGAATTTTATGTTATTTAAAACACCCAACACGTGATTCTGATTACTGTAAGAGAAACAATTCATCAATGAATGTATGCAAGACTGAACAATGTAGATGTAAGACAGACAGGATTTGTTCTAATCTCTTGCTTGTACACTTGCAGTACTGACAAATCACCGAAATGCCTTTTGAAAAGCAAACTCTGTTTGTTGCCCTCATTTGCTCTGTGCCGAGTTTTTCTCCTGATGCTATGTCCCCACTGCCACAGTCAACTGACACATCAAAGCAACCAGCTGACAAAGAATTAAGTTATACAGCAGACTGGCATGTTATAGATATACACACGAATTAAAAGCACCCTTCTTCCAAAGTTACTCTTCAGAGTAAAAGCAACATCACAGGGCTCTATGACTATTTTCTTATAGCTGTGACAAACGTGCTCCATAACACTAATAGCTTTCCTGCTGACTTTGCAGCGCTGAAGTTTGAAAACACGGTCCTTTATGCATTGCTCAAATGTTTTGTGCAACCAAATTGGATCCAATGATTCATCTGGGTTTTGCAGAGATGTAATAATTTAGTACGCTTGTATGTTGCCCAGCATGAGGGAGTCCAAATCTCATTGAGACCTTTAAGCCCAACTATAACAGGTAATTAAATTATTCAAGATTTCCCCATTTCTACACTAGTTCCAGCTGTCTCAGAGTATCTTGACTTAATAGGCTCCTCAAATCAACTGGCGTTTGCTTGTAAGAAAGCATTCTAAATGACAGAAACTATGCTAAGTCATTTAGGAAGCAGACACCTTTTTTTGCAGTGTCCTTCACCAATTAAAAATCCTTAATGAATTCACAAGATTTCAAATCACTCAATGAAACATATTATTTGGGTATCAACTATAGAATTCCTAAAATGAAGTCCAAAAGCTTACTTTTTGGGCATCTTCATGTCTTTCAAAACTAACGAAGCCAAAGCCTTTGGATTTTCCACTCTCATCGGTCATAACTTTCACACTTAGGGCAGGACCTAAAAAGAAAACAAAATACTTATGCTTCGTATACAGAGTGTATTCTCTTCACATTTTGAAGATCCTGTTCTGAAGTCTTAATATTTAGTTTGTTTCACTTGTATTACCAAGGACTCCTGCACTAATAATAGTATCTTGTAAACATCACCCATTAATATAAAATTGCTAATTGCCCTGATGCTGAACTTCAGCCATTATGGCTGAAGTCTGCCATGCTGAATTTCTTTCTTACTGTATTTTCAACCAAAATGGGGTAGGAATTTAACCTCAAAGTGAATGCAGTTGTTTTTCTTATTAAAAATTACGACATTTAAAAACCATTAGGGCTTCCATCCTTTGAAATAGGTACTGAAAGCCAGAGAGGAAGCCTTTCTATTAGGTATGTGCTTCATCATTTATCCTGGTGAAAGGCCATCCCAGTTGAGCAATTCCAAATCTTTGAAAAATTGCAGTTCACAGACTCAGTTGAGACAGATATAGGCAGCTAAATTTGCTACCATTTCAACCACAGATACTTCAATAGTGGAAATTAATTTTGTGTAAATGCTGCTTAGGGCTGCTATAGAATACCTCATATACAAGGCTTTGTCTTGCTTTATATAATATCCACTGGCGAACAACAAAAGCATGGAGGAAAGAAAACACAAAAAAAGAAGCCAAGGCTGAAAATATAGATGTACCCTATAAACCAGCATAAGAATCTGTAACTCAATTAAGGAGTTTGCCATTTCCTATTTTGATGGCGATACATCACATACATTACTAGATCATGATCATATGCCTGCCATAATTTTGCCCTGTGCGTAACTGAAGATCAAGACAGAACCAAATAGCTTGCCAATGGAAAAGTTCCTTATCATTTCATACTAGGTCAACCACACAAGGCAACTGAATAATCTTTACTCAGAGTATCTCTGCTTTTATAAGTCTGCAGGTCAATGAAAGCAATAGCAAACTCATTTGTCAGGTATCCTGCAATGAATTCATAACATCAATGATCTGTACAAAACAGAAAAAGCTTCTATTTGCAACTTAAAAAAATTTGCAAAACCCACTGAAAACACTATTTAGACATATTGTTTTCAGATTATCAGAAACAATTCTGATGGCAGGATTATATATGCTATTCTGTCTGTTTAAAATTCTGCAGTGGATATTACTGCACTTCGAATCTGAAACTGGAATTAAGTACCAACTTTTCAGCACCTTTTTAAATTTTTTTTTAAAATCAACATCAGACAGCCAGCTGATTCCTTGTATTATAAGGCACTGTACAGATAAAAGAAGCTGAAGTTTACTCGTGTTTATATAAACTTAAAGTTTAAGACATTACCAAACTTGCCAAAGAGTTCCTTAAGTCTCTCGTCATCCATGTCTTCTCCAAAATTCTTGATGTAAACATTGGTGAATTCCTTTGCTCTGGCTCCAAGCTCTGCCTCACGTTCCTTGCGGGATTTAAACCTTCCAACAAATCTAGTTGCAGGAGAACAGAATAGTGTAGATTAAAGCAAGTCTGTCAAGGTTTAAAAATGTACTTTAATCCTCTGGCATCATATTTTATTCTTAATCAGTATCATTGTTCATTATAGGCACGAAATTTTTTAGATAAAATATTTACAATAAAACTCCATTGGAAAAACAATTTCACTCTCCTTTGCTAAATCAGTGTGCTTATCACAGTTACTAGCATAAAAATGCTTTCAAGCCATTGGCGAGATTGTTCACCCTTATAAAACAGCCTTTGACAACAGGAGCTGGACAATGGGAAAGAGTACTAGGTAAAGTGGCTAAACAGAAATTCTAGATATTGGCACAATCCCTCTGCCATACTAAAAACTTGGCAGCCTTAAAGCAGTTACCATTCTCTGATCAGGTTTTTAAGCAAGGGATTTTTAACTAACCTCCCCCACTCCCTTACACAGCTTTCCAGCCTATATCAAAGCAAGACTTTCGTTTGTTTTGGGTTTTTTGTTGTTGTTTGGTTGTTTTGCTTGGTTTGTTTTTTTTTTTTTTTTTTTTTTTTTTTAAATAGGCATAGAGAAATAAATAGTTCAACTTGCACTTTAGTCAAATACCATTGCAAGTTGGCTGGGAACACCAGAGGTCAGTTCATACCATCAGAGAAAGAACAGAAGCTGAAACACAACACTCTGCAACCCAAGGAACTGCTCTAGTACAGACGTTACATGGCTAACACTGATTTCTGATTGTAGTAGACTTTTGCTCTCAAATTTTATTGCATTGTCCAACTTTATAGTTCCAAATCTGACAAATCCAATAAAGTAGCATACAGTAACTCAACATTTTCTTAAACTTTGACAACTTCACCCAGTTTATAGTAACAAGGATGGTAAGAATGATAGTGCAATATGTTCAGCAGATTTTGATAGCGAGTACTTTAATTCACTTTAAAAGCCTCGCCTGAATAGAAATTCAAAGCAAAATTAACTCTCATGATGTATTTTACCAAAGTTTATGTAAATCGTGCTTTTATGACTACGTGCTGACCTTTTTTACTAATTTAAAAAGGTTTTATAAAGATAGAAGCTGAGTAAAAAAATCCACAGTACACCAGTTAAGCACAGAACAAGCAGGAAAACTAAAGTTTCAAAATACATATTCTCCCTGTATGTGGCTTGATCCATCCATCTCTGCATGTAAAAATAATCCATGATGGTAAGCTGATGCTGATTTCTGTTATCCTTTTTCCAAACCCTCTCAAGTATTTACAGAGCTATTCTTCTGCAACTATACCAAATACCATAATGATCCCTTAGGCATAGCTGTGAGGCACATCTGCCCCCCCCCCCCCTCCCCCAAGCCTAGATATCGCTAACCACGTAGCCAAATAACTTTTTTTTTCCTACAGTATAGAACAACAATACTGTTTAAAACATTATGTTTCTGTAAGTTTTATTCTCTACTCCTATTTCCTAGATATGCCTATTAACAGACATTCATATAAAAACATTAGTGTAATCTGACTGCTATGCAGGACCAAGTAACTCTAGAGCTTTAAGTTTCATCCAAAAAATGGATAACATACCTATCTCAACTCTTAAAAAGGAAGTATTATTCAGAATACCCAATGGATTGTATTTTATCTCAGACCAGTGAGATCAGAAAACCAGGAAGTTCCCAAATCCTCATTACAGCATTGGCTTCTAAGACAACTAGTGCAACAGTTTTTTTCCCTAGAGTCCATTATTAGCCTTTTCTGAACTACTTCTGCCTTTAGAATAGGCAGGTGATACAATCCAGAGTATTCCTAGCACTAAAATTCTAAATCCTCTTTAAAATTAGAAATATTTAGAACAACCTGTCTTTTCTAGGTAAGCTTTAAATATTTGTCTGCTGTAAAATGAATTTCAGTCTGTTCATCCCCAACTACGTATTTATGTACTTACACTTTGCGGTCATTAAGCAGCATACCATTCATTTTTTCAATAGCTCTTTCTGCAGCTTCTTGTGTCTCAAAGTGTACAAATCCATAACCCTTGGACCCATTTTCATCACATACCACCTATTAAAGAAAAACCCTGTTGTAATACCCATGGAATATTTCCAGCATAAATTGAGGGGGGTTTGTGTCAAACCATTAAACACACCACTAATTTTCCACTAACCTTACAAGATAGGATGTTTCCAAAAGCAGAAAATGTGTCATACAAAGCTTTGTTATCAATTGATTTGTCCAAGTTTTTGATGAAGATGTTTCCTACACCACTTTTGCGCAGAGATGGATCGCGCTGAGACCACATGATGCGCACTGGTTTGCCTTTAATGACATCAAAGTTCATGGTATCCAAAGCTCGTTCAGCTGGAAAAACATCATGGAATTAGTAGGAAACACTCAAGTTATTTTAATAAGCACACAAACAGCATTTGAGGTACAATTCTTCATAAAATTTTTACTATTTTAAGTGCAGCACCACCAAGGTGCAAACCCAAACCTCTGATGTAAACAAACCCACTCTGTTTTATGCAAGTAGGAACTGGCAAAAACTCAGCAAAAGCTGCACTTAGGAGACAGGAAGGGGCACAAGTCAGCTGAACAAGCTGTAGAAATCCCAGTAACCTAAATGATTGGACCCCGCTATGAAAAGATGGTACGGTGACAGGAGAAAACGTATCGAGTGATGGCAATTACGTCCTATTCCACAGGAGGAAAAAAGTTTTAACATTTGTGAAAATCAGATGGCCACTCCCACATCACGTAGATGTATACTGTATCAATAAAAATGCTTTTAGGGGTACAGCTTGTGCCGATATGAGGCCTTTTGCAAACATTAACATAAGAACTCCTAAATCATCAACACCCCTAAACTGACAAAATTTCTTTGCTACATGGAGTTCAAGCCTGGTTCAGGCAGCTGTTCCACACAACTCCTTCCTTAGTGGCAAAAAATATCTGTGATGGAATTCCGGGCTAAGGACAGTTCAAAGAGATTTAAAACTAGCACTTAATTTTGAAAATCTGAAATTATGTATATATTAAAAGCTCATGATGAAATACACACCAGCTCAATGAAGGAACAAACACTAAAACAGCAAAATGAAGTAATGTAAACCAGGTTTTGTTACTCCGGAGCAGTTTTTCCAGTAGAACTCCATAACTAACTTTTCAAAGCCTGAATTTAAGATCTCAGTGTATTGAGACAGGGAAGTATCAAGACTTCTTCAGTTTTCATATGTCCCTTCAAAGCAACAAGACATGCCTGTGATGTGTTAAGTCCACAAGGTATTTAAGCAAGAAAGAACAACAGTTCTCAAGTATGGCAGACATATTTTATGATCTCCTACATTAGCTCCTTTTCGTCGCTGTTCCTGTACGTCTGGAAGAACACTGAAAAAAGTCCCAATAAATATCTGAATTCACACCCAATGGTACTACCTCACATCACTGCAATTTGCATATAGCAGAGCAATGTGATGTTAACAAGACTGAAATCAGTTTAGTATTAGTTTAAAAACAGTAACCACGTCAGTTAATTGCTTTTCTTAGGAGGACCAAGGGCCAATCACATTGTGAAAAGCCTTATTTTATGTTTTTGTTCTTTAAGTGCTGCTTTTATCTTCAGTTATGTTGTTGGATATCATGGCCAAAGAAAATTTGCAATCAGTCTCTGGTTCAGCTGGTACACCACATTTTATGTCCTTTCATGCCATATTTTCAGACTACAAGTGAGTTTGAAGATTATATTCTCTGAAAGACATCTGTAGAAGTTAATGAGACAGACATCTAACATTTTCTTGTAAAAAAAAAAAATAATCCCTTGATACTATTACCATATTCACATGACAGTAGCAAGTCAACAACTGATTTAAGCTGAAGCCACAAAAAATATAAGCATTGCCAGTCTTTTAAATAAGATAACAAAGCTTTCACAAACTTTAATATAAATTAAGCAGGAGAGAAAAGACAACTTAGATACTGATAATGAGAAACAAAATGCACTGGAAGGCTTTACATTACAAAAGAAAAAAAAGGCAAAAAAAAGGCAAAAAAACCCCAACTGTGGGTATCAGACTGGCCACGGTAGAAACATCTAACACTTCGGTATTGCCCTGGAAGTCATTAGAATTATTACTGCCAGCACCAGCAAAACTGCCAGCAACAAACAGTTCATTATTTCCAGAAGTAGTAACAGGGCTTCCTTTACTAGAAAAGAGGCTTTTCTAATTCATGCTAATTGCTTCTAGAATAATCCTGACACTCCTCAAAAATGTGTGTTCCTGGACACACTTCCCAAACATCTGACTCAAAGTGGGTCCATACTAGCCTTTGCAAACATTACCACCCTCAACTAATAGTGGGCACGTATCTTAGACCAATGCAGTTTCTCCACAAAGACAAGGACAGCATGGAAACTCTCAACAGCTCTCCTCATCTCTTCTATGGAGCAGAAGTACAAGAAATTTAATGATTTCTGCTTAACCAACACCACCCTGTCATTCCACAATAGATTTTAAAACATTACTAGAATATATCGGCAACCAGGTATAAGCTACTCATTAAAATTCACAACTAGTAAAACTGGCTTACTTTCATTACATTTCAGCCATAAAAGGCTGTGCTGGTTTGCAGGAGGCAATTCCATTCAGCAGTTAACTTGTTACCAAGTGGACACACCTACCCATGCTGTACTTTTGCTGATTCTGCTGGAGCTTTTGTTGAATGAGTCACCAGTTCCCATTTTACTTGCGAGCAACTGGACAGTCCACTTCAGTAACAATTTCAAAATCACATGGAATATACACTTAATGCTAAACGTACATGGCAACAGCTATAAAATAATAAACCTCTGGAAACATCTCCCTTCAGATTTTTTGAATGGTTAAGTGTAGTTTCAGATTACTCAAGAATATTTCCAGTTTAGTGATTAAACAAGATTGCCTGGGTTTTACTCCGGACTATGACTCAAATTCAGAGAAGTCACAACTATGAAATGTGTGCATACCTCACAAATGTGTCATCAGGCCTAATTAGTTTTTGGAAGAGCTTTGAGATCCCTAGTTTACAGACAGCTGGTAATGTCAAACACACCTTCAAAGATGTTTTCCAAAACCCAAACTAGTTGTTACTAGCTGTTTAATAAGCATAGCCCAAGATGTAGCTAAGAATTAGGTTACATCAAGAAAAGGCAGCTAGTTTGGAATCAAAATGAAACCAATATTACTGTAAGAATAACCATTCACCCTCAGAGCTCCTTTTTCAAGGTTTCAGTAAATGGACAGAATGATCTATGAAAAAAAAAAAGATCAGCAAATGCTTTCTAGGTATTTGCCAAGAACACCAAATTCTAAAAACGTTGCAAAAGCATAATCATACACTATTATTTAAGTATATTTTAAACAAGTGCTTCCAGAGACATGCCAGATACAAGCTTGATATAGATGAGAAATACTTTTAGCTGAACTGGACTAGGTGTAGGATAAAATATGTGTGCTTCCCAAAGTCTGAAAAATACTTACATTTGGAGTAACAGCGTTTCTATAAGAGGCATTCTTAAACTCTGAATGCAAGCACTGCTCAGGTGAAAAAGCTTTATTTGTTCCTACATTTGACAAATTACAAACTAAGTCACAAAACACAGGCTTGAACAGGTTGCTCAACTGATGACAATGATAAAGTTGGCCCTTACAGAATTCTGTCATTACTAAGAAGGGCAAGTATTTGAATCACCTTCAACTTCTGCCTTGACATTATCATATCACAGTACTAAACTATGTTAACCCCTTATTTTTCTTTTTGAGAAAAAAGGAAACTGTACCATAGGTTTTTATCGAATGAAAGCAAAGTATGATAAAACAAGCATTCAAACTATCTCATCCTAAACAATGGCCGAATAAATTACAAGCTCTCTGAAGTGAGAGCACTGATAACAGGTGAAATATCTGCCTATTAAAAAGATGAGACAGTAACTTCTACTACTTACATAGAGATATCATCAGTACACCAAAGTCTGATCTGATAATGGCTATATACTGAAGCCGATTTTGAAAGCCAGTTAATCTAATTGCTTGAAAAGTTTGTAATTCAAATCTCTCACTTTAATACGCTTGAAAATAAAACCATAATATAATAGAAAGCTGTTTACTTAACTGTACTTGAAATCAAGTATGTTCTGGCTGGCCGAATTATTTTTTCTTTTCATTGGATTCCACAAAACTTAGAACCGGTCACATCTGGTTCTTTTATCGAAAGACCCTCCAAATGAACAAGCCGGTTTGCCAAACTTAGCACAAACATGACCAGAACTATATGGAAAGTTTCTTTACTGATACAACTTTAGACAACCAGCAACACGTCATGTAAAGCAAGTTTAATAAAAACACAACTTGGGAAACACCATGTCAGAAGAGAGTTTACTGTAAAGATAAATGGATGAGAATACAGCTTGCTACATGAAGAGCAAGCCAAGGAGGCCCAAGTAATTCATCCCCTCCCTACACGTGACAGACCTGCCATGCTGTTTTAACGTATTATGCTTTGGCCTGTGCTTTGACTGGACGTCTGTGAAACTACCAAGCGATCCCGGTACGTCCCACTTCCTCTTTTTGGCCTCTTAATCACACATACACACCCAGCTCCTGCGTAGTTATTAAAAGATGCTAATGACGATCATGTTTTCTTCAAGCTAGCCTTCATCTCGGATTCCTGAGGCAGCCGCGCACGGACGTGCCAGCCTGTGGAAAAGCCGCCTGCACGCACACACGCCCTCCCCGCGGCCGCTGGCCCGCGGGAGCCGCAGCCGCCCGGCCGGGGCACCTCCGCCAGGCCCCAGGCTGTCGGCGGGGGCGCCCGGGCCCTTCCCCGCCCGTCGCCGGGGCCCCGCGTCGGCTTTCGGTTGCCGGCGGCGGGGCGCGGAAGCGCCTCCCCCGCCCCCCTCCCCGCCACGAGGCGCGGTGGCCCCAGGCCGCGTGTCAGCCAGCGGCGGCCCCGCCGCAAACTTCCCCCGGCGCGGCGCCAAGTTTGCCGCGTCCCGGCAACGCCAGCGCCGGCCCGGGCGGGGAAGATGGATGCGGGGCGGCGGCGGCGCCGGGGGGGGGGGGGGGGGGCGGCGGGCGGCCGCGCTAAGCCCTGGTGGGGGCGGGGGAGAAACATGGCTCCTCCGCCGGCGGCCGCCCCAGCGCTCCCCTCACGCCGCCTCGCCCGCCGACCCCCTCTCCCTCTCCTCTCCTTTCCTCCCCTCCCCGCGGCCCGGCCCCCGGCCACTCACCGTCGGCGGGCTGCTGGAAGTTGACATAGGCGTAGCCGAGCGACCGGCGGGTGATCATGTCCCTGCAGACGCGGATGGAGAGGATGGGCCCGGCGGGGCTGAACTTCTCGTAGAGCATGGCCTCCGTCACGTCGGGGTGCAGGTCCCCCACGTAGAGGGAGGCCATGGGGTAGCTGGGGGCGCTGGGGTTCATCCTGCCGCCGTCTCCCGGCGCGGGAGGGCAAGGGGGGGGCGCTGACGAGGCGAGGAGGCCGCGGCGGCCCGGCGGTCCGTGAGGGCAGGGGCCGGCGGTGGCGGCGCGGGGGAGGGGGCACGCCGGAGTCGGATTCGAAACTTAACGGCTGCGGGAGGCGGATGCGCGACGGCGGCGGGTAGAAGGGGCGGGGGGGTTCTGGCTCACTCCGTGCCGGGCCTGGCGAAGGTGGCGGCGGCGGCGGCTGCTGCTGCTGGCCTCGGCGGGGGTCGGGCTCGCTCTGTGTCTCCTCTCGGCTGCGCCGGGTCCGGGGGCTTCGCTTCACCGGGTTATTTTATATCAAACCGGCCGGTTGCAGAAGGTTGACGGGAGGTGGAAGAGGGAAGGATTTTTTTTTTAAAGGCTTTTTAGGATTTTTGGATTTTTTTTGGCTTTTTTAATATTTTTAGTAATAAATGGTGCGGCGGGGCCGGGCCGGCGTGTCCGGGTGTCCGGAGCACACGCACTGCGCACACAGCTCCGACGGCGGCCGGGGGACAAGGGGGAGGCCGCCGCCCCGGCCGCGCACTATATATACCCGCCCCGCCCCCACCCGCCCCCACCGCACCGCACGCCACGCACCGACAGCACGCACCGCGCAGGCGCCGCCGCGGGGGAAGGCGGAGAGACGCGCAGCGCCGGCGCCCGGCCGAGGGGACTGCAGCTCTGGCGCATGCGCCGCGGCCGCCGGGGGAAACGGCCGGGAGGGAGCGCGCCTGCGCCTCCTGACGTCACCGGGGGCGGTGGGGGCTCGGCGCCAGGGCGCATGCGCCTACGTGGGAGCACATGTGCGCGGCGGGTGGGGGCGGCGGGGAGCCGGCCGGGTCAAAGGGCGCGTGCGCACTGAGCGGATCAACGGCGAGCGGGTAGGGCGGGAGGGGTTAGCGGCCGTGCGCGTGCGCTGCGCCCTGCCCTGCCCCGCCCCGCCCCGCCCCGCCCCGCCCCGCGCCGCCCGTGCGGGGAGCGGGCGGGTGCAGGCGCTGCCGCCAGTGGCGCGCGCGGGCAAGGAAGGTCGCGTGCCGGCCGGAAAGGGCTGGGCCCGGCCGGCCCCGCGGTGCATGCGCGGGAGGGCTGCTTCCGCCGGGCGGGCGTCGTGAGGGGGTGACGCTCCCGCCCCCGGGCGGCGGCACGTCGGGGCCTTGCGCTGCGGGGGCGGCGCCGCCGTAACGGCGGCCGGGGGCGGTGCCTCAGCACGGCTGGGCCTGCGCCTCAGCACGGCTGGGCCTGCCGGGGCCGGGGAGTCCGTCCCGTCCGGTCCTGCCCTGCCCTGTTCCGTGTGAGGGTTTCAGGCTGCCGCACGGGAAACGGGCGTCCTCCCTCCCTGCGGCGGCTTGTCGGTGCCCCGCCGTGCTTCCCAGCTCCATGCTTCTGCTGGCGGGGACTGAGTCCTCGGGGCCGCGGCCGCGCTGCGCAAAGTTAGTGAGAGCTGTCTCCTGCCGGCGCGCCGGCTCGGGCCTCGCTGGGGAGTCGGGTTACTTATTTACTTATGTGTTTTCCCAAGGCCGGCTCGGTCGTTAGGTAACGTCACCGCGGCCCGCGGGCTCGCTGCGCTTGCACCAGTATTGAAAAGCTCTGTGCGCGTAGCTCGGCTGGCTCACCAGGAGCCCAGCGACGCCTTTAATTAACCCCCGAGCTGTGCAAACCAGAGCTACGCCTTTTCGGGGTTGTGGGCTTTGCTCAAAACCAGTAAAAGACGAGGAAAATTGGAAGCTGCATCTCCAGGAGGAGGATTGTCAATAGACTGGCAAAGCCAGTTTTAGCGGAAGCGGAGCATTTAGGTTCTGCTCTGGTTGTTCCTGAAGTTGAATGTGTTTGGTTGCTGTATTTTGTGTTAAAACATTAAAGTTTTGGTTGTAGATTGAATAGTGTCGGGAGTTAGCTGACCATCTTTTTGTAGTTTTAACGTGTGTGTAAGGCACCTGCCGTTATTCTAGGCAGTGTGAGTGGGGTGATAAAAGGCAATAATGTCCCATTAGAAGCTTGTCAAATGAGTAGTGTGACTTGTGCCATATAAAACATTTTTCAGAGAGAGGAAGCAATCCTGTGGATTTTGGAAAACCTGTGATGAGCATACTGTTGGTTTATTTTTAGCTAGCTTCTCCAGTCCTAAAAAAATGAAGCCTTTCACAAAAAAGGAGAGTATTTGCCTATCTTTTAGAATTCCATGGTTTTCTTATTGGCAACTAATTAAATGTGTCTCAGATTCTCACAGAAGAGTAGAATCCAATCAAACGTGCTTCATTCCTGTTAAACAAATTAGTACAAATGTAAGGCAAGAAGCCAGATCTTAGATTTGCAGAAGTCTTGGAGATAACAGCTCTTTTATGTTTAACGTAGTTTTTCTTCTGTGTGGGTTTTTTTTGTTTGTTTGTTTTTTATGTAGTTTCAACAGAAAGGAAGAATTGTCTGCATTTTTGTATCTCGTTTTATTTTCTTGTTTTATATTTTGTATCATTTTATTTTTATTTCACCAGCATTTGCCATCTCGGGTTTAAATAGAGTCGTAGGAGGGAGTACTTGTGGAATTTTGCTGTCACATGCAAAGGATTCCACTTGCATTCAGCAGCTGCTGCAGTTTTACTGCCTCTTGTTGGAGGTCACCAAACCCACGGCAGAACTGGCATCTCCCCATCTGTTTCATGGCAAAGTATGACGTCTTTGTTCAAACCCCCCACCCTGCAGTGGTCTTTTAAGCTGAGATACTGACTTTGCATTTGAAGCGGCTGACAAATGAACGTGTCCTCTTCTGCTGGCCCTGCTATAGCAATGGTTACTTCTGTTGGACGAGTAAAGCAAACTGCCAGAGTCAACAGTATCTTATAGTGAGGTTTGATGTGTTTTTATAGGAAAAATAAAAATCTCTAGTTTAAATACTGGTTTATAATGCCCTCCCTAGGATGTACTGTGTACTGTTCCTGTTTCTGCTCTCTCCCTTCCTTCCCTGGTTCTGTTCTTCAGCATACCTCCTTTCCTCAGACTGTCCTTTTCCATACTGCTGGCTTTTTCACACTGCTCTGTCATTGGCACCTGGGCATATTCTTACATGTTTTGTCTTGCCTAGGCATGTTCTTGCTCTTTCATGTGAGTTAGGTCACTCCATTTCTGTCCTCGGTGCTCCTGGATGGTGGTGAGAAAGAGCCTAGAGCATGGTAGGGCATTTCTTCTCTCTTGCCCAATTAAAAAAAATATAATTTGCAAGTTTTGTTCAGCAGAGAGGGACTTTTCGGTGATCTTGCTCTTAGCCTCTTAACAACGTACGACTTCAGAGTTTTCTAACACTAAATGCTATTGGCGCAGTAAAAATGCACTCTTAACCTTAGATGGGTATCCAGCAAAGTTCAAATTATTGTTCAAAAGCACTGAAACTTTCTCATTAAACATTTCTAGTATTTCTTCTTTCAGCAAAATAATACGCTTCTTGCGTCTTGTCCTCATAGATTGCACTCATTTTGCTTTGACTTGAAGCAAGGATATAATGGTTAGTAAAAGTTTGGCTGTCTACTCCCCCCACACCTCCATACTGTCACAAAGTGTTAAATGGGAAATTTGGATATCCTTTATGAGAGAAAAAACGTTCATAGCAGAAGGTAGATATAGTTAGCCGAGGGTGCACAAAACAACTGTCTTGTTCTCCTCCTATAACAAACACGTTAGGCCACATCTTGAAAACTAAGTTTAAGTGTTTTAAGGCAACAAGGAAGGATGGTTTTGTGGTTGAGGCACAAGATTTGCATTAAGCTTTAGATTCTGGTGCTGGCAAATTCTGCTAGTCATTTACAATTAAATCTCATAAAGGACTTGGATGCTTGCATGCTTGGTTCAGCCAACTGTCCACCCAGAACTGCAGTCCAGAGCCTCGACTGAGGCTTGGGGTCCAGAAGGGATCTTGGCAGGAGAGCCCTTGTTGAGTGTTACCTTATATTCTCATCTGGGTCTCTCCAAGATCCATTTTAGCTCTGCTGCTCCCAAGTTCTACGTGGTGGCTGATAAAAGTTGCTGTAGCACGCTTGTCTTGTCAGCTGGGCTTATTGCCCGGACCCAGTGTATTCCCTGTCATTGCAGGTGTTACACGTGTGTGGCTGGGCCTAGAAGTCGGTCCTCTTAACAGAAACTGCTTTTTTTGAAACCCCACACTCGAGATTTAGCTGGAAGACGTAACTCAGTGTTTCCTTTGTCAGCTTCGGAGAATCTAAGCCAAACAGCAATAGAATGAGGGGCAATAATTCTTTAATTATAAATCTTTGAAGTATTTCACAATCCAGATAAGATGACTTGCCTGATGGACACGTTGCCTCCTTTCAGTTAAATGTTAGTAGAACTACCAAATAGAAAAAAGAGCAAAGTTTACACAGCATTTTTTACTCACAGCAATTGATTAATATTTTAGACTATGCAGATATGTGTTTTCTAAACGTAAGTTCTACCAAAGTTAAATAAAGATCTTTTGTAACTTAAGGCCCTAAGCAGATACAACATTTTTCTTTTGTGCCAATGGTACTGTGATTTGTGAATGCCATTATTTTTTATTCTAGGCTATCATGGAAATAGAGAAGTTACTGAAATATGTTCAGACTTCAATAAATTTCTTCTCTGTTGCCTAGGAATTATGACTTTTTGATACACAATGGATTGCACTAAACTGTTGGAAATGATGCAAACCCAGCTTTGTAGTTAGCCACAGGAAGCATTTTAAAATTGTATCTGGAAAGTGCTAATATTGAAGATCAATTTTTTTTTTAAATTAACACAGCTGATAGTTGATTTTAAAAAGAAAGTTTTATTGTTCGGAATACACATGCTGTGTTTCTGAGTTCAGAAACTGCATGATCTTCTTCACATCTCGGCATTTTTCCTTTTCTGTTTAGCTACAGAGCAATGCCATGTGCTAAAATTGCATTGTGAAAGCTAAAACCTTGATGGTCTGTGTAAAGAGATAAGGAAGAACATGTACCTTTTGAAGGGGAGTGCCGGTTTCTTTAAACTGAGCGCCTAGCTGATAACGCTGTTTGCTTTTGGTAGCCTACTTAGTGCAGACAGGCTTTTCAGCACTAGGTAATCTTTTGAGCAGAGCCAATCCCAAATTCTGAGTAATTTGTTTAATAAAAAATAAAAAAGGAAGAAAACCTACATCAAGACCTCAGAGCTCTGTATTTTGAATCTTCTTGAATGTGGGCAAAAGCAGTTTTGCTTTGTTATTTTGGGGGCTATTTGATGAGTATTCTTCACTCATACAAAGAACTGTACGTCCATTTCCTGTACTGAACTTATGAAGGAGAAGTAATTTTGGCAATGAACAGGGAAAGAAGTGTCAGGCAATCATGACATGGGAAAGGTAATAGTTGATTACTTTGTAATGTGCCTGAGGCAAACAAAGCAACAGGTTTGTGTGGTGGGATTGTTTTCTCTGATGCCAAGTGCAGCTGGAGGAATGGGAAGGTACCGAGCTGAGTTTAGTACCTGAACAGGTAATCTGTTTCAGATGGGCATTGCTAAATTAGTGCATATACATGATAGTGATTTTTGTGCCCCTTTGTGCCCATCTGCTGCTCCCTATTCCAGCGCAAGTTGCTGTTGCTCTGCCACGTGCACACCGTGTGCACGATGGAGTGCCGGTCCTTTGTGTTGTGGGGATTTTGTGTGTATATTCCCTTTGCAAAAGGCTGATGGTAGTAGCATAAGAGCGTGTTGCCTGAGAGAAAACATGGACCTTCACTGGACCAGCTGCAGTTCATTCATTTGCCATGAGAACCGGAAGGACCAAATTGCAAAAGATGCTTTGGCCAATTTCTCTACGTAAAGTCCTTTAGCTGTTCACTAAGACTAGAGATTGCCTGTATGCAGGACATACTTCTGTGTTTCTTACTCCATGGATGATACTTTCCCCTTAACTTTTCTCACAGGTCTCAGTCCAGGCCGTTTAACCATTTTATCATAGTCCTGCCACCTTTGAATCACTAGCCTGGCATCTTCTAACCCAGTGCCAAAACCCAGCTGGCTCTGAAATGTCAGCCTGCCGCTCCTCTAGCGCAGCCCTGCAGCCCGTAACTAATTATCCCAATTCACATGGTGAGCCAAAGAAAAGTGCAAGGACTGTTTGAAAACGAAGTACAAATTGGAAAAAACAAAAGGCAAAATGAAACTGAAGTGGAATCTGATCCACAGACCTGCGTGAAACTGAGCCAGGGAGAGGGCAGAGAGGCAGGGTGGTGGGGCTGGTCTGGTCTCTGTGCATGGCCGCACTGTGCCTCCGGCAGCCTGGTGCTGCTGCACTGGGGTGGGTCTGCGGCAGCAGCGTGGCATGGGAAGGATGCCTCTTGAGGACAGCGTGTGCAGGGCTTGGAGACACCGCTCATGCACAGCATGAGGAGTTGGCTGGTGATGATGAGCCCTTACGGGACCCTCAAAATGAGGGTCATACTTGAGTGAGCTCTTATTGAGTCTGTGCTGGCTTGACTGAACTGTCACTCCTTGCCTTGGTCTATGCCTGTCTGCTCCACAATACCGCACCCACCTCAGGACCTTGCAGATCCGCTTGCCAGGCTCCCCTCTCCCACTGCCAGTGCAATTTCTGTGCTGTGCTCACCTTTCCAGCATGACTTGAAACCATTGCATCAGTTGCAGGAGGGTCTGGGCAAACATCTTCTGGAGGAGTCGGACACAAGACCTGAGATCTGAGGCAGGAAAAGACCTGCATATAGCAGGTGCCCAGAGAGAAGGTGCAAACAGGATTGAAAGACTCTGCATTTGAAGGAGGCTGGTGACACTGAGGATAAAGGGGCAGGTGGAGAGCAAGAAGGAACAGATGATGAAACCTTCAAGGTAGCTGTACGAGGTGCCATGAAACCCTGGCCTGGACACATGATGACAGAACCTGCATAAAGCTTGCTAGTATGAAGTAAAACCATCATGATTGTTTGGACAAATTTGATCCACCATGAGGAGTTTATACCAGTGAGTGCTTCATGTCACACGCTGCTTTTAACCCAATTTTAGGACATTACAGCTCATTTTATTGTATCATCAAACTGTGGCCCTTGTGTGAAAGGAGCCAGCCAACTTGCCCATAGCATGATGTGGGCTTTCTGGCCAAAACTGACCCTGTTTCCCTCTCCACCACTGATGCCACAGCAGAGTTTTTCTCTCAGTTCAAAGGGATCATACTGGCAATTAGTAACTGCTTTATAATAATGCTCTTACCTGTAAGAGGTGGGAAGTAGGGTACTGCCATTGTTAGGTTGGACTCGATGATCTTAAAGGTCTTTTCCAACCTAAATGATTCTATATATCATAATAACTGTTCAGTTCACGTGTATTTTGTGGTGTCTGTGGCTTCCAATGCATTTTCTTACAGTTGGGACCCAACATGGCCAAACCTGGTGTTTTTGGAGAAGACTGGGAGTGTGGCCCTGCCCAGCCATCCTTTAGAGGGCACTGACTGACCGTTTGTGGTTCCACGAGCAGCAGAACATACCCAGGGACTTGCTGCCCCTGAGAGGAGAAGGAGCATTCCCCTTTCCTGCTCCCTTCTTCCCTTGTCCTCACGGCTTTCTCCCCTTCTCCAGCCCATGCAGTCCTGACCACTTTCCTCTTAAGGGTTGGTTGGTTGTAGGGTTGGGGGTTGTTTTTGCAATGAGTTAGTTTCGGATGTTCTAGTGACTTAAATCTGCTTGCAGAGTCGGAGCTGACCCAAGATAAGCAGCAGGGTTGGTGCCCAGGGACAAAGGGAGACTGTTCCAGTGCTGATAAAATGTTAATTGGCCTTCTAGCCTCCTGTGAAACGATGTCCTTTGCAGCACAATTCTGGAGGAATAATTAGCACTAGTTGTTTGGTCACCCTGTTTTACCCAAAAAAGGGGGAGAGTGGAAGGGAAGGAGAGAGACGAAAGGGCTGATTGTTGGTGAAAGGGCTGAAGAGAGAGATGATGTGTTGAGAGGGACTTCAGGCCCCGGGGCTGGGAAGTGATCTGATGGGAAGAGGATTTCAGTGACTGCCAGGAGGAGGGGGAGCAGACCCTCTTCCAGAGCAAGAGGGATTTGACCAAGAGCCCTAAGAGGTGCCTGGGACAGGATTTAACATCTAACATGTTTGGCTTCTGTCCCATTTCTCCCTGCAAAAGGGGCAGGGCCCAACTAGTGTGGAAAATAGATGGTGGGTCTCTGGCTAAGCACCTCTGTCTCTCTGAAGGCCCAAGTCTGTTATCAGTGTTAAATAAAACACACTTCATTTTTGTGTCTTGTAAGGGCATCGATTTTAAACTCCTAGAGCTGCCTCCATCCCTCTTGCCAGGTTAGCTTCTTTCCCCTTGGGCTTTGTACGAGTCTGCAAAGAAACAAAGTCAGTGAGCGGAGGAAGAGGAGAGCTGGGCTGGAAATGGAGCAGGAGCTCTCGTACCCACCGAGATGACCACAGGGGTGGTCCTTGGCCCCTCAACAGCTTCTGCTCCCAGCTGAGAGGGATTCTGCTCCCCCTGATATGGGAGTCAAACCAGTCCCGTCACCTGCAGCCCCAAAGGGCAGGTAACAAAATACCAGGGAATGCACAAATTAGCAAATGACGTCACACTGTACAAATTGTCCACCCTTCCTAGGGAAGACGACTCACTGCCTTACGTTGACACCGGGGAGCTGAAGCAAATAGACAGTTATTTTCACGCATGTGTTGAACTGGGACCGCTTGAGTCCCAGTCATCCCTGCAGAAGAGCAGAGCAAACATGGTGGCTGCTGGAGCCCGTGGCAGAGGCTGCTTGTGGGTGGCTCAGAGGCATCTGAACGTTTCAGTGCTTTCTGCTTTCTAGAAACATTCATCCTGCTCTGAGCATCCATACCTCAGTGTCCATTCATACCTTCTATGCGCCTGCCCAGCTTATGGCTGTTTTAGTGAGAAATACCAAACCGTTAGTTGTGATGGTGTTCTGTTGCCACTCCAGCTCACTCGAGAGCCTCCTGGTGAATGCTTGGTGAGGGCTTACTCCCCTAGGCTTACGTGCTTGGTGAAGGTAGTGAGAGCCAGATGCAGGTGACTTGACCCAGAGAAGCGAGTTATCAGCAGTCTATTGCAACATCAGCCTCACTTAGCCTTGGCCAGGACTGGGTGCCCATGGGTGTGATGTGCAGCACGAGCTCTGCTTCACACTGTGCTGAGAGCTGGGAGGAGAAGGGGAGGGCAAAGCATGGCATCAGGGCTGCCTATAACACATCCAAAATGGGACTGGAAGAAAGGGAGCAAGGAGGGGATTACATCTAGCCCAGCACTGCAGGCTTAGCTCAAAGCAAGGACTTTAAAAGTAGCTATGATACTCCCTTTGCTTGGACGGCATAGTCCGGGGAGCATCCTTGGCTACTCTGAGGCACTCTTCCATCCCAGTTCCTGCTGCCCTCACTCGCTCTCCTGCTGCCTTCCCCCCAGATCTGTACGTGCTGTGTCTGTACAAGTGACAGAGCCCCCTGAAGAAGCACAGGACGTTAGCTGCCAGCCATCGAGGACGTGGCAAAGTCCTACGGACATGGCTGCTTAAAATGAAAGGTGAACCATTAAATAGCCAGTGACTCTTAACTGCAGTAGCATGAGTGCAGTTAAACCCAAAGAGAGAGGAAAGCGAAGTAGAAACAGCTACTAAAAATGACATTGCAAAAACAATCCAAAGAAATATCATACAAACCTAGGAAAAGGAACTGTCTTTTCACGCAGTGCAAGCTGCCACTTTTGGAAAGCATCAGGAAACAAGCTGTTGAGTGGTGGAATGGATAAAACTGGGCTCCCAACCTCCCCTGAGCTGCCCGGCCCGCTAAATCTTGCTGCCAGCAATGCCACTGCTGGGCCAGAGGCAGGCGGTGGTATGGCCATCCCGGCTGTGCCCACATGCTGAGGGGCGGCTGGTGCGTGTGCCGAGCAGCAATTCGTCTGCCATCAAACCAAGCTCCTACCGGCTGAGCTTGGCCTCCCTTTCCATGGACAGGGTCACTGATATGGGTCTCTCTCTCTTCTCTGCCCAGCCACCGATTGTCAGTAAATTTATAGGAACTCCAGTATATCTGAGGCATCTCGGGTAAATTTAATCAAGGTATACCTGGGGATATTGGGGAAAAAACAGGCAGACAGGCCTTGGTATTATACAAGTCTCTTGCCTTTAGGAAATGCACACTAAAAATGACTCCTGAGCTCAGAAAAGCGGCGAATGGTTCCGGCTGTTGCAGGGTGCCAGAGACTGAGCCACGTAGATGCACTCTGTGGCACAGAGGCACCTGGCACCTTTGCCAAATGCGACCCATGCTGGGCATGCAGCACTGGAGGGGAGGTCCAGCCAGCACAGGGATGGCTGCCCCAGCGCAGGTCTTCACCTGGTGGGAATCTGCTGCTGCCATCTTCCCCTGCTCTCAGCCTGGGCTGTGTCTCTTGCAAGGTGTGAAGGTCTTGCACAGGTCAGATGTCCCAGTGCTGAGAGCAGGGATGCTCAGGTATTTCAGAGGACTTGAGTGTGAAAGTCTTTGGGAACGTGCACTTTGATTTGGATAGGCAGAAATGCAAAGGCAAACAACAGGGCTTTGACGGTCACAAGGATCTGGCTTACACATAGATATAGACCGGTTTCTACTAGGTTTTTTTTTTTGTGCCAGATATTTTTCTCCATAAGAACAAGCCTGTTTCATCCAGCTGCACCTTCCAGCTCTGCTGCTGATGTTTTCATCCTCTTTGCCTACGGTGCACACTGCATGGGCAAGAAGAAGCAGGTATCAGTACAGCGCGCTGGCAGACTCCCAAGGGATCTGCAGTAAACAGTGAGCACAGTGATCCAAAATCATCTTCCATATCGTGTTAGCAAAGTACAAAGCCTGAGGGCGCTGATGCTAGCGTAGCTGAACAGGGAGGACTGGGCGAGCTCTAACTCCTCCGTGTCTTTTCTGACAGCGCTGCCCCGTGGGGCTCACGCCGGGTTTTGTTCAGCAGTCCCTGCGCTCCCCAGTGCTGCAGCCGACTTTGCGTGGCAGCAGCGCAGCCTTCCTGGAGTGAAAAGGAGGATAACAACAACCTCTGCCTCCTGCAACGGTGCCACTGCAGCCAGGTTACTGATCTTCAGAACCAAGTTATCGCTGGCTTAGCTGTTTTGCATAAAAGCAATCCCCCTCCCCCATCTTCATAAGACCTGGCTGGGCAGCTCAGACTTAACAGCTCAATTTCTCCACAGGGGCACAGCCAGGATGTTGTCAGATTATAATCCAAAAACTCCCCAAATCCAGCTGGAAGTCATCACAAAAATCGCCGCAGAAACTAAGAAGAACAGCTCCTTAGGAGAAATATCTGCAGCTACCCTTGGGCTACGGGAATGTGGAGCTGAAAAACAGGGCTGGCTTCCCAGGGCTCTACATTCTCACTTTCTGAGTAATCCTATTGATTTTGAGAGTGAAAACAGTCCTGTATTCTGCTCCAGAAGGACCAACCCCAGTAAGGCACGAGTCTCCCAACACAGACTACTCCCAACACAGGAAGCTCTGCTGCTAATTAGCTTTGTCTTTCCTTATTTTCTATATAATTCTACGTGTTTGCTCCAACTTCACGATAGATGAAGCCTTCTGCCACTGTAGCCAAATGGTGGCTATTTGGGGCTGGAACACCCTGATGAAAGGCTTTCTCTTCTGCATTTTGTTATCTTGGAAAGAGATTTACCTCCACGTTGTACTCGATGTCCAATTACCCGTACCTGTCGCCCGTCTCAGCACTTTGATTTTCCTGCCTATCCCCTCTCCGCCTTTGTTCTTATCACAGGGCCCCCATGAAAGCCAGCATTTTTACAGCCAGGATTTACCCACTAATTCCTGCTGCTGGGGAGCAAACAGAGGCCCTGACACGTATCACTTGGTTTATCAGAAAGCAGGGTTGTATGGTGAGAAACCGCAGAAGGCAGGAATACACAACTGGTTGTGCAGCTCCCTTCCCTGAAGGAAAGAGTTTGCCGTTACCCTAAACAGAGCAAGTCGGAGCAGCCAGGCACCCTGCGCTCCTTCCATGCTGCTATCCCCCGGCTGCACCACAGGGGAAGAAAACACGGGAGAAGGAGATTTCCTGGAGATACTGAGTCCTGGCCAAGGCAACAGGCTGCTGGCACATGGTGTAGGCAGGGCACAGTCTCAGGCCATCTCCGAGCACCTCTGAGCAACCTGCAGAAAGTACTTGATGCCAGCCAAAGGGCCATGGGGAGAGCTGAATGCAAGTGCCCGGGTGGGTGAGACCCCTCGCTCAGCTGGCTGCCAGCGCTGCTCCTGGTGGCGGGGCTCTCTGCAGCCTCCCTTTCCTCCCCTTGCACCGCTCGCACCACAGGCATCTGCAAAGCGCTTCTCTTTATCCTCCTTTTCCCCTTTGCAAGATGGTCAGAAGAAAAGCCCCACCCAAGAGTTTCCTGTTCTCCGAGTTACCTTTTTTGGTTTTTTAAATTTCATTATTTTGTTTCTCACTCAGCTTCCTGCCAGATCCCTGGCTGTTCGCTCGGGCTGTTTGGAGCCCCTTGGTCGCTGCCCCACTCTCTGCTGGCACAGAGGTTTGTGGCCAGGACGTGGTTGCAGAACATGAACCACCAGATCTCAGAGCCTGGCACAGCTTCCCATGCCCCAGCCCTCCACCTGCAAGCAGCTACTGGACCAGTGGTTTTGAGCCACAGCCTGTTTTTTAAGCGTTTCCTATTGTCATTGTGGAGATTCTGCGTGATTTCTTTCTCAGTTGCTGAGGAAATCCGATTTGAAGACAAAATGGGAGCAGAGGGGTCCGAGCTTGGTCTTATATTTGCTGCAGAACATCCCACGTCCCATCAAGGGGCTGGAGCACATGCTGTCTCCTTGTGCCAGTCACAAAATGGAGAGTGCCATGCATCCGCACCCGAGGATGATTTCCATACTGAACATCAGTAGGTGTCGCAAATAACATGCCAGTGAGGGCATCTGTTGGAAATAAGCTATGCCTATATTTTTGGCCCAGTTACCCTTTCTTTTCTGGACTGTCAGGCAAGCAGCCAGCACTGTGATGGCCAGACTCTGCTGCAAGTGGGGGGACACTGTTGGAGCCCTTCTGGGATATGCGACCGCTCCGTAAGCCCATGGCTGCAGTGGGCTGGAGGAGATGCGCTCAGCGCTTTTCACTTGGTCAACGAGAGAAGGTCCTTATGCCCTGTGCAGATGACCTTCACATAGGTGGCAGGCAGGGAAGTTTGCCTTGGTTTTGGAGCCAGGAGTGAGTATCTTGGCAAAATACAGATCTTAGGCTAGGGACACAGAATTTAAAGCAATCAATGAAGTTAAGTTAGCAAGTTCCTGTCCATCTGCTGAGCTTGGCCTGACCCTGAACAAGGTAACATGTTTCAGATTACCAGAGCTCCCAAGTTACTGTCCATCAGCTGAACCATCGGTTGGACTGATCTGCTGTGCATGACCCCAGTGATGAGTGATGGTCTGAAACCCAAAAGGAAGTGGGAGCCTGTTGCAACCACTCTGGAATACCTGGCTGGGTCTGGGCGTCCATGTCTGTCCCGTATTGCGAGGGTCTTGCAATGAAGTGCTCCTATACATCCATGTCTCCGACATCTTTGAAAAAATATGCAAGCAACAGGATGGTGCACGGGCTGTTTCCTTTGCTATAGACATAGTTACACTCTCAGTGAAGCCTTCCCAATAGAAATGAATAAATGATACCCCCCATTCCCAGCTTTGGTGTGAGAGCCAGCCCACAGAGGCTCTCCTGGCTCTCCTCCTGCCTTTCTTTAGTCCAATATCATAGTAATGGCACGAAGCCTTCCTCCCTGCTGTGAACAGGGATTATGGTAGCCAAGGCTGCATTATACGCCGTCATCTCAAGTATCAGGACAACCAGTTAAAAACAATTACCTTCTCCATCTCCCAGCTCTTCCCCTTGTGCCTTTCAGCTAGCTGCACCAAGAAAATCTGCGTTTCCTAACAAAAGAGCCTTGTTCTCCACTGCTGTTTCGACTAGGATCGAGTGTCAGTGGTATGCCTGCCTGCTGCGTCCCCCGTGAGCGCTCGGCTCGGGGTCTGCCCTGCCGGAGCACGGGGGTCAGAGAGCTGACGGGGATTTTCCGTCTAGCTGCCATCCCTGCCCTCGCACGTCACTGTGAACGGCAGCCAGAAAGAGGTGGCCAGAGACAGCGGTGCCAAGATGCAACTCCCAGGCATTACCACTGCTGCTATTTATAATTTTTCCTGTCTGTGCCATGTTGATGAGATAATGGGATAGCTGTTTTGCTAGGCAAGCTGTATTTTTTTTACCACCGATATCTATTGCTTTGTCATCATTTCCTTGCTTTAATAGGAAGCCCTTTTTTCTTTTTTCATGAAATGCCTCACTAATTCCTATAAATAAGAAGGGTGAGGCACATACTGGAGCAACTTAAAATGTTTGCAGTGAAAACCAGTGTTAAAGGCCAGAGGTGTATGGACTGGGAACTGACCGCTTGGACCATACTCACCACTTCATCACTCTGAAGATCCATATCCAGCAATGGCAGTATTTGCCACTTGATGGCTCCTCCTTCATGGGTTGCTGGTGGCCTGATCCGGAGGGTGCTAGCCCCTTACGCTAACTCTTGTGGGAATCTTCGTGTGCTTTATACGGGGCACGTCGTCACTTTGCTGGACCGAGGCTGGAGCTGTACAACAGAGCCTGCCAGGTAGACCTGTCTAGTCATTAGTTTCTCTGGCAGCAACAAGGATTGAAGCGTTTCTCTAAAATCCAGTAACGATCTGGAAGGGAATGAGAGCCTATCTGCAGGAGCCTGCCTGGAGAGCTGAATGGAGGGTTATAGCCCTATGACACCGTTTACAGAAGGTTGGCTCAAGAGCTTTATAGCTAAT
Organism: Mycteria americana; assembly: GCF_035582795.1. Taxonomy (NCBI): domain Eukaryota; kingdom Metazoa; phylum Chordata; class Aves; order Ciconiiformes; family Ciconiidae; genus Mycteria; species Mycteria americana. The sequence continues at coordinate 151,978,556 of NC_134366.1, forward strand.
TAACACTCCCTGCAGTTTCACGGGCTTTGCCACAGCAATATGTTCTTGCAGGTGGTGTATGTCCTAACTGGTGCTTCAGATTCAAAATCTTACGGATAGAGACGCAAACAGGGAGCCAACAGGTATTCAGAAGAGGACCATCCACTGAGGACAAGGAGAGAGGGTAGCCCTTCCAAAAAATGAGGTCACTGGAAACATGCCTACGTTCATGCAAGGTCTGTTGCTGAGCCTGAATCTGTTCCAGTCTGGCACTCTGCCCAAAAACACTGCCTTCTCTTTTGAAAAGCAGAACTACAAATTACAGGTGGGCTTGAACCAGAAGCCGGGATCTCAAAAATCCCATGTTTCTGGAAACATCTGATTCGTGTCCAAAATTTGCTGCTGGCCTCTGCTTCACTACATCTTAAGACTGAACATGTGAGGATGGGCTCAGCTTCCCCCAAGCTGTGTGGATCTGGAGACCTCTCTTATTTCACCTATACAACTACTACTTTAGCCTGAATCTAACCAACATTTATTTGACAGGCTGAATTCAAGCTGCCGGTTACAAGCCTACATCGCGAGACGTCCTTTCTCCTGGAAGCCGCAGAATCCTCCCTGCAGACCTGGGCAGCTTGTCCCCCCAAAACAACGTGGGATGGAAAGTCACATTTGGGGTATGTGACTTAAAAGGGAGTTTAAGAAAGTTGTCTCTCCCAGCTTTTTGTCCCATGATGTCTTGTACCATGTAGGTGACCACAGCAATCCAGAACGGCTTATTTTATGTGAAAAAGCTGATTGCTCCTTCCTTGAGCTCTCCTTCAAGCTCCACTTTTTAGACAGTTAATTGCCATCCGCGTTCTGTGAGCAATGAATCAATGGCACACAGATCTCGGATCACAGCCTTTACCCCTTCTCTGGCTTCCTCCCTGCTGCTTTGCACCCCTCAGAGGTTTTAAAAAGAAGGTAACAGCAGAACAGGGAAGGTTGTCCAGAACTGCTGATCTCCTTTTGCTGAACCCCAAATGGTCGTGTCCTGCAACCCTCATGGAGCAAGGGAGGATGCTGCCACACCTTTAAACTCCTTTTATTTTCCTGGCAGCGCTGCCCCTCTGCCCGGGGGGCTGAGGTCTTTTGGGGTCCTGCCATCCCCTTTCTTGTGGCACAGAGTGGGGGGTGCTCTTCCTTCTGTGTTAAAATGTGCAAAACAATGGCACTTGAGGATAGCCTCGCCTCTAAACCATCACAGAATCACTGAATCACAGAATCGTACAGGTTGGAGAAGACCTTTAAGATCATCGAGTTCAACCGTAAACCTAACACTACCAAGACCACCAGTACACCGCGTCTATAAGCACCTCATCCAAACGTCCTTTAAATACCTCCAGGGATGGCGACTCAACCACTTCCCTGGGCAGCCTGCTCCAATGCTTGATAACCCTTTCAGTGAAGAAAAATTTCCTAATATCCAGTCTAAACCTCCCCTGGCGCAACTTGAGGCCATTTCCTCTTGCCCTATCACTTGTTACCTGGGAGAAGAGTAATGCGGTGCCCTGGCGGGGTGTCCAAGATTGCTCCCGGTCGGACAGGAGTAACTGAATTAAAAAGCCTCAGCCTGCTCCCACCGGCCCCGTGGTTCATCCCCCAGGCATGGTCCCCAGACGTGTCCCCCAGGTATGGCCCCTGTCTCCGCAGGCTGCCAGTGGCACACAGGGTGGCTGTGCCCGACGGCCGGGGCTGGGCTGGGTGCAGGCAGAGGAGCGGCCGGCGTTGCCTGTTCCTGTCTGCTTTTAAGTAGGGAATAAGCGTGAGAGCATCAGGGCTGGGCAGGGGGTGCCTGGCGGAGGAGGGGATGGGAGCAGGGGCGGAGGGACAGGGTCGGGCAGTGGGACAGGGTAGGTGAGGCATGGTCACCCCCCAGGGAGCTGGCTCGCAGGGCTGCCTTTGGAACATACCTTATCTCGGTGCTCCCTGGTTCTCAGACATCTGCACTTTATCACTTCAATTCCTCGTTTCCTGGTTTTCAGCAATCTGGCCTGCGCGGTGGCAGAGGCAGCACTGGAGCAGCCCCAGGTTTGCTGGGCTGTTTTCACGGCAGCATTGCAAACAGACGCTGGAGGTGCCTGGCTGCAGCGCAAAACCACGGGGGCTCCTCCGACCACAAGTGCTCAGCCCAGCTCCCAGAAATCAGAGTTGCCTCTGCAGATCCGGCCCCATCTGTTGAGAGGCCTCGGATCCGCTGTGACAGACTAAGGGCTGGGGAGCGGTTTTATTCAGCAGGGAGCTCTGGTGTGCTTTGTCCAGTTGAAATCAATGGCGTTGCTGGTGGCAAGCGTGGGTGAACAGGACCCTTGTGCGCTCCTGAAGAGACTCGTGAAGAAATACGGGCAAATCCACTGTCTGCCCAAACTGAGAGGCTGCTGAAAGCCCACTTTTAACCCTTTTTTTGGTTCCAGGGGTGGAGTTTTTAATACAATATTTTGTCAGCAGACGAATACCTGTTGAGAACTACAAGGTCATTGCCAGGGCGTGCAGAGATGCAGTTAGAAAAGCAAAAGATGAGCTCCAATTGGAATTGGCCAGAGGTGTCAAAAACTACAAGAAAGTGTTCTTCAGGTATGTAAACAACAAGCAGAAACAGAAGGAAAATACTGGCCTGCTGTTAAACAGGAGCGCTGAGTTAGTCACCAACAATGCTGAAAAGGCAGAGGTTCTCACCACTTTCTTCACCTCTGTCTTTACCAGCACTGTTGGGCCCCAGGCCTTGGGAACAGAAATCCCGGTTGATGCGAACACAGACCCACCGTCAGCGAAGGAAGAGCTGGTATGTGAACTAGTACAGGAGCCGGACCCCTACAAATCGACGGGCCCTGACACGATCCACCGGAGGGTGTTAAGGGAGCTGGCTGACGTCGGTGCGAGGCCGCTCTCCATAATCTTTGAGAAGTCGTGGAGACCAGGGGACATCCCAGAAGACTGGAAGAAGGCTAATGTCACCCCCATCTACAAGAAGGGCTTAAAGGAGGATCCAGGAAATTATAGGCCCATCAGTCTTACTTCAGTCCCTGGGAAAGTTGTGGAACGAATCCTCTTGGGGGCTGTCCCAAGTCAAATGAAGCATGTGATTGGGAAAAGCCAGCATGGATTCACCGAGGGCAGATTGTGCCTGACAAACCTGATCGCCTTCTACAACAAAGTAACCTGCTCGGTTGATGTGGGGTGGACATTGTGTACCTGGATTTCTCCAAGGCTTTTGATATGGTTTCCCACAGCCTCCTTCTTGAGAAACCGATGTGTTACGGTCTAGAGAAGTGGTCTGTGCGGTGGGTGGGGAGCTGGCTGACAGGCTGCACCCGGAGCGTGGTGGTACATAGCTCCTGTTCAAACTGGCAACCTGGCACAAGTGGGGTCCCCCAGGGATCGATATTGGGGCCAATGCTGTTTAATATCTTCATAAGTGATCTGGATGATGGGATCAAGCGTACCCTGATGAAGTTTGCCGATGATACCAAACTGAGTGGGGAAGTGGACACTTCAGAAGGGAGAGCCACCCTGCAGGAAGAGCTGGACAGGCTGGAAGAGTGGGCTAACAACAACCTTATGAAGTTCAACAAAGGCGAGTGTAAGGTCTTGCACCTGGGAAAACATAATCCAGGAGTGCAGCGCAGGCTGGGACCTACCCGGCTGGGGAGCAGCTCTGTGGAAAGGGACGTGTGGGTCCTGGCAGACAACAAGCTCAGTATGAGTGAACAGCGTGCTGCTGCGGCAAAGCAAGCCCACGGGATGCTGCGTTGCATCAACGGGGGCATCACCAGCACAGAGAAAGAAGTCATTATCCCACTCCACGCAGCGCTTGTCGGGCCACACCTGGAATACTGTGTTCAGTTTTGGTCCCGCTATACAAAAAAGAGATGGACAGGCTGGAGAGGGTCCAGAGAAGGGCCACAAAGATGAGCAAAGGACTGGGAAGCCTGCCATATGGGGAAAGGCTGAGAGAACTGGGTTTGTCCAGCCTTGAGAAAAGCAGGCTTAGGGGAGGCCTTATCACCACGTTCCAGTATTTAAAGGGCAACTACAAAGAAGATGGAGACTCCCTTTTTACAAGGAGTCACATGGAAAAGATGAGGGCTAATGGGTACAAGTTACTCCCGGGGAGATTCCAATTGGACACAAGAGGAAAATTTTTTACAATGAGAACAGTCAGCCATTGGAATAATCTCCCCAGGGAAGTGGTGGATTCCCCAACATTGGACACTTTTAAGATTCGGCTGGACAGGGTGCTGGGCCATCTTGTCTAGACCATGCTTTTGCCAAGAAAGGTTGGACCAGATGATCTTTGCGGTCCCTTCCAACCTGGTATTCTATAATTCTGCGATTCACTTCATTATTAGTGGGAGCAAGGCTTACAGCTGGTCTTGAACTCAGAGAGATTTTTAGGTCCTCCTACCTCCAGCAGAAGCTACCTGTACCCGGCACCTCGGCAGAGGCAGCCTGAGGCGGCCCCGCTTCGCCCTTCCTTCCCCAGCACACTGGGGGCAAGGCTGCTCGGGGAGAGCTGGGAAGAACAACACAGTGTATTTGCTGCCGTGTTTTAAGCACAAAGAGGTACCAGGCTATGATTATCTTCCATGAGGATGTGAACAGATGAAACACGGTGTAATTTATGATTCTTATGTTAAAATTGCAATGCTCGAGCTGCTCAGCTGGCTGAGGATCGAGCGACAGCAGCAGCCTGCAGGTCGGATTGCAGCAGGCGTTGAAGTTTGAGGGATGCTCAAGGGCAGGCTCCTCTTGCTCCTCAGATCTGCACGGCATTTGGTGAGGTTTATGTGGAGATGATCGTCTCACCCTCCATTTTCAGTGGGAGAGTTTGCCCTGGGCTTCCCCGGGAGCGTCGTGGGGAGGTGCGAGCGGGGACCAAGAGCAGGTCGCGAGAACAGTCCTTGCAGTGCCGTGTGTGCCTCTGTCAGCCTAATTAAAGCCTAATAATTAGGATTGCCATTCTCTTTATCTTTAATTATGAGGTAGCGCTTTATTTTAGAGGGCAAAAGTAAGCCTGTAATTACCTTGTACGATTACTCAGTCATTAGCCAGTCTCTGACGCTGCAGACACCCAGGAGAGCCCTGTCACGGGGCTACGTGGGCTGGACGGGACCCCTGGCAAAACCATCCCATCCTCTTACCCAGAGCACGCACAGCCCCCGTGGGGGACGAGGAAAAGCACGAGGCTCCAAGCACGAGCAAACGACCCTTGGCAGCGAGGCGCAGCCATCCAGGAGCCTTTGGCTCAGCCTCTGTGGGCTGCCAAGGCCTTGCCGTCCCGCGTCCCCAGCGCGCCCAGCCCAGATGCTTTCACCCGCACAGGCACGGGCCGGGTCTGCCAGCTCCGAGCGCCGACCACGCTGCCGCCCCACGCTTGCTGGGAGCAGCCTCGTGCCGTAGGGCATTGCCGAGCACTGCGGTGCACAGCAATACGCAAACTGCTGAGCAGCATCAGCCAAGAAACTAATGTGTTTTAAACAAATTATTTAATAAAGAAAGAGTGGAGCAGTGCAGAAGGCTGGTGTGAGCAGCCCTGTGCTTCTCCGCCATCCGTCCCCAGCCCATGCTGGTGCTCAGGGTTGTTCTTCCCCAGGGGCAGGAGGTGGCATTGCCTCTGCCCAGGCAGGTTGCAGCCCTGCCTGCCTCGCTCAGATCTGGAGGACCGAAGAGTTTCTGCGGTCACTGCAGCGAGAGCCAAATGGGGCTTCGCTGGGCACGAGGGAGGAGAGCAGCGCTTTGGTGCAAGGGGCAGCTTGGCGTCGACCCGGCTGCCTGGTGCCCCGCGGACTCACAGCCGTGCTTAAAGCATGTTGGATGGGTTAATTTTTCCTTCTGCTGAAAAGCCCTGGACAGGTGGAAACCCTGTTCTCAGCTTAGCCTCCATCACTGCCTGCTGCCTGCACCCCACGCTCTGCCAGGCACGGGGAGGTCTCTCGTCCTCCCTCTCACCCCCGCCAGTTTTGCTTCTTTAGCTGAGCCGTTCCGGAGGCTGCCTGGTATTTCAGTCACTGAAGAAATTAGTAACCGATTTATATAACATCTCGTGTGACTGCAGGGTCTTCACAGAGATGCAACTGCGAACAAGTACGCTATTGTCAGAATAAGAAAAAGCTGCCAAAAAACCCACCCCGTGGTTAACCGTGGGAATCCCATTGCCAGGCCAGATGCCACCCCGCTGTCTCGCAGCGGTGTCTGTACCTGTGTGCTGTGGCCGTGTCCCGTTTTGCTGCAGCTGTGTCCCGTTTTGCTGCAGCCCAGCTCTGCAGGCGAGGCCCCAGCAGCCGCCTTAGCTCGTCCTTCCCGGGGCCGGAGCAAGCTCCCTCCTTGAAAAGGAGCTTCTGCTCTCCCCTGTTTCTACAGGCTTCAGGCTGGGCTTTGTCCCAGCAGCACAGCGCTCAGCACCAAGATGTCTGCTCAACCAGAGCCCGTTCACACCAGCGTCGCCTGCCAGTGCTAGCAGCACCTCTCCTGCAGCTTCTGCCTGGGTGCGGGGATGGTCCATGCCCAGCAGAGGCAGGAGGCCGTGGGTCGCATGGCCAGCTCGTCTTTCAGGAGGAGCTGGGCGCTGCCGGCTCTTGCTTGCTTTCCTCCTGGCTCCCTGCCAAGACGTCGGTGGCTGTCTCTCACCTCCGGTCATCGGCGCCCGTGGCGGGGCAAGGGGGACGGTTTGCCACGCACACGTGGGCAAACCCGGGCAGAGCAATGCCGGGACACCAGAGCCCGCAGCACTTCCCAACTCTCCTGGGGCTGAAGCTCCAAGCTGGCATGGTCCAGGGGTTATTTTGGGCGCGTGTGTGTCCACGGGCCACCGGCAGCAGACCCGACGTCCCCGTGCAGGAATGGAAACCCCGCCTGTTCAGCAGCAGTAGGTGGGAAGGCTGAGCAGCGGTGCCAGCTCCCCTCTCAGCAGCTGTGATTTATCAGCGAAGCCTAAGTAGGAAATAACAAAGAAATGCTTGCAAAATAAAAATGCTTTTGATGTGAACAGAAATGTTTATAATAATCTGGATTTTTTTCATGTAGATAAGGCTCAGAAAATGTATTTTGTCAAAGTGACATGCAGTGAGCTCTAGTAGGTGTACCCATTTCAGGATAAAAGGAACAGAAGCTGCTCGCTTGATGAACCTGAAACCTTTCTTAGAATTACAAAAGGAAGAAATTATCTTAATCATATTTAACTCCTAGGTGGTCGCTTGAGCCTTTGTGAGCAGTATTCATCACATCCCAAACGGTGTAGTTTTAAGCCCGCACAAAGGACAACTTCAGATGATCTCATGATCTCTTTTTCAGCGGTGTAAGTTATCGCTAACACCCAAAAGGCACTGTGGATTTAATTTCCAGTATGAGTGCGTCCAGTTTGGTAAACTTCAGCATAGGAAGACAACCGCTGCTCTCGCCGGTGAAGGAGCGCCCTGCAGCACCGGCACGTCCCGGCAGCCTCCCCGGGCCTCCGCCACGGCCTTGGCACGCAGAGCGTCCTCCCCACCGGTGCCTCGGAGCGGGTCTGGTCGCTGACGGCTGGTGAGAGGAGAGCTGGGCCACTCGCCTTCGCCTCTGCCATGCAAACGGCTGGGCAGGAGACGTGGCCCCCCTCCTCGTGCCTCCCGCAGGTACCGGTTGCGACAGCGCTACTTAAAGCAGTTCTTGCCCAAAGCCGCAGCAGCTTAGCATGGCATCTTCCGAGCAGCTGCAATCAGGACATCAACTGTTGAAACTGCTATATGATCATGCTTATAAAGAATGAAAAACAATGTCTAGATTGTACCTTTCCCTCCAGCACCGTGTTTTCAACAGCAATTTCTCAGAGTGTCTTTTGATCTCAGATGAGTGGGGCTGCTAAATTTTGCTGTACTTACATTGGTTCAGCAGTTGTCGCCAGTCTTCTTGATTTGGGAAATCAGAGTTCTTCGCCAAAGGGCTTATTCGAATGCAAAGTGAATTAGGCTTTTTTTATCTTACTGCACATGTACTTCAGGAATTTTGGAATATTAAGAACCCCCAGAGACTCCTTTCTTCTCTCCAGTTACCATGGTTCGTCTTGACAAGCAGCGATACCCACACTTGCAGGCAGCCGCTGGCAATGCCACGAGCTTTGAGGAGCGATGAGGGCAAGCGGGAACAATCCCATGTTGTTTCTGGAAGAGGCACCGGAGTCCAGCTCCGCAGCGGGGTTGTGGTGGGTGAAGCGTTTTAAGAAAAAACATCACGGGGCAATGGAAACTGAATTAACTCCCCCCTGTCCCTTTCCCATCCCCTCTCCTCTAACTGAGCTGGTAGGAGACAGCAAATGCTAGAAACTGTAAAATTCAGTTTATTCACTCTGGATCCTGAGCGTGTGTGATGGAAAGATTGTGAAGTGAAAACGCACTGAGAAATGCTGTGCCCAACATTTATGATCTAAACTTGGCCTGATACAACGTACTGGTATCTCCCTACAAACCTTGCTTGGCTGCTATCTCCAGCTCATCATGGTTACAGCAGCATGCTACTAAAACCATAATCTTGCAGCAATTGTTAAGAGATCTCATCAGCACGTTGTTTACTGTCAAGTAACAACACAACACGAGGATGAGAGAAACTTGCTGAGGAAAACCCTTCACATATATTGTCTATAAACAGAAAGTTCACCTTCCTCTCTCCTTAGGGGGAAAAAAGATGAAGCAATGTGCTTTTTTCACTGCCTAACCTAGTTTCTTTTCAGGTATAGAAAAAATTGTAAACATTTTTAGGCTCAATAACTATTTATACCTTACACAGGAGTAGAGAGCGTGCAGGGCAGGATTCAGCACTGCATGACCTCTGCGTCACGCAGGAGTGGCTCATGGATGAATCAGCCCGGTTCAGGCCATAGATGCTCACAAAACCCACACCTTTGCTCCACGGGATGGAAAAGCCGAGTACTGCATGTGGCTCTTGCAAGTCTGCAGCGCAAGCTCTACGCGCAGGCTGCGGTTTCCGAACGCGCTGTGATCAGAAAGGGCGGTCCCGCACCCTCTGCGTTGACACTGGCGTCTTGGTGCCCTTGCGATGAGGGACCCCATCCCGTAGAAAATAAAGCTTAGTTTTCAGCTGCATCAGTTTTCTCATTGTGAAACCACATGAAGAGAAGCATAGGATAACCTAGCAGAGGATAACTCCTGGGAAAGAAACACAGCAGAACTGTAGATCTTCCCCTCCAGTGTAAACTAGTTTTGCCGTGATGCTTTTGCTTTTTAATTGCGACACATGCTTTCTGCCTTGAGCTTCCAATCCAGTTTCTCTGGAAGGCAACAGCAAGACCCCTACTGATTTCAGAAACAGCTAATTCCCCATCGGGTATGGGCGCAGCGCAGCAGCAAGGGCTAGCCTCCGAAACCGGAGGGAGACTCGCCCCAAGGGGCGGCTGCCTGCGGGGACTGCGGCTCCTTTCCTTCGCTTTGCAGTGAAGACGAGGTCAGTGTCCTGACGTGCACCACTCCGTGCAGATAGCATCAACATGCTGCAGACAGCTTTGAATTAATGATAAGAAAAACATGCCCAGGTCCCATTTGCAGCTTTCCTGAATGCTTTTTCTGCTTGAATACTTATTTTTGGCAGCTTTGCATGTCATTTTGCTTTAGCGTTCTGCTTTGTGCGTATGACAGGTTGAAACATCAAGGGTTTATTATCTGCACAGCTCCTCTGCTTATTCAGAGATTATGATTTTGGCAAGAAATAGCTTCTTGAGGCCCTGGGGTGCCTGCAGGCACAGGGGTCACCGCAGGCACCCACCGAGAGGCACCAGCCCTGCCAAGGGGCGGCTGACCTGCTCCGCTGCCCTCCTGCCCCGGCCACGTAAGCGAGAGAAACCCGAAGGGTTTTGCAGGAGCTGCTGCTTGCCAGCGAGGGAACCCCTTATAAAGACAACAGGGTTAGGAATCTCCCTGCTCCTCACATCGCCATCTCCAGCCGTGCCGGGGGTGCCCTTTCTGGGAGCTGCCCGTGCACACCAGCCCAGGAGTGCTGCCAGGGCTGCCTGCTCCCGGGGACACGGATTTTTAAACATATGCAGCCTGGCATTGACACGGGAGGAAAGGGCAGCGGACGAGGCTGCACACACGAGGCAGAGAGCAGGCACGAGTCAGGACACGGAGGGGCAGCTCCTCTGACTTCAGGCATCAAAAAGTGGGGCTCGCTTGCCTGTCAAAGGAGAGAGGGGCACCTCCAGGAATCACAGAATCACAGCGCAGTTTACGCTGTGTCTGTTACAGAGAGGGTCAGTCACCTGTGTAAAGGGTCCCTTTCTTTTCTGTGGGCTTCAGAGGGGTCCACGGGGATTACTGCCACCCTGCACATTGAAGCCTGCTCCTGGAGGCAGGTGGAGGGGACACCCCCCACTCTGTCTCCTCCATCTACAGTACCAAGTCCACGGGTTAGATGCCTTACAGTTTGGCACCTTGGCCTCTTTTACGGCTTGATGCTGAAGAATACTGTCCAGGGGTCTTCATGCTCAAAAATGCTCCATGAGGCTGGATGTGGTGTTGAATTTGGGGAGCCCGACATCCTTCTCCTACTGCGTGACCTGGCACACCAGATGCTTGCTGTCAGGAGACAGATAATGATGCTGTCCTACAAGCTAGGCAAAAAGAAAGATTACAGGTACCTCTGGACAGAAAACACACGTGTTGCCGCTCTAGTGAGAGAGCTCGAGTTCATTATGATGGAGTTTCAGTGTGGCTTGCCAACAGCACTTAATTGCAGGTGCCAGGGCTTTAGTACTTAGGTCTTTGGACAAATCTCCACAGAGGTTGCACAGCAGATGGAGCTGCCAGGCAGTCACGAACAGAGACGTGAACTCCAGCATCACATCCAGCCTCTGGAGGAATTCTGCAGATGCACTGAACAACAGCTGAGAGCGTAAGCCCCCCCAGGGCATATGTTCCCTATGCCTCTGTAGAGCCCAGCACAGCATTTGCTACCATTATCAACAGCACAAACTTCTCCTAAGAGATTCCCCTCTTCTCTCAGATAATTCTGCATCTTCTGGCAGTTCTGAGAAGCAACAAACCCTTCTCTCGGTGCTCCTTCCTCAGCTACAGAATAGCCAGGCTTCTACACAGCATCCTCAGGCTCTCCGTCAGAGATGCAGCTAAAGGTGGGTGTCGGATACTTTCAGCAATAGCTCTTAAGTAACTACAAAAATACTTGTTTTTCCATCAACAACATAAGCAACATTCTCATTTTTTGAAAGGTAGATTTTACTTCTTGCTGTAATACGCCACTGAAATTGCATTAGAGTATCTGATAGCTTCTTGATCTGTTTTTTTTTTTTTTTTAATTGAGTTTTATCTTCAGCTGCATATGGTCTTAGCATAAGGAGTTTAAGTCTATGACAACTGGAAACCTTAGCACATGCCACATGAAACAAAAGACATAATTAAAGAGGATCTAATATCACAAAAATAATATTACAGTCCATTCCGTAGGGCTAAAAGAAAAATGTATCAGAGTGTAAAAGACATTTCTTGAATCAAGAAAAGGTCATCTGGCTCATCCCTCTTGGACATCTTATTTCCTTGTGAAAGATACTTAATTGATTCTTTAATTTGTCCCAGGAACCTTGTTAGGGAGAATGTGATGTAGCTTTTGCTCAGTACGTGACATGAAGTCTGCTCCAAATTCAGCTTACATTTCTACAAACGTATCTGTGATTTTCTATAAGGTTTAAATTACATCTTGAAGTTTCTTGTTTGAATAATAAATGTTTCAATCAAACATTTCAATTAAAAGATCTCTTATATGAATTTAAGTCAAACCTGGCAGCCCTGCAGACTGAAGTCCATTCTTTAGCCAGGGAATAGGAGCAGGAGCAAGGCAGGCAGCCACCTTGAATTTCTCTGCCAATGTCTCAGCTGTGACCTTTAGGGACAGCTTTTAGGGACAGAGGAGAGTTTAGGCTTCCTCGTTATCCGCCCAAGAAAATGTAGTTTCCTATTATCATACCACAAAACCTAGAGAGCACCATTGACAGATGGTGTGATTGCAGCCGAGAAGGAGCTGGCCTGTTTGGTTGGCCTTTGATGGATGAACTTTGTCGTCACCAGCCTGCACTGGATGCCTGCAGTGAACCCCTCCAGCTCCTTGGAGGTTTATCACTCGCACTGCCTTCTCAAGTGAGGAGGAGCTGACAGGCAGGTGAAGGAGGTTGGTCACATCATCTTCCCCGGTTCAAACGAACTGAATTTCCGGGAAACCATTTGGAATATTGCATCAGTGATGATGACGATGGCCATAAACATATGCTCTCCCGACAGCTCAGAACTGGCTCTCCATTTCACTGGGTGACTTGTCAGTCATACCGTCAGCCTCGGACGGGATCTTCATGTTCCAAGGCTTTAATGACCATAATGCGTTAACTGACTAATCTGCAAAAATGACTCAGGCGTCCATTGTATCAGCCTGCAGGGAGGAGATCTGCATGGCTTTGTCTCTGAAATTAGTTTGCTCGGTGTTTCAGAGAAGCGAATCGCAGGTGGGGATGCAGCCCTCGGAGCACTGCTCCGTTCAGCAGCTGTTGCTGAACGCGCATATTGCCCAGTCGAGATGCTCGTAGAGACAGGAAAGCAGTGCAGCTTGGAAGTCAGGTGCAGCATAGGACAGAGACACCGAGCTCTTGAACTTCTCCAGGGAAAAAGATTCCTTTTCATTTTGCAACAAAAAACCATATATGCAGTATTACCAGAAGAAAGTGAACAGACAATTCAGTAATTGGCTACGTTGTTTCATCCATTTGATAGGGAAAAGGAAAAAAAGAAAAATCTTGAAATTCAGAGACAGAAAATCCAGATTTTTTTAGTCGGAGTAACGTTTCTTCCTAAGAAAACTTCTTGGCTAAAACCAGCACAGCAACTTCTTTTTCACTTCCCTTTGTTATCAATGCCAAGGTATTAGCAGGATAAAGGAGAAGGTGACTCATAACTCACCGTGGCTCTTTAGAGGTGTGAGGCACAATCTGGCGAGGCTGCAAACTCATCACAAGCTTCATGACTGTGATCACTGAAAGCCACCCTCCCCCTCCACATGTACATTTTCTGCCACCACCCAATGTTCATCTAGGTATCAATTTTAGCCTTTCACTTGACTTTCAGGTGGTATCCCTAATGAAGGCCATTTGGACTGGAAGGCACCTTGGATCCATCCTTTACATTTCCATGGGTTTGGAACATGAGGTACTACCAAAATATTTAACAAGGGACTTCTTTGGAGATTTTCCTCCCCGTTATTACCATGTTTATCCCACCACAGAAAGACTCTCCACTGCGTCCCAACCATCAGAGCCATTTCCTTCTCCTCCTTGCAAATCCATCAGTCCTTTCTCTTGCTGCTTGCCTAATTCCACAGCTCTCTCCCAAGCTGCTTAACACCCCTGGGAAGCCCCAGGGCTTCCTTAGGCAGTTTGTCTACCCTGGCAGTCGCTCTTGACAGCAGGAGAATTGCCTCTGCCCTGCAGCCGCCGGGATGCAGTGGGGTGGGTGGCAGGCAGGTAGCTCCCACAGGATGGCTGGAGATTGTCCTTGGCTTGTACGCGCTGCAATGAGGAATGTCAAGCCTGATTTCGATTTTACTTTGCAAGCGTATTCAAAACCTTGGGCCTTGTATATACGGCAGATTCAAGAGCAGGGAAGAATTATTTCTGGTGCATATTATATCACTGTAACAGTCACTGAAGCAAAAACTCCCTTTGCTGAGCAGCCCCTCAGGATAATCATTTTAAGCTCCTGCAGTAATGGACGAGGAATCTGTTGAATCTGTGATGACATGCCCCAGTGCTCAGCAGGCACTGGCAGGTTTTTCAGTTAAGAAAAATCAAAATCAATTAGACACTTCCTTTAAAACCCTTATCTGTGCAGCATTTGGTATCTTCACTCTGATGATGATGTCATTTTACAGGTTCCCCTATGACCTTAATTGTGACCTGAATTTCTACTGGGGATAGCAGTACAACCCAAACCAAATTTTAATCAAAATCTCTTCACAGTTTTGTAAGTAACATAGGCCTGACTATATGCTTAACATATGAATACTTAATTTAGAAAAAGGCAGGGAAAAAAGCAAAAAAGATACAAGTCTAACTCTGCTTCTCTCTGAAGGTCACATTTAATGAACCTAATCCCATTTTGCAGAAGTCCAGACCATTTTTCTAGGTCACATTCTGTCTAAAAATTCTCATTTATCAAGTCCACGTGTGAATAGGTTGTGAAACACCTCTCAGTCCTACAAAATGGCAGGGTCCCACTGAACGTGCTACTCTAATTGTCCTCACTGAAATGCTCAGAGGGGGCTGGCTCGGAAGTTGGGTCGTGTAATCTCCGATGTGCTTTGAGGTTAGATTCTTGCTGCCTCACTTCCCTATCTCTCTCTCAGCACGTCGTCTTACTTCCTTTTGTTGCAGTCTTGTTATTAGCATTTTCTTTGCTCACCTCACCAAAGTATCTGTCTGCATTCTTTGTAAAATAATTATTTATCTGCCAGAATACATAATGCCACAGACTTATCTTCCTTAACGTTTAAAAGTAAGCTATTTCTGTAGCCCCAGCTGTGCAACCTTATGTTTTGTTGGGGGTTTAGCACACAATGAATTTCAAGCCCAACAAAATAGACTGGGAAAAGATGGATAGTACACAAAATTTGCTATGCAGAAGTTAGACTTCTTTAACTACTGACAGGCAGCAGGAAGTAAAACCCATCCTTATGCCTTGGCGGGTCAGGACTAAAGTTCAAGTATGCTAGAATTGCAGACTGACCAACAACCTGCTTCGTCTTGGAGGAAGTCACTCATTGCTGATGTTCGCTGCTTTAGGTGATAGACTTACACTTCTGTTTTCCTGCTATGAGCAGGTAAGCACTTTGCTTCAGTAACTGAGTAATTTTTCCCTCTGGTATAAGAGCCTGTCGCCCCTTCATGCCCATTGCTCATGGACACGTGGCAGGATGAGAACGTAGGAGGTGAATGGTCTGGATTCACACTGAAATGCCTTACATCATCTAGCTTGGGTGAAATCTCAGCTATAAGCATGAAGGAGTTAACCCTTCTCTACTTTGAACAGAATTGTGAAACTGAGTACAGAAACGCTGTCAGGTCCCAAAACATGCATACAGATGTTTTGAAGAAGTTTAGTGTTTTCTCTACAAAGCCTACAGCCCGTCACCTCTGGTCATCCCAGGACACAGTAGGCAATGAACAGAGGCAACGGTACATCCTTATACTTGGTCAGAAAAATTCTCATTCATGAAATGCCACTTGCTGGCAATCCAGAGACAACCTCACTGACCTAGAAGGGTTCTCCAGTTCCTTTTGGCAGTAGGAGTTGGAATTAGATATGCTGATGCTAAATGGCTTAGCATTAACAGCAAAACAGCTTAACAACCCCGTCCCAGAAGGTTAAACTATAATGAGCCTCTTAAAAAACACCCCGTGCAATGGACAAGCACTAGGCTTTGCAGCACAAGGTTGGGGATCAGACTTTCTCTCCACTCCGTGTGTGGCTATACATCCAGCAGAAAGAGTCAATCCAGAGCAGAACATTGCTAAGTGTTACTTTTGAAATATAAAGAAATAAAATGATCAAATTTAGATGTAAAGAAACAAACCGATGGAATTAAATCTGACGTTCATCTATGCATAAGGATATTTTACCATGATAAGGATTTATATTTAAATAATTCTTTCCTCTTCAAGGATCTTAAAAAATTCAGCAGCTTGGGACTTGGCTTTGCAAATTCACACGTGTTGACAAGCTGTTATGTCTGCCCTAAAAGTCACCTGGGGTCCACGCACGCTTGCCAGCCTGCCTGGGATGGTCTGCTGTGACGGCAGCTCACGTGTATGATATTTAGATTTTACGCAAATGGCACTCTGATCTACAGCAATAGTGGCATTGTAAATGAACGCTTCCAATATGCAGATAGCACTTTACTCACCACAAATACGTAGATTCCGGACGAAATGCTCCAGCTTTAAAGCGCTACAGCACAGCTTATACAAGGGACCAGGATTACAAGCAAGGAGAAGAACGAACATGGAGCAAGCAGAGGCAGTAAGGGAGAAATTCCTCCCAGCAGAACCAATGTTTCTTGTCAGGCAAGAAATGGCTGGTCAAAAGAAATAATTTGCTAAGTTGCTTCAGGGAAGCACATCTCTAGTAAGAAAGAAAACATAAAAAATATCCACCCTAAGAAAGAAAAAAGAGCAAGAGAAAGGTAGCCTACGGTTAAAAATACTTATTTTCTTCAACTATTTTCCACGCCCTTTTAAAGACAAGCCTCAGACATGTAATCCAGGGCATGACATATATGAAGTTCTATCCTTGAAACCTTTTCTTTTTGCCTGCTTCCTCCCAGTCAGGAGTCACATAAAGTAATGGGTCTGCAATGAATTAGAGCATTCCAGATCTGCATCTAGTAGTTGAGTTCAGGGGCCCCGTATGTTTCAGCTTCCTTCAAGGCTACTTTCAGCCACTACAAACTGGTAATGTCTGGAGGTTTTGCCAGTGGAGCTAAGCATCCATCTAAGCAGCTGCGTTAGAAAAAGTTTCCTTAAAAAAAGATAATTTTCTGCAGAACAACTCTACCAGAAAGTTCTCCAAACATGTCTAAAACTGCCCTGCTCACTGCAGGAACCTTGGATGTTCCAAAAATGTGGGTTCCTGAGAGGCCAAGCAAAACTGCACGGCTTGCACAGTGAACCTCTGAAGCCCTTAGAAACTCCTACTTCCAAGCCATAATTGTTGCTGTATTTTGCCTAGGAACAGAATCTGAAATTGCCATTTTCTCTCTAGTTCTAAAAACCCGATTTGGTACGTAGCATGATTGACTTGGCTCTACCCCGTAAGTATTTCACTGCTAATAACTGTTAGCCCACTGGAAAACCAGCGGATGCATCCCTCATCTAAATGGTGGGGGTAAGGGACGCATAGCTACAGCCTCACCCCATGATCCAAGAGTCCTCCCACACCAGCCAGTGCTAACGGGATGCCTAACACCCCTGATGTCCCCTCTCATCTCCAAAGCAAAGCGACACCTTTAAAATAGTTCGTTCTGCTTCAAGCACCCATTGAAAGACTGCTGTGCTTTACATCTGCTGAAGCTCCATGTCAGCCTTGCTGAGGAGAGGGTAGAAGATAACTTGACCCACAACTCAAACAACGAATGATCATGCAGAGTGCTGACTCCAGTAAAATCACACCAACCCGGGGTGGATCTCTCACCCTGAGACCAGACCAGGAGAGCAGCCTCAGCTTTTCTGCTTTCAGCTGGAACCGAATTATGTGGGACAGGAATTCTTTGGAGCACTTTCCTGTCACTCATCTGTCAAAAGCAGAGCTTGGGGACAGCGAGGCACAAAGTAAAAAATAGAGAATTGAGCTTCATTTTCTGGATTCATATTGGAGTTGTCTCTTGTCACGAATGTTTCTGAATTTTTTAAAAAGCAGGTAGTTGTTATGGCAATCAGCACTGGCAGGTTTAAAATTAAATTTTTTTTTTTGTTATTTCAGACCAGGCTATAAGAGAATAGAAAAAAAAGGAGAATAATCCTTAAGGCAAATTATTTTGTTACATTAAAACAGAAGAATAAACGAATCAAGCAAACTTTACTGTATAATTCGTAACTTCAGGAGTGGAAAAGCATGCTTGGGTCTTACTCATCACAACTAGCAGCTCCTACTACTACAGCTGACAGGTAATAAGGGTGAGGTAGGCAAAAAGTTATTTTCAGTTATATCCACAAGATTGATGCAAAGCCTTTGAATACAGCTCAAAGGCTACAGCAATTGTTTAGAATAGCTCTCCCTTTCCACAGGTTCCTTACATGAGTTTTGAGGCACCTTACCACCGCATCAGTAGCAAGCCATTTCCCCTCTTTGAAAGGGCACTTTGAGTAACCATTTTCAGAAAGGCTGGGATTCCCTATCTTCCAACAACTTTTAAGTGCACTTCGGAAGAAAATAAAGCTACTTACCATAAAAAAAAAAAATCCCAAGAGAGAGTTGGGAATAGAGGCTAAATCTTGACTTCCAATGCAATTTCTTATCCATAGGGCTGTCCTTCCTTCCCTCCTCCGTTCAGAATCTGGAAATATCAGCCTGCCAGGATCTTGCTGAGATGTGAATTACTGGAAATAAGGAAGCATACCCAGTCACACGCTGCCAGCTGCACAGAGGGCTTACCAACAGAAGGTGTAGCTAGTTTAGCTACCTGCCTTCCAAAAGGACCCGAAGCAAAAGGCAAGGTGGGTAAAAGATGGGCACTAACTGGACTGTCAGGGACTGCTTCTGCAGCGTCTTGAACTTGCATCTTTAAAGCGTCTGCATCCCACGCTGTTCTGGAAGTCTTCCCCTTCGGGAGCACGAGGCTGCAGGGAGACGCTCGGCTGCCCTCCGTGCAACAGGCGGTTCAGTTTCAACACGCCCAACCTCGCTCATTGTTTTGCCCCTTCAAGCTGCGCTGTCTAGTCCGCAGTTTGTATGCAGTTCCCATAGAAATAGCATTCCGTATCGCAAATGCGTGCAGTGCTACTACTGCACGACAGGCTCAAAGAATTCAAGGCCCCTATGAGCCTTTTCTGCTCAACAAAGCAGGAGACTACACTGCAGAACGGGATATGCACTGGGTGTGAAGCAACACTGCCACATTTTAGGAGGGTCTTCAATGTCAGAACAAAGACTAAAAATACATGAAAATATGCTTGTAATAAGAGGACGCTGATTGTTCAATATAGGAAATTTTTTTCATGATCAAATACTGTAGATCACTCTAGTGGAGGAAATGAAGACTCAGGTGTGAACCTCCTGTGTTATTTAAAATATCACCTTAGGTACTGAAATAAGATAAGGCTTTCTTAAAAAAAAAAAACCACCACAACAACAAAAAAATCCAATGACCTCCTATGTAAAGATACCTTCATATTTTGTGTCTGAAGGCACAAGAGTAAAATATGTCTTCTGCTATATTCCACTGGTCCTTATTTGATTATGTGCTTTTTAATTTTCAGTAATACCTTGATTTCTCCAGGTACATGGAGTAACTTTACAGAACCCTATTAACTTAATTTTCTTAAACAGTTGGATAAAGGTTAAAAAATAAAAGGCATTTTCATGTCACATTATTTCATATAGCTTAAATTTAAACGTTTAGAGTAAAGCAGTTTACCCTGCAAGTTGAAAGTCAAATCCTTTCAGTAAGGAAAGCAGGCAACATCTTCATTAAAGCCTTTCTGAGACAGAACTCACATCTGCTATAGACTGAGCTATGGTCTCTCCTTTCTACAAGTGGATCCAATATCCCCAAAGGAATTTTTTAGTCATGGTCTGCCAACTTGCATGGAATGTAGCCCTTTGTTTTGTAAATGCATTTGATTACTGCTTTTTCCTTTTGACAAGTGCTTTCATGTATTAAAGAAGTCATTGTTACTTTTTTCAGTGGTAATTGAAGGATATACTAAAGTTCTCCCTTAGAAAGCCTCATTAACCTTCGCCCTCCATATTCTTTCCTTCTTCCTGTTCTTAATCAGATTCTAATTTTTATTACCTATTATAACAGATAATAATAACTTTCAATTCTAGGAATGGGGACTAGTGTCCCTAACTACTTTAAGGTTTAAGATTATCCTACCAATCTCTTTTCTACCAACCTCGATCCTTAAATTCCAGGACGAAGGTCTCAGCTGCTTCTCAAAATGGAGGAGCATCACATTCTGAATGCAATGATCATACGTATTTTAACTTTTTTTTTTTAAAATACAAGAAATGCTTATACTGAACTTCTAAAAAGTCAGACCTGTAACTTGCTTAAGTCCACTGCATGTGCAAAAGGGTAAGGCAATGGAGTTCATGTTCAGTGACTTGGTTCATCTTATTCTTCCAGGTATCAGATTAACCTGGTGACACCAAGATAACTTTTCACCCAAATAATAGGTATCTAAAACTGGAAAATACTTACACTGTGCTTACAGGTGCAGCTCAATCAAGAAAAAGGCCACTCAAGCTTCCTTTATGTTGACTACATAAATACAACAAGAATATTTGAATACTTTCCAAGAGTCTCAGTTCTTGACAGAGATGTGACACTGTTCAAAAATTAGTCTCAATTTCCCTGTAATTCCCAGTTTCAAACCAAGTATCTACAAATGCCACCGTTATTCTGTGAATGCCATCAGTGCAGACCTCGCTGGGGACGAGGAAAGGAAGAGCATCATTACTCTGGGGAGCCTTTCCACAAACTGAGCTGTAGTGTCTGAACCCTCTGAACTCTACGGAGGCTCCTGCTCGGTTCTCCATTAAAGAGCTAACAGCAGCAAGCTGTGGGTTTCCATATAACTAGACCTATTCCAAAGGTCAGCTCTTAAAGAACTTTGTATGCCTTTTGCCATAAGTCTGGGGACCATATGTTTGTTAAGGCATCTCCAGAGTACCATCCAGACAGTCACAAACCTGTAGGATTCTAAAAGTTGTAAATTAATTAATTAGAGCAATCTTAAAATCAGATATGAGGTATTTAGTCTTGACTTCCCTGAAATTAACTAAATGCCTAAATGTGTATTAAGATTTTCCATAATAAGAATGCTTCCGTACTGAATTTATGTATAATACTGCCATTACTCTAAAAGGTGTGGGAAGACAGATCACATGAAATCTACACCAAAGGTAGTTGAAAAGTCCATTCATAAAACTTTTATTCCACTTACATCAACTTAATACACATGTTCTGAACAGTTATGCTTGGATTGTTCATGAAAATTTCATAAGACATTAAACAAAGCTAGCCATCATCTCAAGTTATTTCCCTGTTAACTATTTTTACAGCACATGCATGTTAGGCAAGTATCAAAAAAAAAAATCACAAAAGCAAAAAACCTAAAAAAGTTAAATACATGGGTTTTTTTTTTTTACTGCTGTGCTCGATATACAGTGTCATTATGAATATCAAGCAATTCATTTTTTACTGCATCTTTACTTGTACATTTTTTCTTAGGTTGCTTAAACCATTTAAATACAAATAAAATGTGTAGCAAAAATAATGAAAGCAACAGCAGGTAACTTTACAAATAATGGAATGTGAACCGTTTCTCTGTCCTTCTCTAGAGAAAGTTGACTGGGTTATCAAACTGTCTTAAGGAACACTTCAGCTGCAATCAAAGATGTACACTTGATTGGTATATTCCACAGATTTCACATGTTGACTTGACATGCAATATCTATGGGACATCAGTTTATTCACAGCCATGTGTGCTCCAGCTTGAATACTCATGCTAACTACACCTGTGGCTGCAACTGATTATCCCTTTTTTCCATCGTGACAGACCAATATGCAAGCAGTCGTCTTTGCTTGACATAGAAAGCTGTTTTAACACTGGCCTTGTGGGAAGCCACAATGTACCAAAAGTACTATGCCAAACATGTAAAACTTGTATAAAAATTTCACAACCCTATATTGGCCACCTCAGATGAAAACAGATAAATTCCCCAAATGTTAACTGGCTCTATTCCCCTAATATTAAACAAAACCACATGGGAAATATAGAAATCCAAATAGGAGTAACATAAACCTGTGAAATCGTAAACAAAAACTATTTGTGGGACAGCATGGATGACAAATGGTCTACTGTGTAAATTTCAGAATGACACAGACAGAAGTTGGAAGGCTGGTTAATTCTCCCCTCCTTCTCCTGCTTCGGCTTCATCTCCTTGGGTATCCGATGTCCACAACTGTTCGGGAAGGAAAGCAAAGTAAAATATGTAAGATATTAACATTTATGACTAATAATAAGGAATTATTAGAAAGAAAGCCTACTTCTTAAACAATAATTTTGTAAGAGGTCCTACTAACCACCATGAAAAAAAAAAAGCACACATTAACATTAATATATTTCTTAGCTATTACAAAGTGGAAATCTAGTCCTAGGTGACCCTATACTGCATTTAATGAGGAAGTTCATGAACAGTCAAAACCGAAGTCTCATATCCACAAGGCTCACTAAAATACGATTACAAGCAGGCAAGAATCAGACCTACAGAACAGATACATGAGAATCAGGAACTAAGAATACTTGGTTTCCTGTGGATTTGTACCTTCTCAAGTGAGCCTTATGCATCTTTCTGAAGGAAGAGCTTCAGTAAAGGTCTCTCTCCACATCCAACTTTAGAGTGAATACTACCTTTTCTTCAAAACAGGCATCTGAAATTTTGTTTTTTAAAACCAAAAGCGTTTCACCAAAACCTCTATTCCTTGGCTCTATTCAGTCAGTCATGCCCCTCTTCAGCAACTTCTGGAACACAGAGCTTCCAAACTTGGAAGGCAGGGCAAAAGGGAAGGAGGGAAGAAAATCAGACTAAACATGCAGTATGCACAAAATCTTCTTTTCAGCTCCATAAAATCATACTAAGGAGCCCTTTATCAAGATTAAGTACCAACTAAGGAAACCAAGCATCAGTTCCAGAGCAACAGCTAGGGCAAATAAATTATTTTGTGAACCAAGTATTTCGCCACGGTGGCTGCTTCCAAACTATTACCAGCCCACTATGAGTTGAAATCTCCCGCTTTATGGAGTTAGCAGCACTAACCGAATCCTTCACACTCTACAGCTAAAAACCTAAGAACAACTAATTCTCTCTCTACCTACAGTCTACTCTCTACCAACACTAAGGTCTCACAAGATGCTTAAAAAAAAATGAAATCCATCATCAGAAACATTTTATCCTCTCCAGGAGTAGAAGACAATAGAGAAACTTGCACAAGATCAGTAGCCTTGTTCTTGCTCTGAACATAATACACAGAATCTGCACTAAATGTTCCTTGCTGAAGGCATTAAGCAAGAATTTAGTTTACTGGAGACAACAGCATACTCGTCAGTTTCTAGCCCCTGCACTACATTCTATACTATGTTATTAGAATACTATGTTATTCTCAAATTCAGTGCTATTCTTATAAGGAACAGTTAGTAAGAACAGTTTTATTAGAATTTTATCTGAGGCTTCTATCGTAAATCCTCACCTCTAGAGTATCTACACATATGTACATATACATACTTTTATTCATTAAATAAAAAGGGCCTGACTGCTGTGAAAGGAGGATTACCAATTAAGAGCACAGTTTAATGAATCTGCTGGGAAAAAACCCTTAGCAGGAAGGGATGCCTTTTGTTTTGTTTTGTTTTTTAAAGAAAAAACAATTTCATAACAAAGAAGGAATTATCTAGCAATCCCAGTAAAACAGATTTTGACTTGATAGACTAAACAACCCTCTGAACACTTCTCTGCCTTCAGTCCCCGCTGAGAATGAACACGCTCTTCTTCAGCCATACAAGACAACATAAAAAGAATCAACAACTGAGGAAAATGCTCCTGCACATAACTGATCAACATGCTGAATCACTGTCAAGAGCCTTTGTAACAGACTTGCATAACTAGCAAAACAGACCTTTTTTACGTTTATGAAATTCATTGCAGTCTTTGTCAGTCACACATACATCAAAACTTATTTTCTACCTCAAGAAGTTGTGGAAAAACATGGAAGCAATGCACTTGTACAGATCATGCTAAGCATTTAAGGCAAGACATATCATCCATTCAAGAATACGGAATCCTGCAGCTGTCTACAGCTTTCTCCCTTATAATGGAAAGCTCACATCAATTATCAAGCCTACTACTGTAATTCACACACTATGGTAGCTCAGTCCAACTTCTGCTCTTGTATGAAACAATTTGCTTTCCAACTGGTATGACAAGCTTTACATTATTTTTACCGGGAAGCTAGCAATTAAAGTCAGCTTCTATTCTCTATTTCAATACCACTCATTCAGAGGACAGCTCTTGAGCAATCTCACTCAAGGGGACAGCACACACAGACATTGAGAGCAATGCCAACCCTGTATCTGTCTCCATTACAGAGGTTGAGAAATCTCTTCCATTTGTTTTGTAAGCAACAGCTGGAACAATCACAAGTAGTTTTTTCAGTAGTGTTAAGTTGCCATTCTAGTGGAAAAGGTTCCAATGAACAGGGAAATAAAGTGTTAGAAACAAAAGCAGAAAATATGGCAACTCCACTGTTACGCAACTGTACAACTTTACTTCTACTTATGTTAAAAGAAGCCCAGCTATTTGTAAATGTCTCTGATATCAGATGCACAGAATGTGAATAACATCTGAATGTGAGTTACATCTGGTGACAAGAGGTGCTTCTTATTTTTTCAGTTCTGGCTTGCAGCTCTCCATTCCCCCCATGAAGACTGGGGAGTGAACTATACCATTAATTACACTATTGCATGTTTGCTTACATTTACTGTTTTGTTTGCTTCAGATGTTCATCTTTGCTAGTTTTAAAGTTCAAAGTAGGTTAAAAAAACAACCATACACAAGATGAAGATTTTGATTACTCTGACAGAACAACACAATCTTGATCCATAACTTACACCACAGACAGCTAAGAGTCCAAGGAAAAAAAAAATTTAAGACAGTTGTTTTACAACTGCCATGGAAATAGCCTGGCTAGCACTGATTCCAATTTCAGCTTTACCAAAGTTAAAAGCAAACAAAATAACCCCTGAAACAACAGGCCCTTAAATGGACTTGCTAGCTTTGTTTGTAGTTTTCATATAGGATCTATTCCTTGCACATGCAATCACACAGAATAAGCTATATGAAATTTGACATAAGTTTAAGAGGCAAATGCAACCGTATACTCAAATTCTGTTTAATAAAAGAGAATAGCTTTGCTAGTCACAGTCCAAATTATGTCACTTAAACAAGCTAAATTCCTTGAATAAAAAATACCCTGAAAAATTTGGTCAATTTGTCATGTCAGAAAACCGTGTTAATTAGCATGCAGACAAAAAAGACTAGGCAGGAAAAAAAGATGTAGCTCAGAAACATGACGTACTGTAAACTCATCTGTAAGTAAATGACAGACACAGCTCCACAGCTAAGAATGAACAGGACAACTCCGATTGCCACAAAAACCAACGACGTTATCAACAATATGCAAACTTTAATGATACTCACTGTCAAGTTGTCTCTCAGTAACTGCATTATTAGCGTGCTGTCTTTGTATGACTCTTCACTTAACGTATCAAGTTCAGCAATTGCTTCATCAAAAGCCTAGTGTTATAAAAACAAACAGCTCCATTGGTCATGCAACAAAAGGTTATGCAAATAATATAAATGGAATTTCCCCCCCCTTAGACTTACCGTTTTTGCAAGGGAACAGGCTTTCTCCGGGGAATTAAGAATCTCATAATAAAACACGGAGAAGTTTAGAGCCAGACCTAATCTGATAGGATGTGTTGGCTGCATCTCCTTTTTACTGATTTCAAAAGCTTCTTGATATGCTTGTTGTGATTGCTCCACTATCCCTTTGGGGAAAAAACAAAACACACACAAAACCCACAACAAGTAAGTAATTCACATGCTGTATTCAGACATACAATCAAGACTGTGTTGACGCTTGCATGAACAAAGTACGTTAAGAGTGAACGCCTGTGAATGAGCACTTTACCTAACAAGTCACTATTTTATGAAGATTTTACTAAATTACATTTTTAAGTTATTCAAAAAAAGGAAGTTGTCATTGACCAAATCACAGGTTTGAGTCTCTCCCTGCCACCATGTGACTACTTGTCTTTACAAATGTTTGCAACAGTTTTGTAGCACTTAAGGAATATAAAACCCACCACCTACTTGAAAAGGCACAAAATTGAAGTTTTAACTACACACAGGTTTGATATAGTACTACAATTTCAATGTCTTTAAATGCTGCAAAGCATTACAGATCCACATTTTAGTCACAGAAAACACTGATGACCTTTGCCTATCATGCTGAACCCTTTCAGTAAGTCATCTATGAATTCCCATTCAAATTACTCAAAAATATTGTGGCATACCTCAACCCAAATTAAATATATATTTTTAAAAGCTTCCAAATTAGTTCCATTTCCAATGCAGATATGGAAAGCATTTAAACGTTCTAGTACCTATAAAATTTGAAAGGAGAAAAATTAACAATTGGTCTTTTTTTTTTTTAGAGATTAATCTTTTGCCATTTTTTAATGGGTTCAATTGTACAAGTTATAAACGCTTGGTGGAAAAAAAACAGCTATATTGTGTATACTAAGATTGAAGAGCTCAGTTTCCATTCTCACTGAACGCACTTGAACTTATGAGCGGATTATGCCTGCACAAGTCAGAGACCATGGCCCAACAGAGCCTGCAAGATGGACTGTGCCCTCGATGACTGCAGGACGCAAGAGACACACTAGACACTGAGCACAAAGGGACCATTGTTCCTGCACTCTCCAAGACTGTTAATAGCATCTGACAAAAAGGTGGGCAGGAAGTCATTCAATTCAGATGCAAAAGGATTCCAATCCTAACATTTCTGGATCAAACCAGAAATGCATCCAGCATGATCTCTGCAACAGCGTCAGTCACATGTATTCAAAAATAAAGAAAGAAATTTTAGGCTAAGGACTCAAAAATACATCAGTATTTAAGTCAGAAGTACTCAAAGTCTGAGGATAACTGAATACCAATATTCAGCATATCTATGCCATCTCTATTTGTTCACCTTTATATATTCACAAAAATTAAAGCATCATATTGTCTTCTTCAACATGGAAGAGGGAGGACACTCACTGCACAATTATTCAACACTTGTCCTCTCTACACTCATCACTAATAATGGAGTGCTTCAGAAAAATCAGACAACTGCCATAATACCTTGAAAGTGACCAGAAGTTGGTATCTTACAGTTGAGAAGAACCAGGTTTACTGTAAGTTAAATTTAGAAATGGTGAGAAGTGTTTTACTCTTCTCATAATGGAAAAGCCTTAGAAAATGGCACTGTTTATGAAAGTCAAAACAAGCAGCATGAAAAACAAGTAACTTCAAGGAATGAAGCTGAACATTTTATTTTTTGATCATTTTTCTTTAACGAAAATAACTTCAAAAAACCAACCAAACAAAAAGGCCTATTTTTTCTCCTTATTTGAGAAAATACAGTTACCTTTTGAGCAGTGATTTGGAGAACTTAATGCAAATTTGAGGTATTCTGTTAATTTTTAAATCAGTCAGCCAATATAAAAAAAGTTGCAAGATTTTAACCTTGAATTCTTTAGAAAGTGTTGTACAGTTCCAAAGTTCAAGGCTAAAATAGTAGGGTGAGGTACCTGCTTGACATTCCTGTCCACTAGATTGCTGTAAGAAAACCCCAGTCGATAAAATAAACAATCTGGTTTATAAAGGTAAAAATCGAATTCCTAGAGTTGGGAGCTTTATACTGCTGCTATATTTACTGCAAAAGGCTGGAAGAATACTGTCCAACTAAGTGGCCATTATTTCCTAAACAGTAATTATCAGCTGCTCTTCTTCAAGGTCACAGACAGCATACAATAAAAGCCTGTGAGATGAAACACGGGGGGGGGGGGAGAAAAGAAAAAAAATCTTAAGTTTAGGAGCCACAGCAACTATGAGCTAGATGGGCTTTAAAAAAATTTTCTTCATCTGGAAACCCACTAAAAACTGCTCAGCCAGGAGACTGGGTTAAATAAAAATGAACTTCAAAACCACTTTAAACAATGATTTTCACAGTCTAATTTTAGAGTCTGCAACTTAATCTTCAACAGAAAAAAAACTTTGGAACTCAAAATATTGTACCTTCTATGCATGTGAATAGAGATTACTAAAAAAAAAAAAATATAATTACTCTCTGTACAGTAACAGATCGAAAGTACTGGTTACACATGCAATTCTGCCGCCTCCAAGACTGGGTCAGTTTGCACGCAGTAAAGCATCAGAAGTCAAATCAAGCCCTATTATACAAAGTTTTAGTATCTTTATGCAACTCCCTATTATCCAGCATACCAGGGAAACTGAGCTACCCTATGTAATGTGGATATAACACATATGCCACAAAGCTAAAAGCAGACACATCTATCCCCTTGAAATTATTCCAAGTCTGTTTCACCTCTATACCAAACTCAACCTAGTTTCTGTGAAGTCACACAGACATCTTTCTATATCATATCGGGAGAGCTTATTAGCTTGAGAGCAGCACAAGGCCACAGGGGCACCACACATTCAACAGCACCGCAAGGAACCTATTAAGTCCTGCAAAAGGGCAGAGTGTTACCGAGCATCAACCACACAACTGAATGGTTCTCCAATAATCCCTGAGGGTCCCGAGTCCATGCATTCAGATCCCAAGCATCCCATACTTCTGCAGACTGAGTGCAGACTAAACTGAGTCTGCAAGAAAACAGCTCAGGGCTAGCAGAAGTTACCAGACTGGGCCCTGTGCTGAAGCGCGCTGCTCTTCAGGGCACGCTGCCACCAGTCCTAAACTGGCTCCAGGAAACAGCTTAGCACTGTTTGCAACAAGCTGTATCTAAACATAATGTGTCATTCTGAATTGAAGGTGACTCTGCATGGAGTCAGCATGTTGTTAGGGTGTCTCCAAGTTCAGCAGTTAAGCCACCTAATATGTTAAGTGCCTTATATTAACTTTTCTAACTAAATTTAGGTGAAGGCAACTTACCTGCAATTATGACAAGCTGCTTACATGAAGATACAAGAAACTTGAGGAAATAAAACACATTTGGACATTAAACTACCATGGTTATGGAAGAAATTTTCCTAACAGTAAGATTAGTTTTATCAATCCTTTTCTTCTCCAGGTGGTTTCTAGTCTCTTTGCTCACTGAACCTATGCAGACTTTTTGTATTCTGTAGAAATGCGGGACAAATAGCACAAATAAGGCTTCAAAAAGCTACAAGACTTCATCCCCCTACAACAAGGTAAAAAACCAATACTCAGCCAGGCAGAAGATGCATAAACCTGTACTTCAGTGATAAACCAGATGCATGCATGCATAAGTTGGAGCTGATTTCAAGATTTTGTGACTGAACATCTGTTCCCTGCTTCAAACAGCAGAAGTACATGGAAACTTTTTCATAACTCATTTGAAAGCCAACAACCTATGATTTTTCTTCAGAAAACAGGAAGCCTGTTACTAAAGAAATTTACATCCAAATCAGAATTATTCTAAAATTAGAGTCATGCCACTGCCCCACCAAAAGCAATCTAATTTGACAATATTTAGCCGCAAGCTGACATACAATACCTTTCTTGTCATCTCCGGCAGCAACCTCAGCCAAGTAACGGTAGTAGTCTCCTTTCATTTTCAAATAGAAAACTTTACTTTCTGCTTGTGAAGCATTAGGGATCAAGAACTTTTCCAACAGAGACTAAAAGAGAAACAAAGAACATAGCGTTTTGAACATACATACTTTTACAGCGCACTGAACCAATGATTCAATTATACTACAATCTATTTCAAAGTCAAGACAGCTTTACTTTTTGCCTATTTTCTTCACATCTTACATCATATTCAGCTAAGGAGAACGTGTTCTGGATCACAATTCTAGGTACAAAAAGGAATGCTGCATGCTGTGACTCAATGGGGAGAAGGCTGTGTTAATTTAGCAGATGAGTCTTGTATGACCAAAGGAAGGGTTTCTATAAGCTGTTATACAATACCCCGAAAAAAAATAAGGTTATCAAAAGAGTCTGGGCAGAGGGTATACAATGGAAGAAAGTCTGCATCCACAGAAGATAATAAAAGGATGTGAAGTATCAGCTGCCAAATCAGAGACCCAAAATATCTTACATACACAGGCAACAAATAAGCCTTGTTAACCTAGTTCCCATTAACTGGAACACTGTACTGGCATCGCCAGCAAAAAACTGCAGGGTGACCCTGGATTCTTGCATTTCCAGACAGCTGACAACCTGACAGTCAGCTGTGTAGCACTGAAAAGGATCATCCATTTGACTTTATGTGCTGCCCTTACAGGTGTTTCCTATATCTTCCAAAGTAAAAGTAGCTCTGTCCAGTCACTCCACCAAATCCTCCCTGTGGGCTGCCAGTTAAGACCAGGTTTTTCTAGATTATTCTAACTGCTTATTAAATTAACATAGCAAGTTCCCAGCTGTGGCAGTCATGTAATTTAGCAAGAGTTCTATTATGATGAAAAGAAAAAAAAGGAAAAAAATCACTAGCTCCAACACATTTAGTCAAATTAAGGTACAAGCTCATCAAACTTCTTGATATTGAGTGCTTAAAGTCAGACTTTGAAAGAAGAGCCAGTCATTTAAAGCCAGAAAAAGTGCAGAAGTGCTCCTGAATACTCAAAATTAAATCAGAAGCTGTTACATATACTTTGCTAAGGCTACGTAGCAAACAATTTTTTAAGAGGTTTTAGTAAGATTTTTTGGGTGTCTTTTTTTCCCTGTAAATCAGATGACGGACATTTCAGTTTTGCCTCACTGTTTTTAGCCCGTATTTCCAACACCACCACAGAAATGGACAATCTAATTCAGTTCCAACCCACAGAATGATGGCTGCTTTACAATACTTTCCTCTACATAGTACCCTGCAGGTTAAGTGACTATCTTACACGACGTACTCCTGGGATAGGCACACCCTGAATACAGTAGGCTGTAACCACTGTACTGTGACACAGGTACCCGTGGTACCTACTCTGCTTAACAGGCCAACTGACATAAAGCTACAGAAAACTGTAATTCACAGAAAGAGCAAGGAGATTGAACAAGTTTGGTTGGTTGGTTTCTTTCTGTTTTTCTTCCTTTTTTTAATTAAAGTACTGCTAATTCATTTATATAAATCATGAATATTTAGCCTGGTAGCCTCAACCTTGTGTGAAACCCTTCAAAATGAATTGACCTATTATGGCAGCTCTCTCTCATTTCTATCTCAGCAGACAGGGCATGAAGAAGTCTGGCTGACAGAAACAAAAATCAGACAACGTTCAGCTATGCCTATGCTCCAATGAGATAAAAACCTGTTAGGGGACTTACTTTATTGGTTTCAACATAATGGAAGGCATTTAACAACCATCTTTACTATTAAATATTTTCAGTATTGTGGGGAGTTGTATATAGCATCATTTTATAACCACGCAGGGAAACATCGAAAAATACTGTGTGTCCTTGCTTCCTGTCTGAATGACAGCAGAGACAACCCTTTGGCAACAAAGGAAACACAACACAAGCAGGTGGGCAGCAGCAGTATTTTTATGGAGTCAGTCAAACGAGCTGCTGAGCTGTCTCAAGCCAAGGGCACCCTTCTGGAGGGCGTACCACTATACGAGGAGAAGGGTTCAGAGCCACCTCTGCCTCAGTGCAGCTGGAACAAAGCAGAAGGCTGTAAGGTACAAGGCTGACACGTTTCAGCTCTCTGTAACTACTTACGCGCTCTGTTCTCACCCTTAGAGAACTTAAAGATTCACAGCTATGACATTTTTTCATTGGTGCCAAGAAACTCTGACTTCAATGACCAATGAAGGTTCCCAGCTACTGAGAATAAGGCTCCTTATTAGTTTTTCTGTGTAGGACTGCAATTAAGTCAGTTGTGTCAGTCTGCACCTACCCTTCTGGCACCATGGGGAGTTGCCCTCCTTCTGTACCTTCCATTAATTGGTCAAACCAAAACATTTTCAGTGATTCTAGAAACAGAAATTATTCATCATCCCTATAGAAGGTTGTTCAATTAAAAAGTACAGCTCTGCTCACTCCCATAGCAGCAACCAAACTTCCAGACTTAAGCTTCACTTAGGTCACAAATGAGGTAAATTTGTTTGCAAACACCTAATTGAATGGGTGAATTGCACCAGCAGACAGAGAAGAGGAAAGACTACCAATTGAGAAATTCTTCCTAATCAGATAGATACTAGCTCAGACAGTGTGTAAACCTTGTATTGAAAAAAAGTTTTAAACCCATGTCGAATTTAGAAGACTGATGAACTAATAAAATCCCTTTGAACAGCTATTCATAGAATACAGCCTATGCAAAGAGGCTCTGACTCCGAGACTGCACTGGTAGCTTGCTCATATCTGGATGAAAGACTCCATTCTATACAAACAACACGTAGGACTGGTAGGCCACATATCTTTGGGAGAATTTTATTTATGCCAAATACTTCATAAACAGCAACAACAAAACCTGAAAGCAGATTAACATTTAAAAGCTAGCATGTGAAATTACTTAAAGGAGATCTCTCTCCTATTATTTATCTAGTACTACATATTCAGTTTCTCCTGTTTGTACCAGTCTTTTTATTTCAGAATATATTTTCTTTTACTGGCATAAGTAAATACAAAACACTCCTTTAAAGTTAGCCTGAAGATTCAGAGTACACCGATTTATCCTACAGTGTTGCTGTGAAAGCCGCAATCTGCATGGAAGCAGTGTGGCTACAGAAAGCCATACAGATGAGACCAATAAAACCACTGACCTTTTAGAGTTCAATTACAGAAGAAAACATAAAATGTTAAGCATAACCAGTCTAAAACTTTGTTATCTGCTAACACATCTGCTTATGGGGAAAACTGTTTTCTCTTTTTTTTTTTTTTTTTTTAAATAGCTTTAACTGCAAGGCTTCTCTGGAGGATACAATTTTTTCCACAAGGAGGAACATCTTGCTATTTAAATCCTGTTGATGGGTTCTGTTTGTCCAAAGCAGAAGAAACGGAAACAATAACTTGTTTTGATAGTACCACCAATATATGCCTACCTTCTCTCTCCTTTACCAGCTGATATGACAATGTTTAATCAGTATAGAGCTGATCACCATATAGGCCACCAAAGTGCTAACAGCTAGTCCAAGACTGGACCAAGAAGCCAATGTGTAATTACCACGTTTGTTAGGCGATCCGCATCACTGCAATGCATACAACACCCTGACAACTGAAGTCCATACAGCACGGATATATTATAGCTACATGGTATGTAGCTAAGCCCTCATGCTCGTTCATGACATTCTTGCTATCGTGCCAAATTCCTATCCATTTTTGATATATACTAATATGCACTAACTACAACTCCATGGGCAGTTAATTACAGTGCCTAAATCAGAATCTGGCAGAAACAGCTTTTTAAACAAAACCAAAACACCACTCCCTGCCCCCCAAACCCCGCAACTCAGCCATAATTGTCAGAGCTTTTAATTTGACAGCAAGAATCTAACTGCTGTGAAACAAACCACAGCATTGTAGTAAATTAGGCAGATGAAGCATCTTAGAGCACTTTTCAGCCAAAACCTGTAACAGCTTGTACAAGTGCTTCTAATACTTTTCATAGCAAAGTCATACACAGTCCTTCCTGAAAGACTGAATGGAAAATTACCTTTTTTTTTTTTAAAAAAAAAAATGCATGTACTAAATTTGAATATCAACTCTTACTAATATTCTGGCCATTAAAAGATCAGGCTTCAACACTTCACATCTGCAGTTGTGATTACAACTAAGTTAACAGCTTTCTGGTACTCTGGACTGGGACAGACAGCACTTTGAACTCAAGAGATGTCAGCTATGCTCACGCATACCATAGATAAGAAATCTCATAAGTTTGGTACGTTCCCCCACCCCCAGCAAGTATGCACTAGAGAAGAGTCTTTGTCTCCAAAGACATAACAAAGGCTGCATGCATACAGCTTTATTATTCTACTGGCAAACTTCAATCCTGGCTTATTTTAAACACTAAACTGGAAAGAGATTCACTTTTTTCATTCTTACGCATGTTCTTTTGCCAGAGCAGGACACAGTCAGATGGCAACACTAGGCACAATGCATTTTGAGCCTATTTTGATCAAAGGTCCTATGGACTTGTTCCTGTGGTTTTGCAAGATAAAGTCTGAAATGGAAGAGTTATCAGACTCAGTGTGAAGGAAGCATAACAAGTAGTAATTCTGTGTAACAAAAAAACCCAACACTCAACCCTCTACAAAAAGTCCGCCTGCTTCTTACTGCAAGTAGTCATGCTTCAGTTTGTCAAGTTGTGGTGAGAACTTCAGTTGAAGACAGGAAGCCAACCCATAAAGACTTGAATAGTCCTTTCCTGACACTTGAAGCCTAAAACTACCCTTCTTTTAAAAGCATTTGCTTACATCTTTGGCAAATGACTTGCGTGGGCCAGAAGACTATTCCCAAATTCATCATAAGAGCATTAAAATCAATGCCTCAGTTTTGCCTTGTTGCTTACAGTTCTGTGCATATTTCCCTTTATTAAAGACTCTGTCTCAGTACATGTTATTGCGTGGGAACTTTAGGTAATTATTAATGCACTTGAGGATTGCATCAACAGCTCAATTTTCTATTTAAGATATTTCCCTCCTGACAAATGGAAGAATAAGAATAAAATCACCAGATTCCAGAAAAAATATAGCTGTAAATGAGCAGGTAATATATAAAGTACTGAGAGCACTTTATATATTTTATATATTTTATGTTATATAATATATATTATATATAAAACTCAAATGTTTTTAAATATCAAAAATTAATTATTAAGATACACAGTTGAGTATAAACTCTAGAACTATTGGAGAAACAAAAAGATATTGCTCTCACATAAAAGAACCAAGCTGCAGAATGGCAAAAATTCAAAAGAATACACTGATAAATGTTAGGTAATTTAAACAGTATCAGTTTTGCTCAGAGCTAACCAGGCAGGCCTTTTGTTTTCATTCAGTATCAAAAGCCACCTGACATAGTTATGACATTATTTCTAGTTTTGAAGATAAATTACACAGGAATATTAGCTGAACTTTAATTCATTTGTCATCCATCTGTGGTATATGGCATAGGGATGAAGACGACATGGAAGAACTCTTTGTTTTTTAAATTCGTGGAAGACATGAAAGAAACATTGTATCTTTTTTTTAAGCTCAGCCTGAAACCTATTTCACACTAACTGACAATGGCCTAATATTGTCATGATGTAAGCAGCATGCCAGTATCTTTCTCCCAAGACATTACAAGAACACAGGAGGGATTGTACTGCCTGACAGGACTCTTCTGTCTACTAACCTACCTGCAACACTGCCCAAAAGAGGATGCCATTAGAAGAATACATAAAGAAAGCAAGAAAGTGTCCTGCTTCCGTTAAGTCTCCATCAATGCCTAGGGACTTCCCGAGCCACATGCGGTTTCTCTGAATGTAGTAACCTTCAACAGGCTTCTCATCCACATTCCACACATTGTCCAAACTCCCCTTACATCAACATAACCTTAATACCCACAATACACTATGGAAAAGAAGCTGGAGATGCTTGACTACCTGCACATGAGAAAGTGTTACTTTTGTCTTAAACCTACTTCCCAGTTTCGTTAAAAAAAAAGTTTAGCTTATAAAAGCACTGGTACTCAAGACTGCATTACTTCTAGGAGACTACCAGATAACTTCAGATTATTTGAAGAGTTTCAGTACCATTTCCAACCAGGAGTCAAAAGCCCCCACTGCACTTTCACACCATCCAGGTAGCTATTTACTTTATTCTCTACAAAGGAAGAAGGTGAGCAGGGGAGGGGGGGAAAGAAAAATAAGAAAGATGTGATGGATAGTAAGAAAAGGGACATCCAGCTGAAGCACTGTGTTAGAACAAGCAATAAAATTACAGTCTATTGAATCTTAAGATTCAGCTTTCCAGATGCATCAAGATACACTTACCAACTGCAACCCAGAGAGTACCAAGCTCCTCTTGTGTCCCAGTGCTCCTAGGGCAACAACCCTTCCTTTGTGGCAGGAGACACAGAACTATCCAGACTACCATTACGATGTTGACTTGCTGTTTTCTGACTACCTGCACAGCTGAGCATGAGTATTTTAAAGAATTACACATATAGGGTATCAGGTGTACTTAGGTAGGCATTCAAAAATATTGATTCAGATTAGTGTTTCCAGGTACACACTTTGCAGGAAGAGCTACATGTACTTGGTTTCACCACTAACCAACCCACTAACCCACTAGCGTCACCACTAACCAACCCACTAACCCACTTCAACCCACTAACCAACCAGCACAGTAACTGCAGCACACCTTTGTTAAGCTATTCTTTTACAGACTTTCTGTTTTGATGACAAAGTTAAAGTAGGCCACCTGTGTAGGACAAGTTCAAGACACCTATCATTCCCATAAAAAGCTGGCATGTGATTTTCCATGCATGTGTTTTCTGCCTCAGCACCACAGTCAGGAACGTTACTCGTGCTATAAAACAAGACATGCAATTACCTGCGCCGCACAGATTGGCACACATACCTCAAAGGGTTTAACCAGGCCATTTGTGGCCAGTAGAAATTTTATTTACACATGTCTATCTGAATTGTTGGAAGAAAATGACAAATATTTGTATTTTTAAGGGGAATATTTTTAGACAATCCCTTCCCAAACCCAGGCCATTTTGAGACAGGGTCATTATGCTGCTTCTGATTACAGGTCTAGCCAGAGCTTGGGATCAGGGCTCTACAACTGCTGCCTCATAGGTGACCTCCAACGCTCTTGGGAGAAAACCAAAAGCACTGTTCTGCTGTCAGCCTTCTACTCTAGTCAAAAGCAAAGCCTCTTGTTTAAAGTAAGCTACAAATTTCTACATACTCATTTGCTCACTAGAACAGGAATATAAGAAAATCTATCAAATACTAGTGGCTGCTGTGGCACTGGAGATCTCTCTGGTAAAACATCTGCTGAAGAAGGAAACAAGCCTGCTGCCTGTTCTCAGTACCAGTTATTCTCTCTTCCCATCAAATTGGCTGCCCACACAAACAGACAGTAGCAGAAGTTTGAAAAAGGTGAGAAGAGAAGCCTAGCTGGAAGAGACAAGGTGAGAATGACAAGCCTGAGCAGGGGAGAAATTCAGAATTTGGGACAAAGGACCTTCAGGGGGCAGGGAGGAATTTGACTGCAGAGTTCATGCAACAGTGGGAGATGTGACATGCATAGGGACACCCGGGATTGGTAAGAGGAGGAAAAAGGTACACTTGGTTAGCAGCTTTGCTGTAGTCAATCTGGTGAAGACCTAGAAAGAGAAAAAATGGAGGAAACGGGGCCTGAGTAATGAGACGTTAACTGAAAAAGAGAACTAAAGGACTAATGCAGAAAATGGAATCCTGTATAACAGAAAGAATGGCAAGAAATTTTAGCTTATTCAAAAAAATACTACTAGAACAGTCTAAATGTGTTTCTTTAGACAAAAAGCACAAAAGCAGTATCACATATGGGCAGGCAGAGGAAAACATGGGAGAAAGAAGTAGGACACCCAGAAAAATCATCTTCATGCTGACATGTATGCTGGGGGATAGAACTAAGTCAGTAAGAAGTAGGTGTATGCACTAAAACACCTACAGGGTGCTTAGAAGGAAGATACAGCATGTACAGACAGACACACCACCAGTCTGCATAAAAAGAAAACGATGGGAAGTGAGGCAATGGGGAGCAGCATCCTTCATTCCACACTTTTGCAGCCATATACACAACTCTCCCTGCAGATCTACCCAACTTAGGCTATCGTGACCTTCACTACCTTGGTCCTTCTACCACTTTGCTTTCCAATCAGTATTTATGGCAAGGGAAGCAAATGTGCTTAATATCAGGGTACAATCTTTCAGATTATTCATAGAATCATAGGATACCTTGAGTTGGAAGGGATCCACAAGGATCATTGAGTCCAACTCCCTGCTCCTCACAGGACTACCTAAAATTAAACCATAAGACTACGAGCATTGTCCAGACACTCCTTGAACTCTGCCAGGGTTGGTGCCATGACCACTTCCCCAGGGAGCCTGTTCCAGTGATCAACCACCCTCTCAGTGAAGAACCTTTTCCTAACGCCCAGTCTGAACTTGCCCTGATGCAGCTTCATTCCATTTCCTCATGTCCTATCGCTGGTCAGCAGAGAGAGGAGATCAGCACCTCCCCCTCCACTGCTCCCTGTGAGGAAGTTGTAGACTGCCATGAGGTCACCCTTCAAGAGACTTTTGAAGTCCTTCATGCCAATCATGACAGGTTTTTACCAAAGTATGCTTAACAATGCATAACAGCGAAGGAACCAAATTCTGATGCATAGGCAAAAATACCTCTCCAGTTTAGCAACCAAATCTAAGAAAACTCATACAAAAGGTAGCAGCCAGTAAGACATTTAATAGAAAAATAATGAGGATTAAAGTATTTAATTTCTTGAGGCATTGCTATAGATACTAATACACAAAACAGTTTCCACTGAGGATCAAAGCCAATACACAATTTTTACCCCTTTTTTTTTTTTGCATCACCTCATTAATTTATTTCTTGAATACTGGGGACTTGCAACAAAATAGAATGGTGCCAAATACATCAATTGTTATTCTTTGAAGAAACAGAACATCTTCTGAGAAACTTGAGATAATACAAAATTGAAACCAATTGAGTTGGATGAGAATTTCTGCTAGACAGGTAGGTCTAGGTGATAGCTATTGTGGCTGTACTCTGAAACAGAACACTTTCTAGCTGTCTTAAGACTCTACAGTTTTGGTCTCTGAGAAAATACTACTAAAAACCCCCATAAATCATGATGTAACACTTTTTATTCTTGATAAGAAACAGAAGTAGGAACCATTTATCTTTGGCAGCTTGCACTCTGAGCAGATCTGAAACCTCCTGAAGTAGTTTATGTATCTATTAGGAGTTCATTATAGCATACAAAGTTAATAAAAGCATTTTATTAGCAAAAATGCCATTTTAACGATGTAAGTCTACGCTGCACTAGGAGAATCTGATCAGTTAGAGATCAGATTCCCATTGTTAAGTATTTTGTTACATGCATAATCAAAGGGTAACAACATCTAGGAAAAAAACCCCAACCACCCACAACTGCTCCCTACCTCATTTGAGCCACATTAAATCTGACCAAAAAAATCAAGAATTTACTGTTCATCTCAGCAGCATCATGACTTATTATTCCTTCTCATTAGAAGAGGCATTGCCAATCTTCTGCCAGATTTCAAGAAAAATAAGCAACGATGCAAGAGCTGACATTCAGTAAAAAACAAGTTTAAGAAATAATCACAATCTTAATGCTCTTCAGTCAACTTTAATAGCATAAGCTTTCTCAAACTATTTCGAAGTGGTAGTCAGCTACTGCCTGAATGGACAATCAACTTCAGGGTCAGAGCTAGGAGCTGCTGTGTCTGCCTACAGCAAAAAAACAAATAAAGTGTTTGAGAACCTGTTTCAGAAACAGGTACTTCTGTCAAGTGTATGGTAACAAGACATAAGTTTCCAGATAAAACCAGAGATAGCGTGGCATCTGTTTATACAGATGTACAGAGATAATGCACTGACTCTGCTCATATTCTATATGTCATATTTCTACCACTTACGGCTTTCACAAGCACAGTAAAAGCTGGTACCTTAACAATGTAGCATTTCTACTCTTAGCCTTCTAAGTAACCAACCAGTGAAACAAACACACTTAGTAGCTTCACAAAATTACAAGTACACACAATTAAGTTCTTGCTTCAACAGCATGGAAGAAGGAGGAGAGTATCTGTCATAGGTGACTAAAATGATCAGCTTACTTTATTTTGCTGCTTAGAACTGCTTATCAGCAGTAAGTGCATAAAGCACTTGAACACTGAAGGCTGCTGTCAAATAAAGCAAGTTGTTACTTAGTGCTTATACTGTTCAAAAGCATCCATGTACTTTTTAAAAAATTAAATCCAATTATTAAACATTAATGCCAAGTGAAATTAACAGTGGACTATTCGCTATAGTAAAGATTTGTTTACTTCCAATAAATGCAAGAGAATATAGATACATGCATATATGGTATATACACACAGGTGTGTGCATAGCTAAAGTAAGTATCAGACGTAACTACACGTTTAAGTTTTTTTTTTTTTGCATTTATGCAGAGCACCTTAGCTGATTTTATGATAAATGGGTGCATTAAACACACATATCAACATTATGGATACACTTGTTGCTAAGATTAATAAGTACTAGCTCACCTTTGCTCATGCAGCCCAACCACCAGCAAATTACTTATATATGCTGGAATCTAAAATCCTTTCAAACATGAGCTGAAGTTTCATGCATTTACAAAGAATTTCATGAACAATGCAGAATAAATAAAAACCAACACAAGTCATCTCATATTTGAACTGATCCATGGATGATGTTTTAATTCTCCAAGATTCTTTTTCAAGTTTAATTTTCTTAAAAAAAAAAGACCATTTGCCTAAAAAAATAAAGGAAATTGCTCTAGTTTAGGCAGTGCTTTCACTGCAGGGGGGAAAAAAAAAAGGAGAAAAAACCAAACTAAAAACCCAACAGCCAAAAAAAAAAACCAACCTGAAGGGATGTAGTACCTACAATCAGGGAAGTGATTAAAGGATTAACAAAGTGAAATCATGAGGCTCATGCAAATTGCCTCAGCCTCCTACCTTCAATGCATGTGAGCAATTATACCAGCCAAACCCCAACTGAAAAAGCTAGGCTTGGAGAGTCAATCAAAAGTTTAAATTATAACCATCCTGGGAAGTTAGTAAACCCTGGCTACGTTTTTCTCTGCAGTATATAAAAGTTCATTCAGGGAAGGATTTGTGAACCAGAGGTACTCGCATACTTTCACATATATCACTAGCACATGACCAATTACCATCTTTTAATACAAATTTTAACAACTTGAGATGACATCTGGAGTTCTATGCCCAGTTTTGTCCTCCACAGTACAAGAGAGACATGGATATACTGAAGTGAGTCCAGTGGAGGCCACCAGCATGATCATGGGGCTGGAGCACACGATGTAGAAGGCAAGGCTGAGAGCTGTGTTTCTTCAGCCTGGAGAAAAGACGACCAGCAGATCTTACTGCTGTGTACAGCTCCCTAGAGAATATGGAGCCAGACTATTCCTGGAGGTCTACAGTGAAATGATGAGAGGCAGCAGACAAACTGGAACATGAGAAGTTCTGATTACATACAAGGATTTTTTTTTTCTTTTAACCATAAGTATGACCAAACATTATGACAAGTTGGACAGAGAGGTTGTGGAATCTCAATCGTTGAAGATATTCAAAATTTGACTGACAAGGCCTTGAGCAATGTGATCTAACTGGATCTGTTTGGAGCAGAGTTGAACTAAATGACCTCCCTTCCAACTTAAATTATTCACTCCTACATTTCAACAAATTAACCACCCTGCTTCTGTGATCAACATTCTGCAAATAGAAACTTCTACAAACACCTCCCCTTCTCTTCCAAAAACATCAAATAAAAGACACAGATCTCAAAGACAGAAACAAAGTACAGTCAAAAAGAAAAAATTAAGCAAGCCTGAAGGAGTCACAGAACTAAAGGTAGCAATTTTCAGTCAGAACATTGAACTTTTTGTTAGTATCAGATATTTTCATAGCATAGAAGGTTCTATGGTATAATGAGTCACTCGAGCTCATAAGCAATCTACTCATCTGCTTGTTAGCACCACCCTACAGGTTAGCTGTGCTCTTTGACCATCAGGAGGACACACTGAGCATACAACAGTTGACTTTAAAAAAACCTCACACATGTGCATGTCAAAAAGCATATGGCTTCCTACAGGAAAGAGGACTAAATTTCCTAATCCTGTCATTAAGAATTAGTGCAGAAACAGGTTTTATAGATGTTAACATAGTAACCTATTAGGTGTTTGCAGGCAACTAGATAACAGTCCCACAGTAATTTGAGTATGATGGCAATAGGCATTAATTCTGTGGTATGTTCTTCAAAAGGCCATTTAGATGCATTCTGAACGGAATTACGCTCCCTTCCCCCCAGTGAACTGCAGCCCCATGACAGGTAACTACTAAACCTTCTCCTACTCCCCCTCCCCACCCCCCCAAACAATACACATATGAAAGAATCACAAACCTGAAGTCACTTAGTTGAAATTTAACTGCACCTTCTCTTCTCACGAAGATTACCACTTCTAAAAAGTGAAGCATCCCTAACGAGTGCAAAGAAATCTAAATAGTATAAGCACACAAGGAGTACCATTTTACATGTTTGAGCATGAAGTTAGGA
This sequence comes from Mycteria americana, assembly GCF_035582795.1. Lineage (NCBI taxonomy): Eukaryota > Metazoa > Chordata > Aves > Ciconiiformes > Ciconiidae > Mycteria > Mycteria americana. The sequence continues at coordinate 152,020,474 of NC_134366.1, forward strand.
AGAAATAACAACCTGGCAAAGAAAGCAAACAATTCATCTTACTGAGAGGGTTCAGAATAGCACCATTAACCTCCAGCTTTTCTGGCAGGGAAGGAGTGGGGAAAAAGAGCTGTGTAGCACCTATGTGCAACAGTAACTCTAGAATGCTGGAGGGGAGCCAAGGTTTCAGGAAGCTCTCTGGACCTTAAGGGGAACAACCAAAAGCGAAAAGAAACCTTGAAACAGAGCGCTTGGGCACTGCAAGCAAAGAGATTTACTAAGGTATGACTGTGGGGGAACTTGGGGGAGGAAGAGCCATCACCCAGAAGGCTAGGCATGAGGGAAGAACATGGGAACCATCACATATGGTACACTTTGGAGGATATGCAGGGGACTACTGCTGTATGTGCCAGCCTAGGGAAGAGATTGTAACTGTCTAGAATTACATTCATACTAAAGTGAAGATAGCCAGTCCTGTTTTAAATGATTAGTTTACATTTAGCTCATGTCAGAGACTGCCTGAAAGATACCAGTAGTTTAGAGCCCCTGAGAACTTCTAACACGCAAGCAGTATCAGATGTTAGCTATTCAAAGACCTCTCCATACATTCTTCTCTGTACTTCAGAAACCTCATTAGCTGAAAAATTCATCTTACTACAGATTTAATTTGAACCACTTCAGCTACAGCTCTGTTTCCCATTAACTGCAAAAAAGCATTTTGAAGAAAATCCACACCTGTTAGTTTAGTAACAATTTTTATTATGGAAATGACAAATAGAAGATCATTATACTGTTATTTTAGACAGACCCTCCCTTCTACTATACAAACTGAAACAGGACGTGAAGCACACACTTAGCTAACATGAGGAAAAGTACTTAACAAAAATCTTAATTTCCGGTATCAATACGAAATTTCTGAGGCTGGAAATTTTCTATAATACTCAAGTACATTTAAGATGCTCAAGTATGGCAATGCACTTCCTTCCCCCCACACACTGTATTATTCTTGAAGAATCTGGAAATTCAGTCTTTATCGTTACAGTGCAAGGAACTTGTACTATGCATAATGTGTCACAATTATTTGCCATTTACCAGCACTACCAGCCCAACTCCAAATTAGAGTCAGTTATACTACACCTGAAAATACTCCAGTGTGTATCTGACAGAATTGGTGCTGGACTAAGAGATTTTAGGTGTCTCTTCTTTGTACAGCAGCACTCTGAGGCTGCAGCAAACAAGAGGACGAGTTCAGCTGTTTGTAGGGCTGTAGAGGTGCTCCACAGCAGGTTCAAGTGAGGGAAGATGTAGGAAGTGGCAAGAATGTAGATGCTGGCTTTTCCTGCTGCAAGGTCAGTGTAAAGAAGAAAAATAAACAGTTGGACTTGACCCACATAACCACTAAAGTTTTTACCACTGAGTCTAATAGTTACGAAGCAAGAAAAAAGTCCAGCATTAATTGCTCTTATGCACTCCGTAAGTTAGTGGAAGAGCTGGGAACAGAACCCAGGCACAGTTTAGTATACTCTGCATCTACTGGATTAGAGGAGCTATTTCTTCCAATCCACTAGTAATTTGATTCCAACAAATGAGGGAAGAGAGCGAAAAGCTGCAGAGGAGCCAGCTTTGGCTACATTCTGCTAGTCACAAACACATTCTCTTAATTGGTTTCCTCCCTCCAACACTGAAGTTAGGACACCAGTCACTTCCACACTCGGCTGTGATGTAACACCCCAGGGTATTAAACATTACTTAAGAGCCTAGCAGGCAACTGAAGATGCAACAACAGCTCAAACAGATTCACAGTCTTAAAGATACAAAAGTTTCCAAGCTGCTTTAGTACTGTAATTGATAAGGCTCGTGACTGAAAGCTTTGAAAGTTTGTTAACACTTCAGATCCTATTAATGGCATAGTTCACACCAATCAAGATTTAGTAAGCCTTGTTTTTCACTTCTGCGAACAGTTATAGACTAGATTATGCTGTACAAAAATTACAGAGGATCTTCTGAAAAAAATCCAAGTTCTATGTTTGCATGTAGCATTGTGCAGACTCCTGTTCATAAAAAACAACTAAATACGTACCACAATTCTTTTTTCTCTGTTAAGGCAAAGTAGATGTCAAATAAAGCAATACAGCCAGTCATCTTTCTAGGTAAGTAAGAATGTATGCGAACAGGATATTCCAACAAAGAAACAAGAATATGTTTTTAAATATAAAGCTAATTCTTCAATGCAATTAGCAATGTCAGATGTACTGCATGCCATTTGAAAGCATTTTTAAATCCTATCCCTTGAATTAAAAAAAAAAAGTTTTTCTTTTTGTTTTTAAACCTAAGTCTAAAAAAAGTTGGTTTATTACTGCTAATCACTGCCTAAGGCATTGTTTCTTCTGGACAGTAATTTTTCCTTAATCTATTAAGAAAAATTGGACTGGCGACACTAAAAATTAGTAAGACATTCGATGCCTAAAAGTAGTAACATGTCAAAGAATAATAATTTATTTGAATAATGTATGTATCTCTCATTAAACACAAAGAGAAATTCAAGTCCTTTTTGAGATTCAGAAGATTTAACAAGATTTTCCACCCATGTGCCTCCTCCCTGATACTTCAGCTGCTGCAGCAAACTCGAAAGCTGGGGTTTTGTTTTAGTTTTTCTATTTAGCATGCACAATAAAAGCTAGTTGCACCTCAATCTGGTTTCCATTATCAGCAAAAAAATAAGTTCTTCTAAAAGGGGGTTTCTAAGCCCAATGACTTAATTAAAATGATTTAAACCCAAATGTAGTTTACAGAAGAATTTCAGATCACTCTGAACTGAAAGCATGACCCCCTGAGGACTTTCCCATTAATAAAATATATAATTTATTTAAAAAATAAATAACAAGAAATTAGAATGCCAGATTTGGATCCCTATTTCCCTGGCTTAAATAAATGAGCCACCACTTAATACCCCCAATAAAGCAGTTCTTTCCTACATGTAAGTTTGGCATTTCCATTTTCATAGTGGAAGTTTAAGAGTTATCCTTACACAAGATAACAAAACATATGAAACCGGGTGTGTTACAATAGCCATGGAAGCCAGCCTAAACTGGAAGCCAAGACTCAGTTATCCATGCCGATTTTTACACACCCTTGGAGAACCAGTCTTCTAGAATAGATCACCACCCATGTCATTTAGTTATCTTGCACAGCAAGCAAAATTTATGCTACTCATTTATCTTAATTTTCATTTGACATCAGATCTTCAAGCACATACTTAGCTATTTAACACTTCCCTCATATCACATGTTATTCTGTCACCTCCAGGTACGTGATCCCTCGTCACGTATGGGATGACACACCAGCAGGGTCCACAGTCCAGTGGACAATTCTATTGCTGACAGTAACATCTACCTCACAAGTGGTCGCAGGACTGGACATCCGTTAATCATGTGCTCGCCGAAGCACCACAGGCATATGCAGTTGAAAAAAAAAAAAAAACAAACCCTGACAATCTGGAATAAGCATTTGGAAGAGGTTCGGATTTCATAAACCAGTCTCCTAACGAAAATATAGGGTTGTTTGCCAGGTACATGCACATTTTAACATAACTACAAGCCACAGAAAACGTCTAACTTGAACACCCTTTTACTTTGCTCCTAAAAATTTTAAGTTTAAGAGGGTATCACAGCATTTCTACTGCCTCTTCCTGCAGACAATTTTCTGCATGGCTGAGTCATAACTAACATTACATCATCTTACCCAGGGAGGGGCACAATTTCCGTAGAGTAAGAACTACCTCTTACAACTGGAGCAGCATATTAAAGTTGCAGAAGTCACAGCGATCTAGGATACAAATACTGCACTGGGAGGGGGGAGGAGAAGACACCAAACTAAACCTGTATCTAGTTCAGTCTCAAAGAAATATGTTAAGTTTTCATACCTATTACTTTATATACAATAATGTTTCAACATGTCTCCAAATTCACTAGCATTCATAACTGTGATGATTGGTATATAAATAATCAATACATTAGAAGGAAATACAAGTCAGACTTTTTTAAAGTCTTATCCTTCAGAAATAGGAGACCACAGCTTTACTGACAGACTAGCAGTAGTCCCAGAGGGCCCAGCACCATTTACCCTGCAACTCTAAGTAAAAATGGATCAACAGTTTCATTATTTCTCACCAGCACATCATTGCAGATGTCTCTTAGCTCAGTCTCAATTTTCTCTCTGTATTCTCGAGCCATCTGCTGTTTTTTCTCAGCGCCTTCCGTCTTTTGTTCAATACTTGAGACGACTCTCCAAGATGACCTACGGGCTCCTACAACATTTTTATAGGCAACAGAGAGAAGATTCCTCTCTTCGTTGGACAACTCAGCTCCTTGCTCAGTCACAGACTTCATGCAACTTGCCATGTCATCATATCTTTCAGCCTGCTCAGCCAGTTTGGCCTTCTGCACCAGCTCATTTTTATCCATGTTGATATTTCTAAAGAGGAAAAATAGTGAGGCATTATTCAGACATTGATCAAGGACAAAGGTGTTTTAACTTCATATGCAGAGCAACCATTCTCTAAGTAGTTTGGAACTGTAAGAGGTACAACTGAAATGCAGAACACAAGGCATACAAACACTTCGTGTTCTAACACACAGATACGTGGATTGAAGACAAAGTCACTGCTTCTTCCTGAAAAAATGTTAACTTTTAAAAGTATGTTATTATTTTAATAAATGCAAACAAAAGCATCCAAAGGTGAATTGAAAGCAAGTCATTCCTGTCTTATCACATAAACGATCCCAGTTCTTTGCCATCACTCTCTCATAAGACTACATTCAAGCTACAGCATCAACTGCATCCAATTATCACTATAACAAAATTGACAAAGAAAATATCCAATAGTAAGTTTTTCACAAGAACAGTCCAAATAAAGGCTAGACAAACAGTACCAGGCAACTCTCTGTGCCTTAACAGAATCTTACAGTTACATGCAGAAAGACCTGGCACAAGGATCTGCAAATCCTGGATGTTACAAAGTCATAATCCACCAAATATGTAAATTTCAAGGTGTACGCCCTTCAACAATGTTAACTTTCTTTCCCAAAATGGGATACGGTAGATGTTCTGAGCAAGGTACCACTTCTTAGCCTGAGAGGCTATGCTTTCAGAGACAAAAGGGAATTTTACTATTTAAAAATATTACTTCAACATCAGTATTTGAGATAGCACAACCTGGCTAAGATGCTTCACAACTTGCATCTTATCAGCACTTTTAGAAAAAATCAAGCTCTTCTGAGCAGAGATAAGGGGTATTTTTTTTTTTGGTACATCAGGAAAGAATACTCTTCCCTCACCCCTATCCTTTTATGTATTTTGACTTGATCATTTTGAGGACCTGGCAACGTGCTTTGGGATACACCATCCTTTAAAGTTTGACTAGATTATTAAAGCGTGAACCAATTTTGGTCACGTATGCTTTATGTATTTCTATATGTTCCATACACAAAAACCCAGCATCTTAATCTTTAACTATTAACCTTTTTGCCATTTTACATGAAGTTACCACAAACAATAGCAGCACTATCTTCCATTTAGGAATAAATTAAGCACGTTTTAACATTCCAGTCACCTGAAAGGGAAAGTTTTAGTAGCTCCTACACCCAACACCGGGGCACAAACTCAGCGGCTGTTCCGCAGCGTTTGCTAACGTGCGTTGAAAACCTGACCGCACCGTGAACAGCCGGTTAAGGAGCCATTTTAAGGCAAGGTTTTGGCTACGGCTATTCACCACCCGGCGCGATCAGGACGACCGTGGTTAAAACGCCGGCCCCAATGCCAGCCTACCGGGCCACCGGCCTGCCGGCAGGCTGCTACGGCAGCATCCCTCCCAGGCGGCCAGGCCAGGCCGCCCGTCGCTCCTGGCGGCCGAGGGCGACCGCCCGCCGGCGCGGCGAGGGCTGGGCGCTGCCCGCGGCTCCCCCGCACGCGGGGTGACAGCAGAAAATGGAGCGGCCCGGGGGAGGAGCGGGCGGCGCGGCCCCCCGGGGCGAGGAGGCGCGCTCCGGGCCGCCCCTCCCCGCGCTGCGGCCGCCGCATCCGCCCGCCGCGGGGACACCGAGCGCCTCGCCGGCCGCCTTTGTCATGGCGGATCTGCGCCGGAGCCCAGCCCACTTCAGCGCGCGTTAATCCCGCTCACCTCCGCCCAGCGCCGGGGGCGGCGGCGGAGGAGGATGCCGCGTCCCCGCCCCGGCAGCGGCCGGACGAGGGGAAGCCCGCGGGCCCAGCCCTGGGGGACGGGGGGGAGGGAAGAGGGGGCGGTGGAGGAGGAGCCCCCCCCCCGCCTGTCCCGGGGGAGCAGCCACTACCCCCCGGACCCCTCGGCCGGGGCGGGGGGGAGAATGGGGGGGGCTGGGCGGAGCGGAGGGAAGCGAGCCCGACCGAGGGGCGGCCGCTGCGGCTCTTCCGCGCCCGGGCAGCGCTCCCGGCGGGAGACCACACCCAGCGGCAGCCGCCCGCGCCCCGCGCGCCAGCCCCCCGCCCCCGCCCCGCGGAGGCGGCGCCCCCCCCTCCCCACGCGCCCACGGGCGCGGGGTCGCCCCCGCCCGCCGCGCCACGGGCGGGGCCCTCACCTGCCGCCCCCTCCCCCGCCCCGCCGCCCCCGGCGGCTCTTCCCCTCCCCCCCCCCCCCCTCCTCCCTCCTCGCCGGCGGGGAGGGGCAGCCACGGCCTCACCTGCGCGGCCCCCGCCGCCCTCCGCAGCGGCCCCCGCGGCGCAGGCTGCTCCCGCCGCCCCGCTCCCTCCCCGCGGAGCTGCCCTGCCGCCGCCGGCGAGGCCGGAGGGTGGGGGTGGGGGGTAGGGAGGGCTCGGCGCTGCCCGCCGGCCGCCTCGCTCGGCCCCCCCAAGCCCCCGGGGGCGGGGGGCAGGGTCCCGGGGCGGCCGCCCGGCGCGGGGGCCGGAGGCGGGGCGGCGCGGCGGGCCCCGTTACCTGTGCGCGGCGGGAGCGCGGCGGTGGGTGTCTCGGGGCGGGCGGCCGGCGCGGACTGTGCCTGTCTCGCGGCTCGCTGCGCTGCAGCCTCTCTCCCAGCGCCACACACGGCGTCTCCGCCAATCACCGCGCCGCAACGCACGGGCAGCGCTCCGCCCGTGACGTCAAGCGGGGCCATGGCAACGGCGAAGGCGCGAGCACGAGCCCGCGCCTCCCCCGGCGCGCCACAGGGTGGAGGCCTCGCCAACCGCCGCGGGCGCCGGCGGCGCGCGGGTCGGCGGGACACGCCTAGAACCGGCGGCCCCGCCCGCGGGCGCGCGCCTCTGCCCCCGCCCCCCCCCCCCCCCCCCCCCCGCCCGACTGCGGAGCCGAGCGGGGGGGCCGTCCGCGCTGCGGAGCTGCCGCAGGGCCGGGCCGGGCCGGGCCGGGCCGGGGCGAGGCGGCGTCCCGCCCCCTCAGCCCTGGCCTCTGACACTCTGCCAGCCGCCTCGCCCGGCCCGGCCCGCTCCGGTCGCCGCCCCGCGGGGAGCCTCCCTTCACCCTCCCCTGCCTTCGCCGCTGGTCGGCTGAGGAGGTCGGCGGTGGCGGAGCTGTCCCCGGGCCTGCGGCACAGGGCGCCGTGTGGCAACGGGGGGGGGCGGGAGCGGCACCGCCTCATGTGGCCGTGGGTTGTGTGTGGGTGTCACCCACGCCCCCCCATTTACCACACACCGCAAGCGACCTCTCCTGGCTTTGTGTTTTCCACGAGGGCCGAGTTTTTCCAGTTAAAGCCCCTTTGCCAAGCCCCCGCGGGGCCTGGCTGAGCCTCCGCCGCCGTTCCCGTTGCAGGGCCGCGACGTGGGGCGCCTGCGACGGAGGCCAGGTCGGTGGGTGAGCTCCGGGGTACAGAGGGGACGGGGACTGTCCCGGAGCAC